>NC_057802.1:53045078-53407445 GCF_018294505.1 Triticum aestivum | reverse complement strand
TTTCCTTTTCTCTGTCTGTGTTCTGTTTTCTGTTTTCTTTTTATTTGTTTATTTTCTTTTCTGTTTTAATTCATTTAAAAGTATTTAGGTATTTTATAAAAATGTGTTTTCTCCACCATAATTACCAGTGTATTATTTGGCACCCACTGAACATTTTAGTTTAAATTTTTGAAAACTTTTATTTTCCACTTCAATTATATTTGAAGTTTGAACTAGGAGTTTGAAAGGAAGGTGATTCAAATGTGATCAAGCCCTGCTTAGCAACATGATTAGCTTAATCACAGGGGGTTACTGTAGCATGATTCTCAGGGTGTTACAGACATTTCCCCGAAGGGGCAGACACAGGAACGAAGCAGGACACATGCCGGCCAGTCTAAGTGTTCCGGAGCAGTAGTACTCGGCTAGAGGACTCCGGTAAACCGGGCTGTAGCAGACTACCATGGCTCAATGGAAGCACTAGACTACATTTCCCCATAAGAGAGGCTACCAAGGATAGACAACTAGGTTGTCGGATCCCACACATACCAAGCATTTCAATCATACACACAATATGCTCGATATGTGTAAGTACAACATGGCATCACAACAAAACTCTACGGCTCAAAGTATTTATTCGTAAGGCTTCGAAGAATCTTATATTACAAACAAGGGTCTCATGACCCAGCATACAGAGCATACAAGCATCAAGCGGAAGCATAAACATGTCTGAGTACATACAACTACAAATGAAAAAGGCTGAGAAGCCTGACTATCTACAAGACCCTCCCAAGGGTACACGATCGTAGCTGAGGTAAAAAGCTAAACTTCGAAGTCCACGCGGAACTACTAGCGAGACTGAAGTCTCTCTGCAAAACATAAAATAAGCAAGCATGAGTACAAATGTACCCAGCAAGACTTACATCAGATCTAGCTACATATGCATCAATATCAACAAAGGGGGTGGTGGAGTTTGACTGCAGCAAGCCAACTTTGACTCAGTGGCTAACCTGAACTACGACTGCAAGTAACCCTTTTGAGGTGGCGCACACGAGTCCACATATTCACCAATCAATACACCACTATGGATCCGCTCCCGTCTCCCTATGAGAAGGCCATCCATAGCACTCACGCTTATCTTGTGAGTTTTGGAGTATCCTCTTTCACTTGTCTATGAACTGTACAGGCAACCCAGAAGTCCTTTACCGTGGACATGACTATTCGAATAGATCATATTAACCCTGCAGGGGTGTACTTCTTCACACATGCTCTCGCCACTTACCGCCATATACACGTGATGTATCTTGGCAACCTTCAAGCGGAAGCCTGGCGAGGGTGTCGGCCACGACCTGACTAACCACACAAGTCCCTAGTCCAGGTTTATCTCCTATTCGGGTTCCATCCGCAAGGAAATCCAGTTGGGGTGTCCTCAACGGCCCCAATGATGTGTGTAGGGTTACCGAGACACCAAACGGGCGACTTGGTACACTGTGCCACGTGCCTTCCGCATCACAGCCCACCCCTCGGGTCAGCGCTGTGCATGGCCTCCAGCATACTACAAACACCACAAACTACTTGCAACTCCTGGACAGAGGACAAGAGTGGTTAATAAGTCAAGAGAGTCAATTAAGGATCCCAATGTGTGGTAGTAGCTGTTCATGGATTACAAACACAGAACTCAGTTCCTGAGGACGGCTTCAGTGAGACAACCCACCATGTACTCCTACATAGCCTCTCACCGATACCTTTACCAAATCGTGTTCACACACTTAGCTCTCAATAGTAGGACATGTTGACACATTCCAATTCATCCCTGATGAATCAGACCTGACTCAACTCTAAGTAGTAGCAGGCATGACAACAAGCATGAATGAGTAGGCACATCAGGGCTCAAACAACTTCGACTCATGCTAGTGGGTTTCATCTATTTACTGTGGCAATGACAGGTCATGCAGAGGAAAGGGGTTCAACTACCGCAGCATGTAATAGTTGAATCATTGTTGTCCTAATGCAGTAAAAGAGAGCAGGAGCGAGAGAGTGGGATTGTTTCAGAATGAACAAGAGGGCTTTGCTTGCCTGGCACTTCTGAAGATAGTATAGTTCTTCATCGATCTCATCATCGGGACCACGTCTACTGAGAGGGGACAAATACCGGCAAACAGGGAAGAACACAATCAATGCAATGCAACAATTATGATGCATGATAATGACATGGCAATAAGATGTTCATTGAGCTAATGCAACTAGGAACACAATTAAATGAAGTTGGTTTGAACCCAAGGTTCAAACTCAAACCCAAAATGTGGTTATTTAAATGCTATTCATTTGATTGTCCTTCACAGCATCTATAAGTTGTTCTAACATGCATGAAAAATGCCATAAACAGATTCTTTGGATTTTTCTGATCATTTTTCATATATAATTTATTTCATTTGGAGTTACGGTTGATTTTCTATGAATTTTTGAAGTTTTTGATATTTTCTGAAATAAATAAATCATTTATGATTTATTTAAATCCCAGAAATAATTACTGCATCAGCATGACGTAAAAGGGACGTTAGCAGGTCAACGGGCTAGTGTAGGTCAAACCTGACCAGTGGGGCCCACTGGTCAGGGACTCATCTAACTAATCCTACTTATTAGTGCTAACTTAAACCTAACTAAAAGTGTCAGCAAGGGTGGCCCACATGTCAGTGAAACAGGGGAAGGTCATTAGCGCTAAGCACCCCGAGATTAGGCCGATGGCTAATCGCCGGCATGGCCAGAGGTGACGGTGGTGCTTGGGATTGCGCTACGAGGCATGGTTCGAGCCGCGGCTTGGCGCGTTGGAGAGCCCTGGCCGACGCGCGTCGAATGGTGGTGGTGGCCTAGCCTGTGGTGGCCGGAGTCGACGGCGGCGAGCTCGGATGCGGCGACCGAAGCTCGGGCGTGAGCACGAGCAGTGCTGCGGTGCGCGAACAAGCGAGCCGAGGCACTAGCGGGGGCCTACGCGATGCGGTGAGCATGTTGGATGCACGCATGGGACCAAATGGTCACCGGAGCGTCATCGACGACGAGCACAGGCGGCAGCACATTCGGTCGCAGGCGAGATGGTGGCTACGGTGTGCAAACGAGACGGAGGAGTGGGGGGTTAGGATGAGGAGCTCACGACAGTTGCAGTACGCGTCTCAGCGGGCTCTGGGAAGGCCGGAGTCGGGCGGGGCGTTGAGGTGGATCTCCGACGACCGAGGAGGGAGGGGACATTGGGGATGGAGACTCTGGGCTTCCGGTGCCACTTGGATTGGTTCAGAAGGTGTAGGCGACGGAGGCGAAGCTCGTGGACATGCTGGAGAGGCGAGGCGGCGGCCATGGCTACGGCAACAACGACGAGCGGCGAAGGTCGCGCTCGGGTGGCGGTGCGTGAGAGAAACCGAGGATGGAGAGAGAGCAGCGAGTGAGGGGGAAGGGGAGAGAGCCAGAGAGGTGCGTGGCGTCTCCAGGGGGGTCGGGGCGCAGGTAGGCAGCCTGGAAGTGGCCGGCGTGTGGCCACGCGCGGCGGGCACACGCCCTTGCCTACTAGCGCGAGGAGGAAGGCGACAGGCGGGGAGTTGGGCTGGGCCAGCCAGCTGGGCCGCCAGGTAAGGCCAAGTAACTCTCTCTCTCTCCCTCTCTGTATCTCCCTCTCTCTCTCTCTCTCTCTCTTTACTTTATGTTTTCTATTTATCTGAAACTGTTTTGGCTTTAGTAAAAATACTAAAACATTTTGTAAAATCCTGAAATAATTTGTGGACACTCCCTGGATTAACCCAGTGGCCCACATTTAGTTTCAGAATTATTTTAGCATCTTAAATATTTATCGTAATTAAATGCGCAAATTCAAATACATAATAATTAAAACAAAAAATCCAGAGATAACCTAGAAATATGCCCATCATTTTTGGCAGAGGTTTTCACCTTCATCAGAAATCATGAACATTTTCAAAGGGCATTTTGGGTTCATTGAAGATTATTTTAGGTTGAACCTATTTGAATTTCATTTGGTTCTAGGGTTTAACAGTCCCCAATTCAATTTTCCTTTGAAATTAAACATGATGCATGATGAGCACGCAAAGTCAAACAAGGATTGACCTAGGGCTGTGACATAATCGACATACCGTCGTCTTCGGGAATATCAAGAATAACAAAGTCCGTCAAGATAGTAACATTTGCAACCACGACAGGCACATCCTCACAAATACCGATGGGTATAGCAGTTGATTTATCATCCATTTGCAAAGAAATTTCAGTAGGTGTCAATTTATTCAATTCAAGTCTACGATATAAAGAGAAAGGCATAACACTAACACCGGCTCCAAGATCACATAAAGCAGTCTTAACATAGTTTCATTTAATGGAGCATGGTATAGTTGGTACTCCTGGATCTCCAAGTTTCTTTGGTATTCCACCCGTAAAAGTATAATTAGCAAGCATAGTGGAAATTTCAGCTTCCGTATCTTTCTTTTATTTGCAACAATATCTTTCATATACTTAGCATAAGGAGGCATTTTAAGCATACCAGTCAGACACATACGCAAAAAGATAGGTCTAATAATTTCAACAAAGCGCTCAAAATCCTCATCATCCTTTTCGTTGGATGGCTTAGGGGAAAGGGCATGGGTTTCTGAACCCATGGTTCTCTTTCTTTACCATGTTTCCTAGCAACAAAGTCTCTCTTATCATAACATTGATTCTTTGATTGTGGGTTAGCAAGATCAACAGTAGGTTCAATCTCTACATCATTGTCATTACTAGGTTGAGCATCAACACGAACATCATTATTAACTTTATCACTAGGTTCATGTTCATCACCAGATTGTGTCTCAGCATCAGAAATAGAAATATCATTGGGACTCTCAGGTGTGTCTATAGTAGGTTCACTACCATGCATAGTCCTATCAGTTTTCTTTTTCTTTTTATTAGAAGGACTAGGTGCATCCGTATTAGTTCTCTAAGAATCTTGCTCAACTCTCTTAGGATGACCCTCAGGATACAAAGGTTCCTGGGTCATTTTACCACCTCTGGTCATAACCCTAACAACATTATCATTATGCTTACTATTCAACTCATTAAGCAAATCATCTTGTGCCTTAAGTACTTGTTCTACTTGAGTTGTAACCATGGAAGCAGGTTTACTAATAAGCTTAAGATCATTAACAGTTCTACTCATATAATCACCCAAGTGGTCAAGCATGTAAGCATTACGTTTCAATTGTCTACTAACATAAGCATTGAAGTTTTCTTGTTTAACAATAAAATTATCAAACTCATCCAAGAATTGACTAGCAGACTTATTATTAGGAATATCACCTTCATCAAATCTATGGAGAGAGTTTACCTCTACTACCTGTGTTGGGTTATCAAGACCATGTATTTCTTCAATAGGCGGTAAATTCTTAACATCTTCAGCTTTAATACCTTTTTTTCATAGATTTCTTTGCATCTTGCATATCTTCAGGACTGAGAAATAGAATACCCCTTTTCTTTGGAGTTGGCTTTGGAGTTGGTTCAGGAAGTGTCCAATCATTATCATTACTCAATATATTATTCAATAGTGTCAGATCGTGGGTTCCGGCAAAACCCTTAAGGTTCGAACTCTGGGGTGCGCACGAAGATCTCTCCCTCGCTAGCTCACTCGCGCACGATCTCAAGGCCTAGCTCGACAAATCAAAAGGAACAAGAGACACAAGAGTTTATACTAGTTCGGGCCACCGTTGCAGTGTAATACCCTACTCCAGTGTGGTGTGGTGGATTGCCTTGTAGGCTGAGGATGAACTAGTACAAGGGAAGAACGATCTCCTGAGGAGAGGTGTTCTTGAGCTTGGGGAGCTGGTGAAGGTGGATGATCCGTCCTCTGATCAAATCAAGATGAGATGAGATGCCCCTCTACGGTGGTGGCTAGTCCTATTTACAGAGGCCCTGGTCCTCTTCCCAAATGTAGGCGGGAAGGGATCCAACAACGGCCAAATTTGAAGGGGGACAACGAGTACAAGCTATCCTGACAAAAGGTGGTCTTCGCTTGCCAAAGGCTCTCGTGGTGCTGCTGCTGTGGGCTCCATGGTGACCTCTGTCCTGCCGTCCTGCTGGTCTTGGTCTTGTTGCACCGATATGGAAACCTTTGCTTGACGCCTCGGGACTCCTCGTCTGCACCTGCCTCTTTAGCACCAAAGAGGAAACTGGTACACTGCGCCTGCTGGTACCCGCCTGGTGCCCGCCTGGCCTTGGTCATCATGGCTTGCGTCACAGGGACCTCGCGAGGTGCACCCTGCCTTGATATCTCCGCTCCTCGCGAGGCAGCCTGGCAATGCCACCCCTGAGGAGGTCTTGCGTCGTCTGCCTCGCGAGGCTTGGCCCCTCGCGAGGGTCTTGATCATTTGCTGGTGAAGGTGGACCGTACCTGGCCGCTGGCAGAGCCACGCCCTGGGCCGCAGGCAGGAAAGTCTGGGGACCCCCGTTCCCAGAACACCGACAGTAGCCCCCGGGCCCAAGGCGCGCTCGAACTTGGCTTCGGGGCGAAGCCAAAGGTCAAGTGTGGAGCGCCGCGGGCCCGAACAGCCTGCGACCTTGATTGACGCATGGCGATTGACAGGACGTGGGCGTCTCCGCTTCCTCACACTGCCTCGGCAACTGCGCGACTGACAAAAGGCTGGCGCATACCTTGGTGTCTTCATTGCTCCTTCTCGCATTGTTCCAGATCCCCTTTCTTGCTCTCCGCTTGCGAAATCTCCAGATTTGCCCCGATTCCTTTTCCGGTCAGCGACCAATGGCACCCTGAAAGGTCAAGGCCACTTCGACGCCTTCCTGGTACGAGCCGGCCCTGGATGCGCCCAATGTCTCGGAGAAGAACCTTGCCGCCACACGCCTGCTGACGGCGGGGGAGAGCAACGAGAAGGGGAAGACCAAGCTTCGGACTGGCTCCGCCGAGCCGGAGGCCCTGGGCAGCACCTTCTTCCCCTTCTTCATGAGCAGCGTCGTCGCGGGGCTGGTCCCTCCCTTCTCTGACTTCTTCTACTCCATCCTCAGCCACTAGAAGCCGCAGGCCCTTCATCTTCATCCCAACTATGTTCTTCTCCTGTCGATCTTCGCCTTCTATTGTGAGGCGTATGTCGGGGTGATGCCATCTGTGGCATTGCTGCGCCACTTCTTCTACCTCCAGATCAAGGATGGCCACCCCTCAGGTTGTATCAACTTCGTCGCAGCCAGCAAGACCAATGCGATCTCGAAGGCCGGGAAGAAAGCCGAGGGCTTCAGGAGCAAGTGGGTCATGATGGACGCCAAATGCATCCACCCACGGTTGACGCTGCCGATGGAGATGCCCAAGTCTGATGAAGGGTGGCTCTGTGTGAAGCTCTCCGACGCCCAGGCGGTACCAGTGCTAGAGAAGATGACGACCGACCTGAAGCCAGGCAACGCAAAGGCGGCGAAGCTGACGGGGGCCATGCTCATGAGGGAATTCTTGACGCTGCATGTGGCTCCACTCCAGGCGCGCTCGCGCCCCTTGTGGACACTCGGGGATGAGGCAGACGAGCTCTGCCTGAGCTCGGGAGGCTTGCCTGACGAGGAGTTGGCCGCGGCTCTCCGTCTTCTGGTTGGGGACGACCAAGGGTATCCGCCTAATACCTTTATACCCTTGTACCGCCGCCAAGACGGGGTGCAGGCAGCTGCCGCCATGCCCACCTTCGACGGGCGCGGGCTGGTGCCCCCAGCGCCCTCCGGGGCTCCAGGTGCGGCGGCGCTGGTGCACATGTCTTCTGGTGAGTCCTGCGAGGAGGAAGAGGAGGAGGAGGACGAGGAGCACGACTCAGAGGCGACCCGTGAGGGGACAGGAGAGACCTGCCCTCCACGCAAGCCCGACATCCTTCGTGCCCTACCTGATGATGATGCTGCTGATGTCCGCCCAGAGAAGGAGGAGTTGTCTGTGGCTGGGGTCACCACGAGGTCCAGGGCCAGCCCTCAGAAGAGGCCGCCGGCCGAGGTCCCGACGAAGGGCAGATCCGCATTGATCTCCCAAGGCGACGCCCCTCCGCTGGCGCCGCCTGAAGCTGCTACTGGTCCTTCCGCCGCTCCCCCATCTGCCGCTGGGGCCCATGCGCCTGCGCCTCAGGTCACGAGGCCCTCAGGCTTCAAGCTCCAAACGAAACGGAGGGGCTACACCTCGGTGGACCAGTGAGTGTTATGATCCTGCCTTGTTCTTGCTTCTGTTGCTGCTTCTTGACGCTGCTTTGTTGTGTCATCAGGCCGACGCCTGCGGCGAAGAAGATGAAGGAGGATGTGGCTGCGCTCTCCGGGATCCAGTTGCGTGCTATCGGTGTCAAAACCGGCGGATCTCGGGTAGGGGGTCCCAAATTGTGCGTCAGAGGTGGATGGTAACATGAGACGGTGGACACGATGTTTACCTAGGTTCGGGCCCTCTCTATGGTAGTAATACCCTACTCCTGCTTGATTGATCTTGATGAATATGAGTGTTACAAGAGTTGATCTACCACGAGATCGTAATGGCTAAAACCCTAAGAGCCTAGCCTATGTGATTATGATTGTCCCTATGGACTAAACCCTCCGGTTTATATAGACACCGGAGGGGACTAGGGTTGGTACAAAGTCGGTTACATCAGAAGGAATATTTATATCGTGGACACCAAGCTTGCCTTCCACGCTGGAGAGAGTCCGACCCAGACACGGGGTAAGTCTTCGGCCTTGTATCTTCACAACTTCAACAGTCTGAGTCATACATATAGTTCGGACTTCCGAGGACCTCCTAATCCAGGACTCCCTCAGTAGCCCCCGAACCAGGCTTTCAATGACGAGATGTGCGGTGCGCAGATTGACTTCGGCATTGCAAGGAAGGCTCCTCCTCCGATTAACTTAAAGCTCCTGAAAAAACTATATCCGGCCTTCCATTTAATATGGCGCCCATCGGCTTCTGTGCCTTCATGAGTTTAGATTCCATGTGTCGAAAGAATATGAAAGGTCGAGGCATGTTTGCATATAACACCCCAGGCATCCTCAAAGGTGCCTATTTAAAGAGATCAAGTCTTAAGATCCATTCCACGCCAAGCGAGAAAATCCCCAAAGCTCGCCAGAAGAAACCACCCTAACATGGCCAAAGCTCCAAGCCTTTCCTCCTCTTCCCGCAGCCCCGAAAAAGGTGACTGGGGAAGGTGTTCTGTCCCCCATAGTTGATTGGCCAAGCTACAAATGCAAGGATTTCTTCCCCCCGCAGATCTAGTCTTTGTACAAGCAAGACTGTCATCCTTTGATGGCGGAGCTCAAGCAGAAAACTCCCCGAATCCATCCAGGGGGGAACGAGTGTGCTTCATCCCGTACCTTCTAAGAGGCGTTGGATTTCCAATCCAACCTTTCCCCCGAGGGCTTCTAGAGTATTACGGCCTCCAACTGCACAATTTGACTCCGGCCTCCATTCTGCATACCGCGGGCTATTTCGCACTTTGTGAATTATTTCTGGGCTGCGAGGCTCATTTTGATTTATGGAGGAAATTGTTCTGCCTCGTCCCTCGTAATCGGGAGGGATCGATATTTGAAGTGGGCGGAGCCGAGATATGGCGTATTGCGAATACCGGATACCTGCCCAGCACACCAAAGAAGGCATCCGAAGACTGGCCTTCCGAATGGTTTTACATTGAGGATGTCGCCCTCCCCGACCCAGTTCGGACGGGTCTTCCCGAATTCTCAAGAGCTCTGCTGAAGAAGCACCACAACTGGCGCCCTAGAAGCCTCGAGGAGGAGGATAGTGTCGGATTGTGGGTTCCAGCAAAACCCTTAAGGTTCAAACTCTGGGGTGGCGCGGAGATTCCTCCCTACCGATCTACGTCTAGTTTGCTAAGATCTCGCGGACGAACTCGACGAACTCACAACACAAAGACACAAGGTTTATACTAGTTCGGGCCACCGTTGTGGTGTAATACCCTACTCCAGTGTGTGATGGTGGATTGCCTCTTGGGCTGATGAAGAACAGTACAAGGGGGAGAGCGGCCTCCTGAGGATGAGGCGCTCTTGTGTGTGGCTAAGAACTGGCCAAGGATCTAATCCTCTCCAGCTGTTCGAGATGATCTCAAGATGCCCTCTACTGTGGTGGCTAGCTCTACTTATATAGGCCCTGATCCTCTCCCCGGAATATCAAGCTGGAAGGGAGCCAACATTGGCGGCCTATTTGAAAGGGGACAGCCAGTACAGGCTATCCTAACAAAAGTGGTCTTCGCCTGCAAAAGGCTTTGGCGATGACGCCGTCTTGGGCTCCATGGTGACATCCGTCCTGCTGGCCGGCCGGTCTTGGTCTTGTTGCATGGATAAGGAAACCTTTGCCTGATGCCTTGGTACTCCGCTCCTGTGCTTGCCCTCCTTAGCACCAAAGAGGAAACAAGGACGCTGCGCGCGCTGGCACCCGCCTAGCGCCCGTCTGGTGTCGATCGTCATGGCTCACGTCACGAGAGTCTCGTGAGGTTTGCCCCACTTTGATATCTCCGCTCCTCGCGAGCTGGCCTGGGAAGGCTGCTCCTGAAGAGGTCTTGTGTCGCCCGCCTCGCGAGGCTTGGCCCCTCGCGAGGGTCTTGGATGCCTTGTTGACAAAGATGGGCCGTACGGGCCTGCCAACTTAGCCACGCTGCGGGCCGCAGGCAGGCAAGTCTGGGGATCCCCGTTCCCAGAACGCCGACAGTAGCCCCCGGGCCCAAGGTGCGCTTGGGCTTGGCTTCGAGGCGCAGCCGAAGGTCAAGTGCGGAGCGCCGCGGGCCCCAAAAGCCTGCGGCCTTGGTCGACGCATGGCGGTTGATGGGACGTGGGCGTCTCCGCTTCCCCACGCTGCCCCAGCAACTGCTCGACTTGACAAGTCCTTGCGACATGCAAGGAAAATCATCATTACTCGTGATCGTGGGAGGCGCCGGTTGGCCTTCTTCCGCTATAAAGGGGGAGAGGGGCGGAGCCCCCGTCGCCCATCTCTTCTTGATTCACTCGCTTCTTTCTCCTTGTTCTACCTCTAGCAGCAATGGCGCCGCCGAAGAGGTTCTCCGCCACAGAGAAGGGCAAGGCCCCTCGGGAGGGGCCCGGCTCTCCGGCGCCCAAGCGAGGACATGGCCGTCCTCGCAAGCACGCCGCGACCCCTGCCATGACCTCAGGCTTTTGGGGTGACGCCACGGTGCGCGGCAGGAGCCGCTCCGGTCGCGGCAGTCCGGTCGACGAAAGGAGATGCGCCGTGGTTGCGCGGCCTCCTCGGCCATGGTTCCACGCGTCGGAGGTGCTGCTGGAGTTTGTTGTGCGGTCGGAGGATCCGGCCGGCAGTTGGCTCTAGCTTCCTCGCTTCTTCACCGACGAGCTGCCGCGGTCAGGCCCAGGCGGACTTTGGCTGCAAGCTGACGGCTGCTGCAGTCAGTCTTCTTGGGTCACGGTCGAGGCCTCGGCCACGGGCAACATGGCTCTGGCCCGCGGCTGGTAAACGTTTGCCCGCGCGCGCGGCCTGGGCAGGCGGCGCACCCTCCACTTCAAGTTCGACGGCAACGCGACCCTCTTCGTGAGGGTGTTCGGGGAAGACGGTCGCCGCGCCGGGTGCTGCCCGGAAGAGAATGACAGCGAGGAAGTGCTCGATCTTGGCGATGGTTGGGGCGAGGAGGAGGACGAACCTGCCGGCCGCACCTCATCTGGCTACGGTGGCTCCTCCCTTGGTGACAGCTCCAGCAGCGGTGGCCTTGATCAGCCGCCACGCCGCCGCGCTCACCTTGGAGGTGGTGGTGGCTCGTCTCGTCGTCGTGCGTCGGTGAAACGCGAGAAGGGGTCCGACTAGGCCCGAGACGTCGCCAAGGGCCTTCCTCCATCGGCTGCTGCAGAGGCAAGCGTCGCTTTTGTTACGTTCCTCCTTTTTTTCTGCATCGAAATGAAACCAGCATGGGCCCGAAAGGGCGTGTATCGAACTGTTACTAATTAATCCCTGTGTTACGCTTGTTGCTCCAGTGCTGTGTGGCTATTTTGCGCAAAAAATGACTTAGCCTGGTGCATTCGAGGTGCCCTTCTTCCTTACGAGGAGCTTTATTTCCTCATATCCGTCTGGATCTTGTGGTCTGCAATTTTCTCAAAACTGCAAGAATTTTTTAGGGAGTTTGCCAGGAAACTCGTCGTTCACCCGAGCCTTGACCCGGCACTTTGCATCGCGATACCCGTGGGGCACGGATTAGGAGAGGTGTGCCAGCTTCCAGGCTCGAATGAGGATGGCTCGCGAGAAAAGCAGAGAGAAGAAAAACACTCGCGAGGCATGCGAGAGAGAGAAAACATGAGCGAACCGGGGCCGAAGAACGCGGTAAGAGGCGAGAAAATGGAACTAGCAAGGAATACCAAAAGCAGACTTCGATTAAGGAAAGGTGAGCCAACTGCGGAAAGTAAATGAAAAGCCGCGTCCGGCACCTAGTCTAGTCTTCAAGTCTTCTCACCAGCGTAGAGCTAAGTGCTGTCCACTAGGCGTGGGAGGGAGCCCGAGGGCCTGAGGCCGGCGCTCCTGAGACTCCGAGGCGTGTACAGCCCCACTCAATATTACGTGAGAGTGTCACGGGCGGCGATTCTTCACAGGCACCGGGCCTTCTTCACAGGCTCTGGGCCTTTCTTCACAGGCACTGGGCCTTGCTTCATGGGTAGAACTTCCTGAGGTGCTGGATGTTCCAGGCGTTCTGGACGGGCACTCCGTCCTGCGTCTCCAGGCGGGCAGCGCCAGGCCTGGAGACATGGACGACCCTAAACGGTCCCTCCCACGTAGGAGAAAGCTTGCGGAGCCCCTCTCTGGAGAGGACCCGCCTCAACACGAGGTCGCCTACCTCGAGCGTCCTGGAGCGGACGCTGCGGCAATGGTATCGCCGCAGCGCCTGCTGGTACCTTGCCGCCCTTAGGGCAGCTTCACGACGACATTCCTCCCCCAACACGAGGTCCATTCCCCGCGTGGCGTCCTGCTGTGTTTCATCGATCGCTAGGACCCGAGCGGAGCGGTGCTTGACCTCGTGAGGGAGGACTGCTTCAGCTCCGTAGACAAGGAAGAAAGGGGTCTCGCCTGTTGGTTTGGTGGCGGTGGTGCGGATGGACCATATCACGGACTGGAGCTCGTCGTGCCAGCCCCTGCAGCAGGCCTCGAGCTTCTTCTTGAAGGTCCTGGTCTTGAGGCCCCTCAGGACCTCCGCGTTGGCGCGCTCGGCCTGACCATTGCTCCTGGGGTGTGCCACCGAAGCGTAGCATATCTGCGTACCAAGGTTAGCACAGTAGGTTTTGAAGAGGTTACTTGTGAACCGCGAGCCGTTATCTGTGATGATGCGGTTGGGGACCCCAAAGCGACTCATGAGGCCCTTGATGAGCTTGACGGCAGAGTCCGCCGGGATGGTGCGGACAACTTCCACTTCTGCCCACTTGGTGAATTTGTCGATGGCGACATAGAGATAGCGGTAGCCCCCAGGCGCTTGAGGGAACGGGCCCAAGATATCCAGCCCCCAGACCGCGAACGGCCATGTGAGCGGGATGGTCTGGAGCCCCTGAGTCGGCTGATGAATTTGCTTCGCGTGGAACTGGCAGGCTTCGCATGACTTCACCAGCTCGGCCGCGTCATTGAGTGTAGTGGGCCAGTAGAACCCGCTGCGGAACACCTTGCAGACGAGGGTTCACGACGATGAATGGTGCCCGCAGTCCCCACCGTGTATGCCAGCTAGCAGCTCCTTCCCTTGGTCCCTGGAAATGCAGCGCAGAGAAATGTTGCTTGGCCGCTTCCTGTATAACTCACATCCCCGGATGCAGTACGCCGTGGCTTGCCAAACCAAGCACTCTGCATCCTCCTCCTTCTCTGGCAGCACGCCCTGCATCAGGTACTCCTTGAATTCTCTAGTCCAGCATCCCTCCTGAGGCTCGAGCGCCAAGAGCAAGCGAGCTCCTGAGGTCGGGCCACAGGCTGGGGCTCCTGAGACAGGAGGTTGAGGGAGCTCCTCCCGAGGCTGAGTCGTGCTTGAAAGTGGTGGCGTCACCGATGGCTTGAAGAGCTGTTCCTCGAAGACACCGGGCTCCTGTGGCCACCGCTTGGAGGCTCTCTTGGCGATGTCGTCGGCTTCCTTGTTTGTGCCCCGAGGCACGTGCTGCAGCTCCAGACTCAGGAACTGTTTCTCCATCTTGCGCACCTCCGCGAGGTATGCCTCCATATGCTCATCCTTCGGCTCATATACCTTGTTGGAGAAGTTGATGAGGAGCTGTGAGTCGCCCCTAACGGTAAGGTGCTTCACCCCAAGAGCTGTTGCGGCCTTCAGGCCGGCTATGAGGCCTTCGTATTCCGCGATGTTGTTGGAGACCTTCTCGCCCTACTGAAAGCAGAGCTGCATCGCGTAGTAGAGCTTATCCTGAGTGGGCAAGATGAGTACTACTCCAGCCCCCGCGCCCTGGTGCGCGAATGCACCGTCGAAGTACATGACCCAGCCGTCTGGTGCTTCACTTCCTGGTGAGGTGGACAGATCGTCGCCCACTCCAAGTGCCGGGACGTCTATCCACTCTGCCACGAAATCAGCGAGCGCGACGCCCTTGATGACTCTGGTGGTGCTGATCTCTAGTTGGAATGCTTGCAGCTCGATGTTCCACTCAGCGACCCTTCCGGCAGAATTTGGGCTCCTGAGCACCCTCTCCAATGGGTAGGCTAAGACGACCTTGATGGGGTGGCCCTGGAAATAGTGCCGCAGCTTCCGCGAGGCCACTAAGAGCGCGAGCAGGAGCTTCTGAGGCATGGGATATCTTGCCCTTGCGTCCTGCAACACTGTGCTGACAAAGTACACTAGGTGCTCAACAAGGCTGATGCGCTGCAGAGGCCCGCGTTTTGCGGAGATTGGGACACCTCCTGAGGTGATGAGACTCCTGACGCCTGGTCGTTTGCGGGGATCTCGGCGCCGCCACGCTGCTGAGCTTGGTCTTTTGTTAGCGCTGGTGAGACTGGTGCGGCGCCTTCCTGGTCTTGCGTTGCTTCTGCCGTGGTTTTGTGTGGCGCGTCCTTGGCTTTACGCTCCTCCCGAACCGCTACCAGCGCTGCGCTGGCAAAGTACGGGGTAGCAGTGAGGTAGAGCACCAAGGGCTCAAGGGGTCGGGGTGCCACCATCACAGGAGGGCTGGTCAGGTATCTCTTGAGGTCTTGGAATGCCCGGTCGGCCTCCGGAGTCCACTCGAACGGGCCCTTCTTCGTCATTAGCTTGAAGAAGGGTAGGGCGCGCTCCCCTAGTTTAGAGATGAAGCACCCCAACGCAGTCACCCGGCCAACCAGCTTTTGCATTTCCTTAAGGGTCTGCGGTGGGCTCATATCTTCGATGGCCTTGATCTTCTCCGGGTTCACCTCGATCCCCCTGTGCAATAGAAGGAAGCCCAGCAGCTTGCCGGAAGGGACACCGAACATGCAGTTCTCCGGGTTTAGCCACAAGTTGACTTGGCGCAAGCTTGCGAAGGTCTCCTCCAGGTCCTGGATCAAGGTCCTTGCTTCCCGAGATTTCACAACAATGTCATCGACGTACGCCTCTGCGTTTCTCCCGAGCTACTGCCCCAAAGGGATGTGCATCAGTCGCTGAAAGGTTGCGCTGGGGTTGCGCAGCCCGAAGGGCATGCAGGTGTAGCAGTATACCCCACACGAGGTCAGGAAGGCCGTCTTCTCGACGTCTTCTACCGCCATCTTGATCTGTTCATATCCCGAGAACGCATCCAGGAAGCATAGCAGATCGCACTCGGCGGTGGAGTCGACAATCCGATCGATGCACGGGAGCGGGAACGGATCTTGGGGGCAGGATTTGTTGAGGTTGGTGAAGTCGACGCACATTCGCTCCTTCCCGCCCTTCTTGGGCACCACGACGGGGTTCGCCAGCCGTTCCGGGTATCGAACCTCGCGAATAGCACCTGCCGGTTCTGACTTGCGGGTTTCTTGGACGATGAAGGCCTGCTTCTCTGTGGACTGCCGCCTTGCGCACTGCTTCACTGGCCGTACATTGGGGCACACCCTTAGGTGATGCTGAATCACCTCTCTCGGGACCCCCACCAGCTGGTTGGGCTCCCATGCGAATATTTCCTTGTTTGCGCGCAAGAACTTCACCAATGCTTCTTCTTGACTTGGGTCTAGGTCGGCAACTATAGTAAAGGTGGCTCCCGAGGCGCCGTTCTCGTCGACCGGCACCTGCTTGGTTTCTGCCTTGTCTTGGGTGAACATCTGCTTCTTCTTGGTCAGCACAGGTCCCTTGGTCTTGGGCGCACCTGCATCGGCAGGCTGCGCAGCTACAGCGGCTTTGTGGGCGAGTTTCAGCGATGCCAGGGCCTCCTTGACGTCCCCCTTGATGGTGAGAATGCCCTTGCTCCCGGGCATCTTCATGAGATTGTAAGCCGAATGAGTGGCAGCCATGAACTGGGCCAGAGCTGGGTAGCCGAGGATGGTGTTGTACGGGAGGCCGATACGGGCGATGTCGAAGTTGACCAGCTCGGTGCGGTAGTTGTCGCACGTGCCGAAGGTGACGGGGATGTGGATCTGCCCCAGGGAGCGAGCGGCGCCCCTGCCAACTCCTGAGAAAGGCTTGCTAAGGCTGAGTCGTTCGGGTGACACTTGGAGAAGGCCAAAGGCGTCGACGAAGAGAAAGTTGAGGCCGCCGCCGCCGTCGATGAGGGTCTTGGTGATTGCCACGTTGGAGATGGTGGGCGTGCAGAGCATCGGGAGCATGCCTGCGCTGGTGGTGGTGACGAGGTGATCTTCTAAGGTGAAGGCGAGGTCGAGCTCTGGCGCGGTCCAGCCCGGGGAAGCCCCGAGCGCTTGGAGGCGGCACAAAGCTGGCGGAGGAACGGCTTGACATGGCGGTCTAAAGGCGGTGCCTGAGACCCGCCTAGAATGGCTGCGATGGTGGCCGGCACTGGGACACCGAAGTGCGCTAGGAAGAGGTGGCGCAACTCCTCCCATGACGTTACGGAAGCCACCGGGAGGTTGAGCAGCCAGGCGCGCGGGGCGCCCACGAGGGCTATAGGGAACCAGCTCGCCATGACCCTTTCGCCGCCTCCGGCCTCCAAGATGGCCTCTTCGTAGGCCAGCAAGAAGGGTGCTGGGTCAGCCGCGCCGTCGTAGCGCGGTGGCATATCCGGCTTGAACTTGGGCGGCACCGCACCCGCCGCAGGGCGATGGCAAGGATCCGGAGGCCCGCTGGGCCATCACTGGGGGCCAGCAGGCCAGTCGGGGAAGCAGCATCGGCCATGGATGCCGATGGAGTGGTGGGGCGCGGATCGACGGAAGGGGATCTCCCGCGCACCCCTACCTGGCGCGCCAAATGTCGGATCGTAGGTTCCGGCAAAACCCTTAAGGTTCAAACTCTGGGGTGCGCGCGGAGATTTCCTCCCTGCCGATCTACGTCTAGTTCGCTAAGATCTCGCGGACGAACTCGACGAACTCGCAACACAAAGACACAAGGTTTATATTGGTTCGGGCCACCATTGTGGTGTAATACCCTATTCCAGTGTGTGGTAGTGGATTGTCTCTTGGGCTGATGAAGAACAGTACAAGCGGGAGAGTGGCCTCCTGAGGATGAGGCGCTCTTGTGTATGGCTAAGAACTGGCCAAGGATCTGATCCTCTCCAGCTGTTCGAGATGATCTCAAGATGCCCTCTACTGTGGTGGCTAGCTCTACTTATATAGGCCCTGGTCCTCTCCCCGAAATATCGAGCGGGAAGGGAGCCAACATTGGCGGCCAATTTGAAAGGGGACAGCTAGTACAGGCTATCCTGACAAAAGTGGTCTTCGCCTGCAAAAGGCTCTGGTGATGATGCCGTCTTGGGCTCCATGGTGACATCCGTCCTGCTGGCCGGCCGGTCTTGGTCTTGTTGCATGGATAAGGAAACCTTTGCCTGATGCCTTGGTACTCCGCTCCTGCGCTTGCCCTCTTTAGCACCAAAGAGGATACAAGGACACTGTGCGCGCTAGCGCCCGCCTGGCGCCCGTCTGGTGTCGATCGTCATGGCTCACGTCACGAGAGCTTCGCGAGGTTTGCCCCGCCTTGATATCTCCGCTCCTCGCGAGCTGGCCTGGGAAGGCTGCTCCTGTAGAGGTCTTGTGTCGCCCGCCTCGCGAGGCTTGGTCCTTCGCGAGGGTCTTGGATGCCTTGTTGACGGAGATGGGCCGTACAGGCCTGCCAACTTAGCTACGCTGCGGGCCGCAGGCAGGCAAGTCTGGGGACCCCCGTTCCCAGAACGCCGACAGATAGTGCGGAAGTCCGTCAATTGATGGATAAGATAAATATGCTTACTCAATCCGGATTATCAATAGTGGAGGTAATGGCCACTTCTATAACGCGGGGGTTTCAGCCGCTTCAGTACAGGGTGCTACCCATGTGGCATTATAACGGGGAAGATGACGCTTCGCGCTGTGGGCGGAAGGGTCCAGACTCCATCACCGCCCTGACCAAAATATTGATCGATCTGTATAAAGGGGAGAAGGAGGAATTCACCCTCCTCAAGCGTCGAGAAGGGTATTCCATGTACAATCTTCCCGACTGGGTGAGTTTCAACCCCATATGCTCTACTTAATATGCTCCCTGAGTCACCTTTTAATGAACATTAACCTATCCATCCGTAACAGAAATGGCGGAAGGTCATTGAGGGGTTCCACAGCCCCGCTCCACAGCCAGAGGAGCATAAACGGGACATTGATCCCGGTTCCGAAGAAGATCCGGACATATTCGTGGAGCTAGAGAAAGGGGTGTTCTATCAGACGAGCTATGATGGCACAGAAGTAGCCATCACTGCCGACTACCCAGGGCTTCTCCCCGCCTCGCAAGTAAGTGACCAGGAAATATATCTTTAGGGAAAAATTCTCTTATTCAACCTCACCTGCCGCACTATTTCGCGCCCTAAAGGGGAGGCGTTCGGCACATCATACTACACCGGGGGTCACTCCAAAAGAAGCAGCATCCACACCGAGCCGGCCTTTGAAGAGGGAGGCTGACGAAGACGCGACTAAGTCTTCATTGAAGAGGTATGATTTTGTAAATATGCCCCTCGGTGGCCGTGTCCAGCCGTGACGCTATCTATGTGTGTTTAATCAGGAAAAGATCTCGCCGAACTATATCCAGGGATCCAGCCGGTCACACCCCCTATAGCCAGGTTCAAGATCCTGGTGTCAAGACAAGGACTGACAAGGGGGCGGTGCTGGATTGTCCTTTAGCGGAGGGTTCGGATGATGAATCCATCACCAACTCCGAAGTAGAAAGTGCCATGAATCATCGGCACCGCAGGGCCGCTCTCCGCGATCCTGGCTTTTCAAAAGAGGCATTTAATGCCTTGAACTTGGCTGATGCGTACATCCGAGCCGCTCGAGATGGACTTGCCAGAGCCGAAGACCAACATCTGAAAGATGTGCGAGTAAGTTTATTTTACACCGATCTGATAAATATATACCAGTAGCCCCGGAGACTTGAAGCAGTTGGTACAACTGATTTAAGGATCGTTGTGTGTCCAGGTGCTGACCGAAAAGAATAATCGGCTGTCTCAAGAGTTGAAGGAATGTAGGACCCAGTTGATGGCTGCCACTGCCGAACTGGAGAAATTCAAGAAGGTGCCACCTGGTAATGTTCCCCTTTATCCGAAAGGTACGGATATATAACCGTAGTGTTAACCGAGTTCTATTCACATAATGGGTCATCAGATCAGCGGAAGGAGGCGCTTGAAATCGCGCAGGCGGGTGAACAAGAAGCCAAGAGGCAGTTGGCCGCAGGCGAGCATGTACTGACGCGAGTCCAGGAGCAGAAAAACAATCTCCAAGATGCCAAAACTACGTTGGATGTGGAGCTGAAAGATGTGCGGGGCCAGCTAGCGGATTCCGTGAAGGAAAATAAGAGGCTGCGGGGCGGCATATTCCGTATGTGTTCATACCTACCTCCGCACAATTCGGCAAGGGAAGTGATTGACAGATTTATGTCTGCAGGTATACTGACCGGCCGTCCCGAAGAGGAGATGTCTGGATCTTCAGGCGATATGTTAGATGAACTGTCGCAAATGCATGAGCGGGCTCGGCAAGCGATGCGGAGTGTCGCGAAGGCCTTGTGGCTGTCCGCCTCCCCTACAGGAAGTATGGAGGAGCTTTTAGAGCTATTCAAGGGAGCACGGAGGCGCTT
The DNA here is from genome assembly GCF_018294505.1 of Triticum aestivum. Taxonomy (NCBI): domain Eukaryota; kingdom Viridiplantae; phylum Streptophyta; class Magnoliopsida; order Poales; family Poaceae; genus Triticum; species Triticum aestivum. The sequence goes on along the minus strand of NC_057802.1, from coordinate 53,387,328 downwards.
ACGATTATGGAAGATATCGGCCTGCCGAGAAGGCGCGCAAGAGGCTTGGGCCATGGTGAAGACACGTTATACCAAGCTTGATCCGAATCACATGGCTCGGGTCGGACCTCTAGGGTCAAATGGGAAAGAAATTCCCGTAAGTTTAGTATACGACCAGGTAAAGGTTGCCGCAGAGTATTCCCAACAGGATTGTAAGCTAGAAAACCTGTTGGAAGGTATAGAAGAGGAAGTGTTTGAGTCATAATGGCTATGTACTTTCCTTGACATATTTGTCTCTAACCGAATTATAAAACATTTGTCATAGCAGACCTTTTTGCTTCAACCTCTTGACCCGAAGGTGTGGAGTGTTTCCGAATACCCGCGCAGTGAAATAAACCAGAGTATGCGTGGAAACCAGGCGTAGGGGTCATAGCTAGATGCTCGAACAGACAAGTTGCATCCGGCTAGTTATGTTATATTACATTGTGATTGTAAGAAACATCTTCCAGAGAGAATAGTTCCGTTAAGGGTTCCTTTCCCTGGGTGAGCTTGCCTTGATATGCACGCCCGGACTGTGATCGGAAGGAATCGCAGTATACGCAACATCTGGGGGTTCGTATTACAATGAGTAAAAAACATCTTTCATTCACCGACCGAATATTCCATTAAGAACGCTAGCTTTCGGCTTCACCCAGTCTGATGTACACATCCGGATGACCCGGTGGTAACAATCGCAGAGGTGCTCCCTTTATTGCCTAGCCGAACTAACGGGATCGTAGGGCATAAGCACAGGAGCCAGGCAACCCAGCTTGGCCAAAACATAAGTCATATCCATGCATATAATGGCAAATAAAAGGTACATACGAGGAAAGTACAAGTATGTATTGAGCTTTAATGCTTTGAAAAATAATAACAAGCCTCTGTGAAAGAAGCCCCCAGGTATAATGTATGTACATATTCTAGAATGTGTACGACATAGGTGTACGGTCGAGCTGTACTTAGAGCTTTAGGGCTGAAAAAGAAGTGAAAAGAGAGGGGAGAAAACAGGAAATAATGGAAATTTAAGGGGGTAGGAGACAAACAAAGAATTCGGCGCTAGGCATAGAATCTTTGGAGTCTGGCCGCGTTCCATGGGTTCGGCTCTAGGAGGTTATCTGATGCATCACATAGGCGGTACGCTCCTCCGGTGAGAACTTCATCGATGATGAAGGGACCCTCCCACTTGGGCTTGAGTTCGTCCTTTTTCTTCTCTGGCAAGCGTAGAACTAGTTCGCCAACATTATAAGTCTTGGCCCGCACTTCCCTTCTTTGACATCTGCGAGCCTGCTGTTGATAGAATGCGGAACGGGCTTTGGCGACGTCACGCTCCTCCTCCAAGGCATCTAAGTTGTCCTGCCGATCCAGGTCGGCCTCTCTCTCTTCATACATGCGCACTCGAGGTGAATCATGAATTATGTCGCAGGGCAACACTGCCTCTGCGCCATACACCATGAAGAAAGGTGTATATCTGGTAGTGCGATTGGGCGTGGTCCGCAGCCCCCAGAGTATGGAGTCTAGCTCCTCAACCCAGTGCTTGTCTGATTCTCTCAAAGACCGCACTAGTCTAGGCTTAATGCCGCTCATAATAAGACCATTTGCGCGTTTGACTTGACTGTTTGTTTGCGGGTGGTAGACGGAGGCGTAATCGAGATTACTGCCCAAATTAGCACACTGGGTTTTTACCTCATCAGCGATGAAGTTGGAGCCGTTATCAGTGATAATGCTGTGTGGAACACCATAACGGTGCACCACTCCGGATATGAAGTCTATCACTGGTCCTGCTTCGGCCGTTTTATCTGGCTTGGCCTCTATCCATTTGGTGAATTTATCCTCCATTACCAGCAAGTATTTCTTCTCATGGTTTCCTCCTTTAAGGGGTCCGACCATATCCAGTCCCCAGACCGCGAAAGGCCAAGTTATGGGGATTGTTTGTAGAGAGGTGAGTGGCATATGGCTTTGGTTGGCGAAAAGTTGGCATCCGACGCAGCGTCGAACAAGGTCTTGTGCGTCTGCTCGGGCCATCGGCCAATAGAAGCCTGTACAGAAGGCCTTGCTCACAAGGGCCCGAGCTGCGGCGTGTTGACCGCCGAGGCCGGCATGAATTTCAGCCAAGAGCTGCCTCCCCTCTTCTTCGGAGATACATCTTTGAAGTACTTTGGTAGCGCTTTTCTTGTAGAGTTCTCCCTCATGCACTTTATAGGCTTTCGAACGCCGGACAATGCAGCGAGCCTCATTCTGATCCTCAGGGAGTTCTCGCCTATTAAGGTAGGCCAAGAAGGGTTCGGTCCATGGGGCTATGACTGCCATGATGAGATGGGCCGATAGTGTTATTTCGGGGGCTGAGCCTCCGATGATGTCGGTGTGTTCGGGACTTTGGGGGTCTCATCGGATCCGGACTTGTATTGCCGCTTTCCCCTTGCCACACCATGGATGGCTTGAAGAGCCTTTCCAGAAAGATGTTAGGTGGGACGGGGTCGCGCTTAGCCCCCATGCGAGCGAGGACATCCGCTGCTTGATTACTTTCTCAAGCCACATGGTGAAACTCGAGCCCCTCGAAACGAGCCGACATTTTGAGAACGACATTATGGTAGGCAGCCATCTTCGGATCTTTGGCATCGAAATCTCCATTGATTTGAGATATTGCGAGGTTTGAATCCCCGCGCACGTCCAGGCGTTGAATGCCCATGGAGACGGCCATCCGAAGACCATGCAATAAAGCCTCGTATTCGGCTGCATTGTTAGAGTCTGTGTATAAAATTTTGAGCACGTACTGGACTGTGTCTCCCGTTGGGGATCTTAAGACAACGCCCGCTCCCAAACCGGCCAACATTTTAGAGCCATCAAAGGACATTACCCAGTTAGAATATGTGTCGTACTCTTTAGGGAGTTCGGCCTCTATCCATTCGGCGACGAAGTCGGCTAGTACTTGGGACTTAATGGCCCGGCGCGGTCTATATGTTATGTCGAATGGGAGGAGCTCAATGGCCCAATTGGCAATCCAGCCCATTGCATCGCGGTTGTTTATTATGTCATTGAGTGGTACTTCGGAAGCCACCGTGATCGAGCACTCTTGAAAATAGTGTCGTAGCTTCCGGGATGCCATGAAGACCGCGTATGCTATTTTCTGGTAGTGAGGGTACCGGGATTTGCATGGTGTGAGAACCGTGGATACATAGTATACCGTCTTTGAAGCGGAAATTTGTGTCTGTCCTCCTCTCGCTCGACAACGAATACATAGTATACCGGCTTTGAAGCGGAAATTTGTGTCCGTCCTCCTCGCGCTCGACAACGACTACTGCACTCACGACTTGGTGAGTTGCCGATATGTATAATAACATAGGTTCACCGACATTTGGTGTGGCCAGGATTGGGTTCCTTGCTAAAAGAGCCTTTATTTCCTCCAGTTCGGCCATTGCTGCATCCGTCCATTCGAAGCGATCGGTGCGTCGGAGAAGGCGATAAAGCGGCAACGCTTTTTCTCCTAACGTGGAGATAAATCGGCTTAGAGCTGCCACACATCCGGCTAATTTTTGGACTTGCTTAAGGTCTGTTGGTGTAGCCAACTATGACAAGGCTCGGATCTTAGATGGGTTTGCTTCAATTCCTCTATTGGAAACAATGAAGCCCAGCAGTTTTCCAGCAGGAACGCCGAAAACACACTTTTCCGGGTTGAGCTTGATGTCATATGCACGAAGATTGTTGAATGTGAGACGTAAATCGTCTATTAATGACTCGACGTGCTGGGTTTTGATGACGACGTCATCTACATATGCTTCGACTGTCTTACCGATCTGTTTCTCCAGGCATGTTTGAATCATGCGTTGGTTGGTAGCCCCGGCGTTTTTGAGTCTGAAGGCCATAGTGTTGAAACAGAATGGCCCATACGGGGTGATAAATGCCGTTGCGGCTTGGTCGGATTCCTTCATTTTGATTTGATGGTATCCTGAATACGCGTCGAGGAAACACAGTGAGTCGTGCCCTGCGGTAGCTGTCGGCGTTCTGGGAACGGGGGTCCCCAGACTTGCCTGCCCGCGTCCCAGGACGTGGCTCCTCCAGCGGCCTGGTACGGCCCATCTTCAGCAACAAGGCAACCAAGGACCGTCGCAAGGGGCCAAGCCTCGTGAGGCAGACGACACTCAAGACCTCCTCGGGAGCATCTACACCAGGCTGGCTCACGAGGAGCGGAGATATCAAGGCGAGGGACACCTCATGAGGTTCATGTGACGTGAGCCATGACGACCAAGGCCAGGCGGGCGACAGGCGGGCGCCAGCGGGCCTAGTGTACCAGTTTCCACTTTGGTGATAAAGAGACAAGTGCAGGCGAGGAGTCCCGAGGAATCAGGCAAAGGTTTCCATATCAGTGCAATGAGACCAAGACCAGCAAGACGACAGAATGGAGGTCACCGTGGAGCCCAAGACGGCATCACCACCAGAGCCTTTGACAGGCGAAGACCACCTTTAGTCAGGATAACTTGTTCCTCCTGTCTCCCTTCAAATTTGGCCGTCGTGGGATCCCTTCCCACTCAATATTTGGGAAGAGGACTAGGGCCTCTATAAATAGGACTAGCCACCACCTTAGAAAGGGGGAGATCAGATCCGACTCATCTAATCTAGAGGCAACTCATCTAGGAGAGCCATTCCACCCAGCTCATCGAGCATAAGAACCCCTCTCCTCTGGAGGTCATTCATCCCCTGTACTATTCATCCAAGCCCAAGAGGCAATTCACCACCACACACTGGAGTAGGGTATTACACCACAATGGTGGCCTGAACCAGTATAAATCTTGTGTTCTTGTGTTCTTTGCAACCTCGCATAGTTAGGCTTGGATCGATTGCGAGCGTGCTTGTGGTAGGGAGAAATCTTCATGCGCACCCCAGAGTTCGTACCTCAAGGGTTTTTCCGGAACCCGAAATCCAACATTTGGCGCGCCAGGTAGAGGTGCGCTGAAGCTTTCTCTTCGTCGATCCGTGATCCACCTCTCCGTCGAGCCCATGTCTGATGCACGCAGAGGACGCGCTGAGCGTCGGGCCGCCCTCACCGCCCGTGTTGTCGGTGTCAAAACCGGTGGATCTTGGGTAGGGGCCCCCGAACTGTTCGTCTAGGATCGATGGTAATAGGAGACAGGGGACACAATGTTTACCCAGGTTCGGGCCCTCTCTATGGAGGTAATACCCTACTTCCTGCTTGATTGATCTTGATGAATATATGTGTTACAAGAGTTGATCTACCACGAGATCGTAATGGCTAAACCCTAGAAGTCTAGCTTATGCAAATAAGGTAATGAATCTGTCCCTATCCGGACTACCCTCTCCGGTTTATATAGACACCGGAGAGATCTAGGGTTACATGGAGTCGGTTACATAAGGAGGAATCTACATAGTCGGTAGCCAAGCTTGCCTTCCACGCCAAGGAGAGTCCAATCCGGACACGGGTATAGTCTTCGGTCTTTATGTCTTCACAGCCCATCAGTCCGACCCAGTGCATAACTGGCCAGATGCCCGAGGACCCCTTAGTCCAGGACTCCCTCAGTAGCCCCCGAACTAGGCTTCAATGACGAGGTGCTCGGTGTTCGGATTGTCTTCGGTATTGCAAGGCGGGTTCTTCCTTCGAGGACGTCCGTGTAATGTTTTCCACCGTGGATCCGATGCTTCTCGCCTCGGTTTCTATGCATTTAATAACTTCGTCTTCCACGTGTCTAGAGAATGCGGAAGGCCAGGGTGCTTTTTACAAATAACACCCTGATTCCTTCGAGGGAAAACGCCCATTTAAAAAGGCTGGATCCTAGATCCGTTTGACACCATGTGAAGAAGATTCCCGGAGATTGCTAGGAGAAACCATTCCACCATGGCTAGCATTCCCAGCTCCTCTTCCCATCTCGGCCTAGAGAAAGGCGAGTGGGAGAGGTGCTCTGTATCCCACAGTCAGCTGGAGGAGTTGCAAAGACAGGGATTTCTGCCTCCCGCAGATTTGGTCCTCGTACGAGCAGGGCTCGCATCTTTCATCGGAGAGCCCTAGGCGGAGAACGTCCCCAATCCATCCGAAGGGGAGAGGGTGTGCTTCGTCCCTTATCTGTTGAGGGGCGTCGGATTCCCAATCCATCCGTTCCTTCAGGGGCTTTTGGAGTACTATGGTCTTCAGCTGCATAACTTCATTCCAGCTTCCATCCTGCATATTGCGGGCTATGTCGCTTTGTGCGAATTATTCCTGGGTATCGAAGCCCATTTTGAACTGTGGAGAAAGCTTTTCTGCCTCGTCCCGCGCAACCATGAAAGGTCAATTTTCGAAGTGGGAGGAGCAAAAATATGGCGCATCGCCGGCACCGGGTACCTGTCCGGCACGCCAAGGAAGGCGTCTGACAAGTGGTCGTCTGAATGGTTCTATATCGAGGATGTCGCACTTCCCGACCCAACTTGAAGGGGTCTTCCGGAATTTGCAAGGGTTCCGTTAAAGAAACGCCATAGTTGGCGCCCCCGTAGTCTTGAGGAGGATGATAGCACGGAGGTCCGTCAGCTCTTAGACAAGATAAGGACACATGCCCAATTCGGCCTGACAATAGTGGAGGTTGTGGCAACTTCCATAATGCGAGGGGTGCAGCCGCTTCAATACAGAAGGGTCCCCATGTGGGACTTCAATGGGGAGGATGACGCCTCCCGCTATGGCCGAAAAGGTCCGGACTCCCCTGCCGCTCTGGCCAAAATACTGGCCGAACTGTTCAAGGGCGAAGAAGAAGAATTCCTCCGCATCAATCGCAGGGAGGGGTATTCGATGTACAACCCTCCTAGCTGGGTGAGTCCTAACCCCTTTGCATTTTACCTTTGCTACTCTCCGAGCCATTCTTTATGAAGTTCCCCCTTCCTTTATTCGAAACAGCACTGGCGAAGGACCACCAAGGGGCTACTCAGGCCCGCTCCGCAGCCAGGGATCCATGACCGGGAGCTAGATCCTGGATTTGAAGAAGATCCGGACATATCCATGATACTTGTGGAAGGGGTGTTTCACCAGGCGAGCTACGATGGCACAAAAGTGGCCATTACCGTTGATTACCCCGGTCTCCTCCCTGCTTCCCACGTAAGTTATGAAGAAACATCTCCCCCCCAAGGGACTTTCCTTGCTTTGCTTTACCTGCAGGACTGTCTTATGTTCTCAGAGGCGCTTGGCAAATCGGGCCACTCCGGGGATTAATCCAAGAAGAGCAGCCCCTGCGCCAAGCAGGGCATCCAAGAGCAAGGCCGGAGAAGGCACAACCGGCCCTTCGTCGGGGAGGTACTGATTTAAAAGTATATATTAATAGTCACATCCAACTGTAACTTGCCAACTTGTTTTATACCAAAAAAGGGTTCGCCGGACTGCGCCCAGGGGTCCAGCCCATCGTGCTCCCATCGACCAGGGTCAAAACCCCGTCGGGGAAACGGGAGTCGATATGGGGACAATGCCGGATTGTCTTTCAACCGAGGGTTCGAAAAGTATACCCGTCACCAACTCGGAAGTAGAGAGCGCCATGAATCATCAGCGTTATGAAGCTGTTTTACGAGACCCTCAGTTCTCAGAGGAGGCATTTAAAGCCTTCAGTTCGGCTGACGCCTATATCCGGGCTGCTCGAAATGGGCTTAGTGTAGCCACGAAGCAATATTTAAAAGATGTGCAGGTAAGTTTTTTTCCTTGTCCGAATAAGATAACCATATACGAGTAGCCCCCGAGACTGAAAGCAGGTGGTACAACTGATATAAGGATCGTTGTATAACCAGGTTCTTATGGCTAAGAATAACCTGCTAACCCAAGAGCCGGAGGAGTGCCAGACACGGCTAAATGCTGCTACCGCCGAACTGGAGAAATGCAAGATATGAGGGTAATATTTCCCTTCATAGATCGATGGTAATAAAAAATCCTTAGCCTACTGTAGCAATAATGGTGCTGATCTCATGATAGGGCCATCAGGTTAATACGATAGGAAGCGGAGAGCCGCTCTGGAAGGAGAGCAAGAAGCAAAAAAGCTGCATGCTGCGGGCAAGCGTGTGCTGACCCAGGCCATTGCAGATAAAACCAAACTTCAGGATGACAAGACCAGCTGAGGCAAAGAGCTAGAACATGTGCGGCTCTAGCTAGCCGACTTTGTAAAGGAGAACAGGAAGCTGCGGGGCGGCGTGTTCAGTATGTTGCCGAACTTGTTATGTTGAGTATTTCGCTAATAAGTGGAACTGATGCAGCTATGCTTGCAGGTATATTGACGGGCCGTCCTGAAGAGGAGGTGTCCGGATCCGCAAGTGATCTGCTACAAAGACTGTCGCAAGTGCACGAGCATGCTCAGCTGGCCATGCGGAGTGTTGCCACGGCCTTATGGCCATCCGCCTCCCCTCCCGGAAGTATGGAGGAGCTTGTAGAGCTGTTTAAAGGAGCGCGGCGGCGTATCCGGTTATGGAAGATATCGGCCTGCCGAGAGGGTGCGCGCGAAGCTTGGGCCATGGTGAAGACGCGATATACCAAGCTGAATCCTAATCACATGGCCCGGGTTGGACTGTTGGGGTCCAATGGGGAAGAAATTCCCGTTAGTTTAGTATATGACCAAGTAGAGGTGGCCGCCAAATATTCCCAACAGGATTGTAAGTTAGACTGCCTATTAGATGGTGTAGAGGAAGAAGTGTATGAGTCCAAGTGACTATGTACTTTCCCCACCATGTTGAATTCTAGCTGAATTGTATATCATTTGTCATGGCAGACCTTTTCGCTTCAACCTCCGGACTCGACGGTGCGGAGTGTTTCCGAATAACCTCGCGGCCGAATAGACCGGGGTATGCATGGAAAACTAGGCGTAGGGGTCATAGTTGCTTGAACAGACAAGTTGTATTCTGCTAGTTATGTTATATTACATTGAAATTGTAAGAAACATCTTCCAGGGAGAATAGTTCCGTTAAGGGTTCCTTTCCCTGGGCATGCATGCATTAGTAGACATGTCCGAATCGTGATGTAAGAATCACATTATGTATAGTTTCTAGGGGTTCACGATAAGGCGAGGGCAAAAAGTGTTTCTCATCCACCGACCGAATATTCCCTTAAGAACGCTAGCTTTCGGCTTCACCCAGTCTGAGGTACACATCCAGATGACCCGGCAGTAAGAATTGCAGAGGTGCTCCCTTTACCACCTAGCCGAATAACTGGGAACGTAGGGGTAAGCACAGGAGCCAGGCAACCCAGCTTGGCCAAAACTTAAGTCATATCGATGCATATAATTGTGAAGAAAAAGACATACGGGGAAGACATGTATGTGTGGTGAGCTTGACGCTCTGAAAATGATATTAACCAGCTTCTATTAAAGAAGCCCCCAGGTATAATGAATGTACGTAGAAGAAGAGGAGTACGTCAATAGTGTTCGGTCAAGCCGAATAAGAGCTCTTAAAGTGAAAAAAGTGTGTAAAAGAGGGAAAGAGTTATAGAAACTATATGGGAAGAGGAGACTAACCCAGGGTTCGGCGCTAGGCATAGAACCTTCGGAGTCTGGCCGCGTTCCAGGGGTTCGGCTCTAGGCGATTATTTGATGCGTCACGAAGACAATACACTCCTCCGGTAAGAACTTCGTCAATTATGAAGGGACCCTCCCATTTGGGCTTGAGTTTGTCCTTTTTCTTCTCCGGCAAGCGTAGAACGAGTTTGCCAACATTGTAAGTCTTGGCCCGTACTTCTTTGCTTTGATATCTCCGAGCCTGTTGTTGATAAAATGTTGAACGGGCTTTGGCGACGTCGCGCTCCTCTTCCAGGGCGTCTAGGCTGTCCTGCCGATCCAACTCGGCCTCTTTCTCTTCGTACATACGCACTCGAGGTGAGTCATCTATAATATCGCAGGGCAACACAGCCTCTGCGCCATACACCATGAAGAAGGGTGTGTATCCGGTAGTTCGGTTGGGCGTGGTCCGCAGCCCCCAGAGTACGGAGTCGAGCTCCTCGACCCAGTGCTTGTCTGATTCCTTCAAGGACCGCACTAGCCTGGGTTTGATGCCGCTCATGATAAGACCATTGGCTCGTTCGACTTGACCATTGGTTTGCGGGTGGTAGACAGAGGCGTAATCGAGCTTAATACCCAGTTTGGCACACCAGGTTTTGACCTCATCAGCCGTGAAATTGGAACCGTTGTCGGTGATGATACTGTGCGGGACACCATAACGGTGCACCACATCAGATATGAATGCAATCACTGGTCCGGACTCGACCGTTTTAACTGGTCTAGCCTCTATCCACTTGGTGAATTTATCCACCATGAGCAGCAAATATTTTTTCTTATGGCTTCCCCCTTTAAGGGGTCCAACCATGTCCAAGCCCCAGACCGTGAAGGGCCATGTAATGGGGATTGTTTGTAGGGCGGTTGGGGGCATATGGCTTTGGTTGGCGACGAGTTGGCATCCAACGCAACGCTGGACGAGATCTTGTGCGTCTGCTCGGGCCGTGGGCCAATAAAATCGTGTATGGAAGGCCTTGCTGACAAGTGCCCGAGCTGCGGCGTGGTGCCCGCCGAGACCGGCATGAATCTCTGCCAAAAGTTGCCGCCCCTCCTCCTCGGAGATGCACCTTTGAAGGACTCCGGTAGTACTTTTCTTGTAGAGCTCTCCTTCGTGAACTTTATAGGCCTTCGAGCGCCGGACGATGTGGCGGGCCTCGTTCTGATCTTCTGGGAGCTCCTTCCTATTAAAGTAGGCCAAGAATGGTTCGGTCCACGGGGCAATAACTGCCATAACATAATGGGCCGATGGTGTTATTTCAGTGGCTGAGCCACCAATGATATTGGCGTGTTCGGGATCGACGTTTGAGTTCGGAAGGGGACTGTCATTGCTGACTCCCCCTTGCCACACCACGGATGGCTGAAAGAGCCTTTCGAGGAAGATATTAGGTGGGACAGGGTCGTTCTTAGCGCCGATGCAAGCAAGGACGTCTGCCGCTTGATTACTTTCGCGGGCGATGTGGTGAAATTCGAGCCCCTCGAACTGAGACGACATTTTTAAGACGACGTTGCGATAAGCTGCCATCTTTGGATCTTTGGCATCAAAGTCTCCATTAATTTGGGATATTGCGAGGTTTGAGTCCCCGCGTACCTCCAGGCGTTGAATGCCCATTGATACTGCCATTCGAAGGCCATGTAGTAGAGCCTCATATTCGGCTGCGTTGTTGGAGTCTGTGTATAATATTTGGAGTACGTATTGGACGATATCTTCCGTAGGGGACGTTAATACGACGCCCGCTCCTAGCCCTGCCAACATTTTGGAGCCATCAAAATGCGTGACCCAGTTGGAATACGCGCCATACTCTTTAGGGAGTTCGGCCTCTGTCCATTCGGCGATGAAGTCCGCCAGTACTTGGGATTTAATGGCTCGACGTGGTTTGTACGTGTTGTCGAATGGAAGGAGCTCGATGGCCCATTTGGCGATCCGGCCCGTGGCGTCCCGGTTGTTGATTATATCGTTGAGGGGCACTTCAGAAGCCACCGTCATCGAACACTCTTGAAAGTAGTGTCGCAACTTGCGAGATGCCATAAAGACTGCGTATGCTATCTATTGATAGTGAGGGTACCGGGATTTGCATGGTGTAAGGACGGTGGATACGTAGTATACCGGCTTCTGGAGCAGAAATCTGTGTCCGTCCGGTTCTCGCTCGACAACGAGTGCGGCGCTCACCACCTGGTGTGTTGCCGATATGTATAGGAGCATTGGCTCACCGACGTTTGGCGCGGCCAAGATTGGGTTGCTTGCTAGAATGGCCTTTATTTCTTGCAGTCCGGCCGTCGCCGCGTCTGTCCACTCGAAGTTATCGGTGTGCTGTAGAAGGCGATAGAGTGGCAGCGCCTTTTCTCCCAACCTGGAGATAAAGCGGCTTAAAGCTGCCCCGCACCCAGCAAGTTTTTGGACGTGTTTGAGTTCGGTTGGCATGGCCAATTGTGACAGAGCTCGAATCTTGGCAGGATTTGCTTCAATTCATTTGTTGGAAGTTTACACTTGACTTCATTCAAACTGAAACTTATGTACCGGCGGGGACGCCGAAGACGCACTTTTCCGGGTTAAGCTTGATGTCGTATGTGCGGAGGTTGTCGAATGTGAGACGCAAGTCGTCTATTAGTGTTTCGACGTGTCTAGTTTGGATGACGACGTCGTCTACATAGGCCTCCACTATTTTGCCAATCTGCTTCTCGAGGCATGTTTGGATCATGCGTTGGTAGGTGGCGCCGGCGTTCTTGAGCCCAAAAGGCATGGTGTTGAAGCAAAACGGCCCGTATGGTGTAATGAATGCTGTTGCGGCTTGATTGGACTCCTTCATTTTGATTTGGTGGTATCCGGAATATGCATCAAGGAAGCACAGCGAGTCGTGTCCTGCAGTAGCATCGATGATTTAGTCAATAAGGGGGAGGGGGAAGGGATCCTTAGGGCAAGCCTTGTTAAGGTCTTTGAAGTCGACACACATGCGCAAGGATTTATCCTTCTTTGGTACCATTACCAAGTTTGCGAGCCAGTCCGGATGTTTAATATCTCTAATGAATCCGGCCTCGATGAGTTTGGCCAGCTCTTCCCCCATAGCTTGTCGTTTGGGTTCGGAAAAGCGCCGCAGTGCTTGTTTGACTAGTTTGAACCCCTTCAGTATGTTGAGGCTATGCTCGGCCAGCTCGCACGGGATTCCTGGCATGTCCGAGGGGTTCTAGGTGAATATATCCCAGTTTTCGCGCAGGAAGTCTCGTAGTGCGGCGTCGACTGTAGGACTGAGTTGTGCTCTGATAGATGCTGTTTTCTTCGGGTCCGTTGGATGGACCTGGAATTTGACTATCTCTTCTGCCAGTTTGAAGGAAGTGGATTTGGGTCGTTTGTCTAGGATCGCGTCGTCCTTATCCTCTGTGCAGCGTAGTGCGGTTAACTCTTCGGCCGTGAGGGCTTCGGATAGTGCCTCAAGGGCAAGGGATGCGGTTTTGTTCTCCGCGCGGAGTGCTATGTCCGGGTTGCTGACAAGGGTGATTATTCCATTGGGCCCGGGGATTTTTAGCTTCATATACGCATAATGAGGTATGGATTGAAAGCGCATGAAGGCCTCCCGCCCCAACAGGGCGTGATATCCGCTGTTGAAAGGGGCCACTTGGAAAGTTATTTCTTCAGACCGATAATTGTCCGTTGTGCCGAATACCACATCAAGTGTAATTTTTCCCGCACAGCGCGCTTCCCGACTGGGGATGATACCTCAAAAGGTTGTGTCGCTTTTCTCGATGCGGCTCCTGTCTATTTCCATTTTATGGAGTGTGTCCTCGTAGATGAGGTTTAGTCCGCTGTCGCCGTCCATAAGGACCTTCGTAAGCTGAAAGCCGTCCACGATGGGACTGAGGACTAATGCGGCTGGCGCTCGGACTGTTCTGTATTTGGGTTCGTCATTGGCGTTAAAGGTTATGGCCGTGTCATTCCAGGGATCAATTGTGGCGACCTGGTAGACTTCGGCGAGATCGCGCAGTGCCCTTTTGTGTTTATTGTATGAGACGAATGTTTCGAAGACCGTCAATACTCTTGTGTTGTCGTCTTCTGTAGGGCGTTGTTCTGAGGTGTCCTTGAGAAGGATGTCCTCGCTGCTCTTGGCTACCTGCCGAAGTATTCAACATGCTCTGAGGCTGTGGTTTGCCATGGTATCCCGCGTCGTGTGAATTTTGCATGGGCCATCGAGCCATCCCTCCAGGACGGTGCCATGAGGCGTAATGGATTTATGTTTTTTGACTGGGTTGGGCCTGCCACGGGGGTGTGCCCTTTTCGCTTGTAAGGGGATTTGAGATGGTTCCCAGGCAGCTGACTGAGTTTTCTAGGTGCTTTCAATTGTGCTGTACTTTTGTACGATGGTTGCTAAATTAGCAAACTTTGATATGCGGCGGCGATTGATAGCGTTAAGGATACCTTCGTCCGCGCAATTATTGTGGAATAATGCTATCGCGTCTTCATCGCGGCAATCTTTTACTTTGTTTTTGGCAAGGAGGAATCTGGCCCAGAAGTGGTGGACCGTTTCCTGAGACTGTTATTTGATGCTTCTGAGAGCATATATGTCTGGGTGGGTGGCATTAGATCGGAACCCTGACCTGACTTTGGATCCAGAGTTTGGAGAGTTATCGGGCCCGACAGTTTGGGCTCCGGGGTATTGGCCGATTTTTTAGGCTCGCTGCCTAGCTCTATGTGGGGGGGACGAGACACGCCTTGATGCCGGATAATATCCGGCTCTTCCGGATCAGAGATCCGAACACATTTCGTCTTTAATATGGCTGAAGAGTTGTCCCGCTCCTCAACTACCGCTATCTGGTGGGTGATCGGCAGAGTTTTAATTTCTCTCTGGTCGGGTTTAAGCCCGACCCGATCGTAGTCTGTGGCGACCCCCAAGGCAGCCATGCAATCCAGGAGTTCGTTCAACGACGATAACTCCGCACGGTCCATCCGGGCGGAGTATTCGGGGTTAACGCGGAGGCGATTTTCCATGACTTGAGAGGTCACCGTCGGCTTTAGGGCCGAACTGGCGGTCATGACAAAGCCGCCCAGCTGGAGGGTTTGGCCTGGGGCCAAAGTTCCTCCGGAGAAGATATTATCCTTGACAACAAGGCGAGCCATCGATCCTCTTGGCGACGACACATCGGAACTCTCAATGAAAGCACCAATGTCGGTGTCAAAACCGGCGGATCTCGGGTAGGGGGCCCCGAACTGTGCATCTAGGATCGATGGTAACAGGAGACAGGGGACACAATGTTTACCCAGGTTCGGGCCCTCTCTATGGAGGTAATACCCTACTTCCTGGTTGATTGATCTTGATGAATATGTGTGTTACAAGAGTTGATCTACCACGAGATCGTAATGGCTAAACCCTAGAAGTCTAGCTTATGCAAATAAGGTAATGAATCTGTCCCTATCCGGACTACCCTCTCTGGTTTATATAGACACCGGAGATATCTAGGGTTACATGGAGTCAGTTACATAAGGAGGAATCTACATAGTCGGTAGCCAAGCTTGCCTTCCACGCCAAGGAGAGTCCAATCTAGACACGGGTATAGTCTTCGGTCTTTATGTCTTCACGGCCCATCAGTCCGGCCCGGTGGATAACTGGCCGGACACCCGAGGACCCCTTAGTCCAGGACTCCCTCACGCGTCGCTCAGACCGCTCCTGTCAGCGGGCCTCCCCGTCGTTCTCCGTTGCCGGTCGCCAACGCCGCCACTATCCAGGCGGCCGATGAGTAGCAGGCCTCGTCGCTGCACCCCTTGGTGCGGAGGGACGGCCACACCGCCACTCCGTCGCTGCCTGCGGCCGGTTCTTCGTCTCACGCTCGCCGCGCGCCCACCGACGCGCAAGCTGCGTTGCTCATGGCACGCGAGCTCCTGCTCTACCGCCCCGCCGACGACCTCTACGAGGACTGGCTCGACCGCGTCGCCGAGATCCTCAGCGCCGCTAGGGGCCTCCTGCACCGTCCCTCTCACTTCCTCGTCCTCTATCGACAGCGGGCGACGTGGCCCGCGTAGCGCCTCCTCCACCTCTATACCAAGACGGCGCCTTAGCACCAAGGCACGTGGCCCCGCGCCGTGACCCCCCACGCCGCGTGCCTCCGCGCGAAGAAGGAAGCTGCCGGGAGGTTCCTCCACCTCAGGGAGACGCTCCTCTGCTCCCAGCACTGCTGCGTCAAGATCATCCACCGTGCCAGGACCATGCACCGCTCGTGGTGGCGGCCCAGGGGCGCCAAGACCGCGTTCTACCTCCTCCACGTGTACCAGTCGCCACGGTCGGCTGCCGCGCCTTCTCACCCGAGCTGCGCAGTGTCGTCTAGCCCAGAAAATTCCAGCCGGACCTGCCACCTCGCTATGACGGCACCCCCCACCTTGCGGAGTTTCTCCAACTCTACGAGCTCAGCATCGAAGCAGCCAATGGCGATGAGAAGGTCATGGCAAACTGGTTTCCCATGGCTCTCAAGGACGGGGCTCGCTCAAGGTTCCTGAACCTACCCGCGGGCTCGATCTCCTCCTGGGGCGAGATGCGCGAACGCTTTGTCGCCAACCTCCAGGGCACTCGCGACCGCCCTCCGGCCGCGGGTGACCTGCGCCGCATCAAGCAGCAGCCCGGAGAGACCCTGCAGAAGTACATCCAGCACTTCAACAGCGTTCGCCTCAAGATCCCCAAGGTGACGGACGAAGCTATCATTTCAGCCTTCTCCGATGGCGTCCGCGACGTGAAGATGAAAGAAGAGCTTGCCATCCACGAAGACCTGTGCACCACTCTAGAGATGTTTAACTTGGCGACCAAGTGCGCTAGAGCTAAGGAGGGACGCCTTTCCCTTCTTGAGCTCCCCGCTGCAGACCCAGAGGAGAAGAAGGCCAAGACCAAGGACGTGAAGCGCAAGGGAGCTGTCGTGCTTGCGACGGAGCCAGACACGAAGCATGGGCGCGACCAGCCCGAGTCTTCCAAGAACGGTCGGCCCTCCTGCGCCTACCACAACCTGCACACCCACAACACCAATGAATGCCAGGAGCTCAGGGCCATCCGGGACGGACGCTTCGGTCAACGCCCCGAGCGTGGCGACAGGGGCTACGGTCGAGGAGCAGGACGGCGAGGAGGACGCTGGGACGACCGCGGCCCCCGCCAGGAGTGGCGTGATCGGCCTCGGGAGGACCAGTGGCGCGACCAGCCTTGTGAGGGTGCCTGGAGGGACCAGCCTCGCGAGGATCGCCCTCAAGGCAACGCCGGCCTTCCTCCACTACCGCCACCACCATCAGGATGAGGGGGCTGGGGGATTTCAGGAGCCACGCGTCGTGGCCTGCATCTTGGGTGGATCACAGACCCCAGCCTCACAGCGCCTCTTCAAGCAGTTTGCTCGTGAGGTGAACGCGGTGCTCCCCAGGCTTGAGGCAGCACGCCCTCTCAGGTGGTCCAAGTACGCCATCACTTTCAGCTCGTCCGACCAACTCAAGTGTGCGGCCACTGCTGGCGCACTCCCGATGCTCTGCTCACCCATCATCAGCAACGTTCAAGTCACCAAGACCCTCATCGACGGCGGGGCGGGGCTGAATGTCCTGTCCGTTGAGACGTTCGACCGCCTTCAAGTTCCCTACGATCAGCTGCAGCCCACCAAGCCTTTCTCAGGAGTAACTGATGGTTCCACCATCCCTATATGGCAAGTCCACCTCCCTGTCACCTTCGGCAAGCGAGACAACTACCGCACCGAGCTCATCGACTTCGACGTCGCTCACATCCGCCTGCCATACAACGCCATCCTCGAGTATCCGGCACTGGCCAAGCTCATGGCCGTGGTCCACCACGGCTACAATGTCCTCAAGCTTCCAGGAACCGCGGGCATCATCACCGTTGCCTGCGAAGAGAAAGATGTTGTGTGTGCTCTCGAGCGCACATACCAAGCTGCAGCGGCAGAAGACCTAGACAACGAAGGCGCCAACCACTCTCAGGAGGTCGCCCCCAAGGCGAAGAAACAGTCGCTCCGCCAAGGACCATAGGGGAGCAGCATCACCAGCGGCACTGCCTCAGGACCTGCGCCCGCAGCTGGAGCGTCTCCTTCCCTTGCATAGGAAGGCGCGCCCAGCGCCCTCCTCGGGCTGGGCTCGGGGGATCTCTCCTGGAGGGCCTCAAACCTAGCCAACCTCACGAGGGAGGCGCTCGGGCACCAAGCGGAGGCGTGCTTCGCGACACGTTTTCCTCGTGAGGGCACTAGGTGAGAAGCGCCTGGTGCTCAGGAGTTCATCATCAAGACCACACGGGAGCTGCAAGAAGCACGAGCCATGCGTGGCAACTGTCGCCCATCGCCGCGCGCAGCCCCACATCCAGGCGAGGATGCCGGGTTGCGCGTCTGCATCAACATCCCTGAGCTCAACAGGGCTGCCTCTCAGGAGGGCTTCTGGCCTTCGCGCGTGGGCCATTGCGAGGGTCCGCCTCACAGTTACGTTCGCATGCCTTTTGGCCTGCCGAGCGCGGCTGCCACCCTCCAGCACCACATGCGGGGCATTCTGGCGGCTCAGGGGGCTAGGCATCTCGCAGTCCAGGCGGAAATGGTGGCTGCTCTTCTGGATCCACCAGGGTCCTCGGAGCCTCCGGAGGCTCGGCATCCTGGAGGCTCGTGAGGCACGACTTCTTCAGCACCTGCCTTCAGATACTCCAAGCACTACCCCGACAACCAAACCAGGTGACACTTTCCAAGTCCATTTAGCTGGGAGCACCCCTCGGGCTGCATCATTCCCAGGCCGCGTGGGTCTGTCCCTACGGCTTGTATCTTTCTGCGTTCTTTAGCTTACTCTGTTGGGAGCGCCCCTCAGGCTGCATCATTCCCAAGCCACTCGGGTCCGTCCCCGTGGCGCCTTTCATTTGAGCTTCTACTTAAGTTATCTTACCCCTTGCATGGGTTATCTTAACTATCGCTTGCCTGACCGGCACATCGATGCCATGAACGTCGTACGCTCTTGCACGCCCCCCGCGAGTGCCTCATGATTAAGGGCGGGCACGGCGTCTGTGCTCGGGCCCATCCCTGCAGCGTCGCCAAATCCAAGTGGCTGAGCTCTGGCTCGCGGGTCCGCTCGTGTACGTCACCTCCCATGGTCCTTGGTGCCTTGTCCTCGCATGAGCTAATTGCTGGTGGATAGGCAAGGGCGCAAGACATGGTGCCTCGTCACCTTGGGAGCCGCGCGCCGGCTGTTTTTCCTTAGAATGCACGCATGAGAAGACTGGGCACGACGTCTGTGATTGGGCCCATCCCTGCAGCGTCGATAAATCCACGGCCGAGCTTTGTCTGGCGGGCCGGTCCCGTTCACGTCACCTTCGAAGGTCGTTGGTGTTTGGCCTTCTCATGCAGTAGACTCGAGAGATTCACTCGGCGCACGTTGCCTAACCACCACGCCGGTCCATCACAAGACACCAAGAATCAAGACCAGGCGCAACCCGCCTTGAGGAAGGGCCTCCTGAGTCCCGCGCTGGCTCACGAGTGCCCATATACACCTCGCCAGCCCTGCCGTGCAAGCTACGTGTCAGGGCGGGGCCGTACACGCCCCGGGGGCTCCACTCAGAGGGAGCCCCCCGCCCATGCCCCAGTGGAAGCACCATGCTCCGCGCTGGCCGTCGACACTATCGAGGAGCAGCTATGCCTCTAAACCTACGGAAGCTCTATGCTCCGCGCTGGTGATAAACAACTGAGGGCGGCCTCTTGGCCGTACCAACCTCAGGGAGCCTCCGGGCTCGGTTCCTGGCCCCATCGCAACACCTCCCCTCGGGAGGGTCACGCGAGGGGGCTGGGCACGGGGGCTGCATTTGGGTCACGCCCAATTGCACGCCACCCTGCCAGGTCCCTCGGACCTGGTCGTCGCGCGCCCCTCCCGAGTGGCGTCTCGGTAAGGGAAAAGGTATGAAGGTTGTTCGAGCGTCAAGGGGGACTCCTGAGCATCGCGACTCAGGAGCCTAACTGGTCATCGTAGCCCCTCACTCCTTGATTTCGTCCTAGTTTCCGGTCGAACCCAACGGCGGTTGAGGTATGCGCAAGGTTGGGCCCTGCCGACGTAGAACGAAAGGCGAGCGTCATCCACCGGCTCCAGAAGCTCGTCAAGGCGGGCGTTGGGGTCACGAAGATGAAGGTGGTTGAAGACGCGCGTCAGCGCGGCCGAGGACAGAACGCGGGCTTCCTCCTCCGACATAGGCCTGATGTTGCTCACGACCTCCTCAAGCGCCTTGACTAGAGAGGGAAGTAGCTCGGCGGGGCCGTCCTTGTCGGTGGCCAGCGGTTCATCCAAGCCCCTCTCATAGAGCGAGCGCAACACTCCACGAGCTCTCTCTTCGAGGGACCGGAAGGCCACACGATCCTCCGCCAAGACCTTCGCCTTGGCCTCCAACTCGACTGTCTCTGCCCCTCCTTCCGCTCCAGCTCCTCCAGCCGGCCGTCTTCACGGGCCTTCATCTTGTCCTCTTCAAGCTAGCGGCGTCGAGTTTCATCCGCGTGCTCCCTGTGCAGGGTCTCCAGCTCAGCTTCCAACACCGCTCAGGCCGGGCGGGCGGCGAGTCGTTCTTGGTCTTCCAGGGCGCCATCAATCGCGGGCTCGAATATGGGAAATTAGGGCAGATCCGGAGGATTGGGGAGCAGAAGGCAAGAAGGGGATCTGGAGCAAGATTAAGAAGAGCGTTGAGGAGACTAAGGCGAGCACCAGCCCTTTTACTAATCGAGCAATTGCCGAGGCAGTGTGGGGAAGTGGAGACGCCCATGACCAGTCACGTCGCCACGTGTCAATCAAGACCGCAGGCTGTTGGGGCCCGCGGCGCTTCGCACTTGACCCTTGGCTTCTCCGCAAAGCCAAGCCCGAGCGCGCCTTGGGCCCGGGGGCTACTGTCGGCGTTCTAGGAATGGGGGTCCCCAGACTTGCCTGCCTGCGGCCCAGGACCAAGTCAACCAAGGACCGTCGCAAGGGGCAAAGCCTCACGAGGCGGACGACACTCAAGATCTCCTTGGGAGCATCTACACCAGGCTGGCTCACGAGGAGCGGAGATATCAAGGCGAGGGACACCTCGTGAGGTTCATATGACGAGAGCCATGACGACCAAGGCCAGGCGGGCAACAGGCGGGCGCCAGCGGGCGCAGTGTACCAGTTTCCTCTTTGGTGATAATGAGACAAGCGCAGGCGAGGAGTCCCGAGGAATCAGACAAAGGTTTCCATATCGGTGCAACGAGACCAAGACCAGCAAGATAATAGAATGGAGGTCACCGTGGAGCCCAAGAGGGCGTCACCACCAGAGCCTTTGACAGGCGAAGACCACCTTTAGTCAGGATAACTTGTACCTCCTGTCTCCCTTCAAATTTGGCCGTTGTGGGATCCCTTCCCGCTCAATATTTGGGAAGAGGACCAAGGCCTCTATAAATAGGACTAGTCACCACCGTAGAAAGGGGGAGATCAGATCCAACTCATCTCATCTAGGAGAGCCATTCCACCCAGCTCAACGAGCACAAGAACCACTCTCCTCCAGAGGTCGTTCATCCCCTGTACTGTTCATCCAAGCCCAAGAGGCAATCCACCACCACACACTGGAGTAGGGTATTACACCACAATGGTGGCCTGAACCAGTATAAATCTTGTGTTCTTGTGTTCTTTGCGACCTCGCATAGTTAGGCTTGGATCGATTGCGAGCATGCTTGCGGTAGGGAGAAATCTTCATGCGCACCCCAGAGTTCGAACGTCAAGGGTTTTGCCGGAACCCGAAATCCGACAATAGCGTCAATGATCTGATCGATACGGGGGAGGGGAAAGGGATCCTTAGGGCAAGCCTTATCAAGGTCTTTGAAGTCGACACATAGGCGCCAGGATTTGTCCTTCTTTGGTACCATTACCAGGTTCGCTAGCCAGTCCGGGTGTTTTATTTCTCGAATGAATCCGGCCTCGATTAACTTGGCTAGCTCCTCCCCCATAGCTTGACGTTTGGGTTCGGAAAAGCGCCGCAGTGTTTTCTTGACCCGTTTGTATCCCTTCAATATATTGAGGTTGTGTTCGGCCAGCCTGCATGGGATTCCTGGCATATCATAGGGGTGCCAGGCGAATATATCCCAGTTATCACACAGGAATTCTCGTAGCACGGCGTCGACCGTTGGGTCTAGTTGTGCCCCAATGGATGCTGTCTTCTTGGGATCTGTTGGATGGGCTTGCAATTTGACTATTTCATCCGCTGGTTTAAAGGAGGTGGATTTGGGTCTTTTGTCCAGGATTACGTCGTCCCTGTCCACCGTGGAGCGTAGTGTGCTTAACTCTTCGGCCGCGAGGTCTTCGGATAATGCCTCAAGGGCCAGTGATACGGTTTTGTTTTTGGCGTGGAGTGCTATGTCCGGATCGCAAGCAAGAGTGATGATTCCATTGGGCCCTGGCATCTTGAGCTTCATGTACCCGTAATGGGGTATGGCTTGGAAGCGTGTGAATGTGTCTCGCCCTAATAGGGCGTCGTATCCACTGCTGAAAGGGGCCACTTGGAAAGTTATTTCTTCGGACCGATAATTCTCCGGCGTGCCGAATACCACGTCGAGTGTGATTTTTCCCGCACATTGCGCCTCCCGACTCGGAATGATTCCTCGGAAGGTCATGCTACTATGCTCAATTCAGCTCTTGTCTATTTCCATTTTGTTGAGCGTGTCCTCATAGATGAGGTTTAGTCCGGTGCCGCCGTCCATGAAAACTTTGTTGAGCCGAAAGCAGTCCACAATTGGATTGAGGACCAAGGCAGTTGGTGCCCGAACTGTCCTGGATTTTGGTTCGTCATCGGCATTGAAAGTGATGGCCGTGTCGTTCCAGGGGTTCACTACTGTGATTTGGCAGACTTTGGCAAGTTCGCGGAGTGCCCTTTTGCGCTTGTTGTTTGAAGCGAAGGTCTCGAAGACCGTCAATACCCTGAGGTCATCATCTTCCGGGGGGTGTTGCTCTGGGGTGTGTTTGGTGAGGATATCCTCGCAGCTCTTGGCCACTTGCCGAAGTATCCAACATACTCTAAGGCTGTGGGTTGGTATGTTATCCGGTGTTGTGTGTATTTTGCATGGCCTATCGAGCCATACCTCCAGAATGGTTCCGCATCCCGTAATGGGCTTATATTTATATACTGTTGGATGAGACGTCCCGAGAGGGTGCGCCCTTTTTGTCCGGATGAAGGATTGGGTGGAAATCGATGGTTCCCAGCGGGCTGCTTGAGTTTTCCAGGCGCTCTCCATTGCAAAGTACTTCTGTACTATGTCGGCCAAGTCGGAGAAGTGTAACACACGATGGCGGTTGATGGTGTTGAGGATTCCTTCGTTGACACAATTGTTGTAGAATGCTGAGATCGTGTCTTCGTCGCGACAGTCTTTAATCTTGTCCTTAACAAGGAGGAATCTAGCCCAAAAGTGATGGACTGTTTCCTGAGACTGCTGTCGTACGTTCATGAGATCGCGTATCTCGGGGTGGGTGGGTGGATTTAAATCCGAACCCCGACCCAGTTTGGAGTCCAGAGTTTGAGAAATTCCCGAGCTTAACAGTTCGGGCTCTGGTGCATCAACTGATTTTTTTGGGCCCGCCGTCCGATTTTAGATTTGGGAGGCAGGGCGTGTTTTCTGCCGGACCCATGCCCGGTTCTGTGAGTTCGGAAAACCTAACATAATTCATACGCAGTATGGGGGTGAGCTGCTCTTTTGCTCCTCTATTACCACAATCTGGTGGGTGACCAGCAAGGATTTAGTTTCCCTCCGATCGGGTTTAAGCCCAATCCGGTCATGATCCGTAGCGACCCCAAAGGCGGCGATGCGATCGAGGAGTTCGTTTAAAGACGACAATTCCGTCCGATTCATCTATCGGGAGTATTCGGAATCCAGGCGGAGGTGATTTTCGATGACCCTAGAAGTCATCGTCGGCTTATGGGGCGATAGGGCGGTCATGATGAAGCCGCCGAGCCGGAGAGTTTGTCCTGGGGCCAGAGCTCCTTCGGAGGTGATACCATCCTTGACGACGAGGCGAGCCATCAATCCTGCTTTTGACGTGACAGTGGAACTCTCAATGAAAGCACCAATGTCGGTGTCAAAACCGGCGGATATCGGGTAGGGGTCCCGAACTGTGCGTCAAAGGTCGATGGTAACAGGAGACGGGGGACACGATGTTTACCAAGGTTCGGGCCCTCTCTATGGAGGTAATACCCTACTCCTGCTTGATTGATCTTGATGAATATGAGTGATACAAGAGTTGATCTACCACGAGATCGTAATGGCTAAAACCCTAAGAGCCCAGCCTATGTGATTATGATTGTCCCTATGGACTAAACCCTCCGGTTTATATAGACACTCTAGGGGACTAGGGTTGGTACAACGTCGGTTACATCAGAAGGAATCTTTATATCTTGGACGCCAAGCTTGCCTTCCACGCCGGAGAGAGTCCCACCCAGACACGGGGTAAGTCTTCGGCCTTGTATCTTCACAACTTCAACACTCCGGCTCATACATATAGTTCGGACATCCGAGGACCCCCTAATCCAGGACTACCACACCTGCTGTGGCCGCACCTCTCCCCACGGGGGAGGGTAGCGGCGGTGCTTGCGTTTCTCCTGCTCGGTCGTCTTCGCGAGGCCTGGGGCGATGACCTCAGGAGGAGGTGCTACCTCTTGAGCTTGCATCGGATTATTCCCTTAAAGAGGAAAGGGTGATGCAGCACAGTAGCGTAAGTATTTCCCTCAATTTTTGAGAACCAAGGTATCAATCCAGTAGGAGATATCACACAAGTCGCCTTGCACCTACACAAAACAAATAAGAACCTCGCAACGAACGCAATAAAGGGGTTGTCAATCCCTTCACGGTCACTTACGAGAGTGAGATCTGATAGAGATAATAAGATAATATTTTTGGTATTTTTATGATATAGATTAAAAGTAAAGATTGCAAATAGAAGATAGATCGGAAACTAATATGATAGAAAATAGACCCCGGGGCCATAGGTTTCACTAGTGGCTTCCCTCAAGATAGCATAATTTATTACGGTGGGTGAACGAATTACTGGCGAGCAATTGATAGAAAAACGAATAGTTATGAGATTATCTAGGCATGATCATGTATATAGGCATCACGTCTGAAACAAGTAGACCGACTCCTGCCTGCATCCACTACTATTACTCCACACATCGACCGCTATCCAACATGCATCTAGAGTATTAAGATCATAAGAACGGAGTAACGCTTTAGGCAAGATGACATGATGTAGAGGGATAAACTCAAGCAATATGATATAAACCCCATCTTTTTATCCTCGATGGCAACAATACAATACGTGTTGTTTCCCTTTCTATCACTGGGATCGAGCACCGCAAGATTGAACCCAAAGCTAAACACTTCTCCCATTGCAAGAAAGATCAATCTAGTCGGCCAAGCTAAACTGAAAATTCGAAGAGACTTGCAAAGATAACCAATCATACATAAAAGATTTCAGAGAAGAATCAAATATTGTTCATAGATAAACTTGATCATAAACCCACAATTCATCGGATCTCGACAAACACACCGCAAAATAAGATTACATCGAATAGATCTCCAAGAAGATCGAGGAGAACTTTGTATTGAGATCCAAAGAGAAAGAAGAAGCCATCTAGATAACTATGGACCCGAAGGTCTGAGGGAAACTACTCACACATCATCAGAGGGGCTATGGTGTTGATGTAGAAGCCCTCCGTGATCGTTGCCCCCTCCGGCGGAGCGCCGGAAAAGGCCCCAAGATGGGATCTCACGGGTACAGAAGGTTGTGGTGGTAGAAATAGGGTTTCTTCATGCTCCTGGATGTTTTCAGGGTATATGGGTATATATAGGAGGAAGAAGTACGTCGGTGGAGCCACGAGGGGCCCACGAGGATGGAGGGCGCGCCCAGCGGGGGTAGGCGCGCCCCCTACCTCGTGCCCTCCTGGTTGCTTTCTTGACGTGGACTCCAAGTCCTCTGGATCACGTTCGTTCCACAAATCACGTTCCCGAAGGTTTCATTCCGTTTGGACTCCGTTTGATATCCTTTTTCTTCGAAACACTGAATTAGGCAAAAAAACAGCAATCCGGGCTGGGCCTCCGGTTAGTAGGGTAGTCCCAAAAATAATATAGAAGTGTATAAATAAGCCCATTAATCATCCAAAGCAGAATATATAATAGCATGGAACAATAAAAAATTATAGATACGTTGGAGACGTATCAAGCATCCCCAAGCTTAATTCCTGCTCGTCCTCAAGTAGATAAATGATAAAAACAGAATTTTTGATGTGGAGTGCTATTTAGCATTATACTCAATGTAATTTTTCTTTATTGTGGCATGAATGTTCAGATCCATAAGATTCAAGATAAAAGTTTAATGTTGACATAAAAATAATAATACTTCAAGCATACTAACTAAGCAATCATGTCTTATCAAAATAAAATGGCCAAATAAAGTTCATCCCCACAAAATCATATAGTTTGGTTATGCTCCATTTTCGTCACACAAAATGCTATCCTCATGCACAACCCCGATGACAAGCCAAGCAATTGTTTCACACTTTAGTAATCTCAAACTTTTTCAACCTTTCAAGCAATACATGAGCGTGAGCCATGGATATAGCACTATGGTGGAATAGAATATAAAGATGGGGGTTATGTGAAGAAGACAAAAAGGAGAAATTCTCACATCAACGAGGCTAATCAACGGGCCATGGAGATGCCCATCAATTGATGTTAATGCGAGGAGTAGGGATTGCCATGCAACGGATGCACGAGAGCTATAAATGTATGAAAGCTCAACAAAAAGAAACTAAGTGGTGTGCATCCAACTTGCTTGCTCATGAAGACCTAGGGCATTTGAGGAAGCCCATTGTTGGAATATACAAGCCAAGTTCTTTAATGAAATTTCCCACTAGTATATGAAAGCGACAAAACAAGAGACTTTCTACTATGAAGAACATGGTGCTACTTTGAAGCACAAGTGTGGAAAAAAGGATAGTAACATTGCCCCTTTTTATTTATTTATTTATTTTTGGGCCTTTTTTTATTTGTCCTTTCTCTTTTTTTTATTTGGGACAATGCTCTATTAATGATGATCATCACACTTCTATTTATTTACAACTCAATGATTACAACTCGATACTAGAACAAGATATGACTCTATATGAATGCCTCCGGCGGTGTACCAGGATGTGCAATGAACCAAGAGTGACATGTATGAAAGAATTATGGATGGTGGCTTTGCCACGAATACGATGTCAACTACATGATCATGCATAGCAATATGACAATAATGGAACGTGTCATACTAAACGAAATGGTGGAAAGTTGCATGGCTATATATCTCGGAATGGCTATGGAAATGCCATGATAGGTAGGTATGGTGGCTGTTTTGAGGAAGATATAAGGTGGCTTATGTGTGATAGAGAGTATCGTATCACGGGATTTGGATGCACCGGCGAAGTTTGCACCAACTGTCAAGGTGAGAAAGGGCAATGCACGGTACCGAAGAGGCTAGCAATAATGGAGGGATGAGTGTGTGTATAATCCATGGACTCAACATTAGTCATAAAGAACTCACATACTTATTGCAAAAAATCTACAAGTCATCAAAAACCAAGTATCACGCGCATGCTCCTAGGGGGATAGATTGGTAGGAAAAGACCATCCCTCGTCCCCGACGGCCACTCATAAGGAAGACACTCAAATAACATCTCATGCTTCAAATTTGTTACAAACGGTCACCATACGTGCATGCTACGAGACTTACAAAATTTAACACAAGTATTTATCAATTTCATAATTACTCAACTAGCACAACTTTAATATCACCATCTCCATATCTCAAAACAATCATCAAGTATCAAACTTCTCATAGTATTCAATGCACTTTATGTGGAAATTTTTTATTACACCCATCTTGGATGCCTATCATATTGGGACTAATTTCTCAATTAAAAAAATGACCATGCTGTTTAATACTCTCAAAATAATATAAGTGAATCATTAGAGATCAATAATTTCTACAAAATAAAACCACCACCGTACTCAAAAAGATATAAGTGAAGCACTAGAGCATATTGTAACTAGCTCAAAAGATATAAGTGAAGCACATAGAGTATTCTAATAAATTACGATTCATGTGTGTCTCTCTCAAAAAGTGTGTACAGCAAGGATGATTGTGGTAAAATGAAAAGAAAATACTCAAATCATACAAGATGCTCCAAGCAAAACACATATCATGTGGTGAATAAAAATATAGCATCAAGTAAAGTTACCGATGGAAGTAGACGAAAGAGGGGATGCCTTCCGGGGCATCCCCAAGCTTAGGCTTTTGGTGTCCTTGAGTTTATCTTGGGGTGACATGGGCATACCCAAGCTTAGTCTCTTGCCACTCCTTATTCCATAATCCATCAAATCTTTACCCAAAAACTTGAAAACTTCACAACACAAAACTTAAAATAGAAAATCTCGTGAGCTCCGTTAGCGAAATAAAACAAACCACCACTTTAAGGTACTGTAATGAACTCATTGATGGTTTATAATGGTGTTAAACCTACTTTATTCCAACTTCTGTATGGTTTATAAACTATTTTACTAGCCATAGATTCATCAAAATAAGCAAACAACACACGAAAAACAGAATCTGTCAAAAAAAGAACAGTCTGTAGTAATCTGTAACTAACGCAAACTTCTGTAACTCCAAAAATTCTTAAATAAATTTCTGGACGTGAGGAATTTGTCTAGTGATCAGGTTCAAAAAGAATCAACTAAATAGCACTCTCTTATAAAAAATGGCAGCTATTCTCGTGAGCGCTAACGTTTCTGTTTTTTACGGCATGATCATATAAACTTTACCCAAGTCTTCCCAACGGTTCTACTTGGCACAAACACTGATTAAAAGCATGAAAACACATCTAACCAGAGACTAAACAAATTATTCATTCAATAACAGAAAGGAAAAACATTGGGTTGTCTCCCAACAAGCGCTTTTCTTTTAAAGCCTTTTAGCTGGGCATTGATAATTTTAATGATGCTCACATGAAAGACAAGAATTGAAGCGCAAAGAGAGCATCATAAAACACGTGACAAACACATCTAAGTCTAAAATACTTCCTATTCATAGGCATATTATAAGCAAACAAATTTGCAAGGCAAGCAAAAACTAGCATATGCAAGGAAGAAGGAAGTGACGATAGCAATCTCAACATAACGAGAGGTAATTTAGTAACATGAAAATTTCTACAACCATATTTTCCTCTCTCATAATAATTACATGTGGGATCATCAAATTCAACAATATAGCTATCACATAAAATTTTCTCAATACGATCCACATGCATGCGAAGTTGACACTCTTCCAAAATAGTGGGATTATCATTAACTAAAGTCATGACCTCTCCAAACCCACTTTCAATATTATTGGAAATATTATTATCAATCTCATATTCATCATGGGGATTAAATAAATTTTCAAGAACATAAGAAGAATCACCCCAATCATGATCATTGCAACAAGTAGTAGACATAGCAAAACTAGCATCCCCAAGCTTAGGGTTTTGCATATTATTAGCACAATTGACATCAAGAGAATTTATAGTAAAATCATTGCAATCATGCTTTTCATTTAAGGAACTATCAAGTATGGGTGCAATAGCAACGATCTCATGTTTAACATAAGGAACTATAGAAAATTCTTCTTCATAAATATTGGCATCATGGCCACAAGAATAGCAAGCATCATGTTCATCAAGGGATATTTCAACGAAATCATCGGAATCATCATTATCTATAGATTCATGCATATCATTATTTTCTTCCAAAGCAACGGTCATTCTTTCAATAAATTCTTGGACATAGACATTATGAGCAAAGTTTTCATTGCAATATTTAAGTATGACGGAATTTTCATATTTGTTGAGAGTAAAATCATACTTTTCAATCAAAGAAGCAACTTCATGAGCACCCTTAAAAATGACAAATTCTTCAATTTGTTCGATATCATAGTAACTATAAACACCCTTAGTATAAGAAGATAAGATTTCATTATCATTAAACTCACATAGGTCGGGAAGGTGTTTTTAAGGGTTCTTAGAGGAACAAGTAAAATCACAAATTTCACAAAGATTCCAAGCATAGCATAGAAAACTATTTATATGATACCGTAAGAGCTTCCCCTTTTCAGACAAACGATGACGCACAAAATGAGCATGCTCATCTAAAGATTTCCCATCAACTAGGCTAGTTGGGATTTCAGCACGAGAGCATAAGAATCGAAGATGATCCAAGTAGAACACTTTAAGTGGATCCATAACAATAGATTTTTAGCAACCAAAGATGCAAGAAAATAGAAGGCACATGGTAACACGAGCAAACAGAAGGACGAACGGAAGAGGGGCGAATAAAACTGCAAGGGTGAAGTGGGGGAGAGGAAAACGAGAGGCAAATGGCAAACAATGTAATGCGAGGGATAAGAGTTTGTGATGGGTACTTGGTATGTCTTGACTTGCAACAGCGCCAAAGATTTGGCTTGTTGTAGACCTTGACTTGACTTGCCGAAGATCTCTCCGGCAACGGCGCCAGAAATTCTTCTTGCTACCTCTTGAGCTTGCATCGGATTATTCCCTTGAAGAGGAAAGGGTGATGCAGCACAGTAGCGTAAGTATTTCCCTCAGTTTTTGAGAACCAAGGTATCAATCCAGTAGGAGATATCACACAAGTCGCCTTGCACCTACACAAAACAAATAAGAACCTCGCAACCAACGCGATAAAGGGGTTGTCAATCCCTTAACAGTCACTTACGAGAGTGAGATCTGATAGAGATAATAAGATAATATTTTTGGTATTTTTATGATATAGATTAAAATTAAAGATTGGAAATAAAAGATAGATCGGAAACTAATATGATAGAAAATAGACCCAGGGGCCATAGTTTCACTAGTGTCTTCTCTCAAGATAGCATAATTTATTATGGTGGGTGAACGAATTACTGTCGAGCAATTGACAGAAAAGCGAATAGTTATGAGATTATCTAGGCATGATCATGTATATAGGCATCACGTCTGAAACAAGTAGACCGACTCCTGCCTGCATCTACTACTATTACTCCACACATCGACCGCTATCCAGCATGCATCTAGAGTATTAAGTTCATAAGAACGGAGTAACGCTTTAGGCAAGATGACATGATGTAGAGGGATAAACTCAAGCAATATGATATAAACCCCATCTTTTTATCCCCGATGGCAACAATACATTACGAGTCGTTTCCCTTTCTGTCACTGGGATCGAGCACCGCAAGATTGAACCCAAAGCTAAACACTTCTCCCATTGCAAGAAAGATCAATCTAGGCGGCCAAGCTAAACTAAAAATTCGAAGAGACTTGCAAAGATAACCAATCATACATAAAAGATTTCAGAGAAGAATCAAATATTGTTCATAGATAAACTTGATCATAAACCCACAATTCATCGGATCTCGACAAACACACCGCAAAAGAAGATTACATCGAATAGATCTCCAAGAAGATTGAGTAGAACTTTGTATTGAGATCCAAAGAGAAAGAAGAAGCCATCTAGCTAATAACTATGGACCCGAAGGTCTGAGGTAAACTACTCACACATCATCGGAGGGGCTATGGTGTTGATGTAGAAGCCCTCCGTGATTGTTGCCCCCTCCGACGGAGCACCGGAAAAGGCCCCAAGATGGGATCTCACGGGTAAAGAAGGTTGCGGCGGTGGAAATAGGGTTTATTCGTGCTCCTGGATGTTTTTAGGGTATATGGGTATATATAGGAGGAAGACGTACGTCGGTGGAGCCACGAGGGGCCCACGAGGGTGGAGGGCGCGCCCAGGGGGGTAGACGCACCCCCTACATCGTGCCCTCCTGTTTGCTTTCTTGACGTGGACTTCAAGTCCTCTGGATCACGTTCGTTCCACAAATCACGTTCCTGAAGGTTTCATTCTGTTTGGACTCCGTTTGATATCCTTTTTCTTCGGAACACTGAAATAGGCAAAAAAACAGCAATTCGGGTTGGGCCTCCGGTTAGTAGGTTTGTCCCAAAAATAATATAAAAGTGTATAAATAAGCCCATTAATCATCCAAAACAGAATATATAATAGCATGGAACAATAAAAAATTATAGATACGTTGGAGACGTATCAGGAGGCAGCCCCCGCAGCCCAGCGTGCCCCGAAGGCACCCGTGTCCAGCTCGATCGTTGAGGCCGCCAAGGCTCAGGAGCCCCAAGCTCCCCAGGCCTTGGTGACAAAGCTTCCTCCTTCATCTCCCGTCATGCCGCTGGCCTCGGGTCCTTCCGCCTTGCCCGACGCCCTGGACGAGGCTATCTCCACGCTGACCCAGCTCCGGGCCGACCTCCAAGGTCCCGACCACCGCCTGACGCCAGGGCGCCTGGAGTTGATTTCTGGGTGGCTGCACTCTGATGCGTCCGTCATGGCAGCCTGGAGCCAAGCCGTGGCAGCCTCCAAGGAAGGGGAGCGTGCCGCTGGCCTGGCTGTCACTGCTCACAACGCAGCGAGGAAGGATGCTGAGGCCACCCAGGAACGCTGCCGGGTGATGGAGGCTGAGCTGGAGATGATACGCAAGGAGCGCGCGGCCGAGGCTCGCGAGCACTAGGCAGAGAAGGAGCAGATGACGGCCCGAGAAGATGCAGTCGCCGGTCACGATGCCGAGCTGGCGGAGCTGGCAAAGGCGCAGGCCACCGAGCGCAGCCGCCTGGCAAAGCTGGAGAAGAAGATGGAGGCGGAGAAGATCCAGCTGGAAGCCAGGGCGAAGGTCCTCGCCGAGGACCACGCGGCCTTTAAGTCCCTCGAGGAGAGGTCTCGCGCTGCACTGCGATACCTCTACGAGAAGGGCTTGGAGGAGCCGCTGGCGACCGATGACGAGGGCCCTGCCCAGCTGCTTCCTCATCTTGTCGTGGCGCTTGAGGACGTCGTCAGCAGAATTGGCCCCATGGTGGAAGGTGAGGCACGTGCGCTCTCGTCCTCGGCCTTGACACGCGTCTTCAGCCATCTTCGTCTTCGCGATCCCGATGCCAACCTCGGCGAGCTTCTTGAGCCCATGGATGAGAAGCTCTGCGCAACCACCGCCGGAGCCGTGAAGGACCAGGTGGAGGCCTTGTTGGAGAAGTTCCTCGTCGTCGACTCTCCGCCTCCAGCTGGTGGTGGCTGCGGGTGATGGTGGGGTTGCTGGCGGAGAGGCGCTTCCTGACGACGGTGCTCGTGGCTGAAGAAGCTCGCTGGCGATATGCTCCTCCTGTTTTATTTTCCTGCAACCTGTGACGTGCCTCGTGGAGGCGTTAAAACTTTGTTTGATGCTTTGGGGAACAGTATGCTTTGTAATATTTGGCTGAGATTGCGCGATTTTCTTCCCGTTTGCTTGATGTTCTACGTCGGCGAGGCCCAACCCCGCCCATACCTCAGCCGCCGTTGGGTCGTCCGGATCGCCAGGACGAGAGCAAGGGGTGAGGGGCTACGTGGCCAGTTAGGTTCCTGAGCCACGATGCTCAGGAGTCCCTCTTGATGCTCAAACAGCTTGCGGGGAGAAGATGCGAGAGTAGGTCCTAGTGTTCTACGTCGGCAGGGTCTGACCCCGGGCATACCTCTGCCGCCGTTGGGCCATCCGGATCGCCAGGACGGGACCAAGGAGTGAGGGGCTATGTGGCCAGTTAGGCTCCTGAGTCGCGATGCTCAAGAGTCCTCCTTGACATTCAAGCGACCTTCATACCTTTTCCCTCGCCGAGGCTCCGCTCGGGAGGGGCGCACGACGACCAGGTCCGGGGGACCTGGCAGGGTGGCGTACGCTTGGGCGTGACCCGAGCGCAGCCCCCGTGCCCAGCCCCCTCGCGCGACTCTCCCGAGGGGACGTGTTGCGACGAGGCCAGACACCGAGCCCGGAGGCTCCCTGAGGTTGGTACGGCCAAGGGGCCGCCCACAGTTGTTTATCACCAGCGCGGAGCATAGCGCTTCCGCTCTTGCACGGGAAAAGCCGCTCCTCGACCAGGTCGACTGCCAGCGCGGAGAATGGTGCTTCCACTGGTGCGTGGGTGAGGGCTCCCTCTGAGTGGAGCCCCCATGACGTGTACAGCCCCGCCCTGACACGTGGCTTGCACGGCATGGCTAGAAGAGGTGTATATGGGCACTCGTGAGCCAGCGCGGGACTCACGAGGCCCTACCTCAAGGTGGGTTGTGCCTGGTCTTGATTCTTGGTGGCTGTGGGGGACCTGCGAGATGGTTAGGCAACCTGCTCCGAGTGGATCTCCCGAGGTTGCCGCATGAGAAGGCCGAACACCAACGACCCCAAGAGGTGACGTGAACAGGGTCGGCCCGCCAGACAGAGCTCACCATTGGATTTATCAACGCTGCAGGGACGGACCCGAGCACAAACACCGTGCCCAGTCTTCTCATGCGTGCATCCTAGAGAAAAACAGCCGGCGCGCGGCTCCCGAGGTGACGAGGCACCGTGTCTTCCGCCCTTACCTATCCGCCAACGATTAGCTCATGCAAGGACAAGGCACCAAGGACCATGGGAGGTGACGTACACGGGCTGGCCCGTGAGCCAGAGCTCAGCCTCTTGGATTTAGCAACGCTGGAGGGACGGACCCGAGCACAGATGCCGTGCCCACCCTTAATCATGAGGCGGTCGCGGGTGGGTTTGCAAGAGCGTACGACGTTCATGGTGACGAGGCACCGGGCAGGCAGGTGATAATCATGGGTAACGCAGGCAATGAGGCAAGCTAAATCGAATAGATGCGAAAACGATACATGCCACTGGGACGGACCCGAGCGGCCTGTGGGTGATGCAGCTCGAGGGGCGCCCCCGACAGAGTAAGCTAAAGATGCAAAAGGATACATGCCGCAGGGACAGGCCCGTGCGGCCTGGGAATGATGCATCCCGAGGGGCACTCCCAGCTGAATAACTTGAAAATGTCACCTGATACCGTTGTCGAGGGGGTGTTGGAGTAGCTGAAGGCGTGCTGAAGAAGTTGCTCCTCACGAGCCACCAGGGTCCAGAGCCTCGGGAAGCTTCGGGGGTCCTGGTGGTTCCTGAAGGGCTGTCGCCATCTCCGCTGGAACTGCGTGATGCTTGGCCTCCTGAGCCGCCAAGACGCTCCGCGTGTGGCGCTGGAGGGTGACAGCCGCGCTAAGCAGGCCGAAGGGCATGTGAACGTAGCTGTGAGGTGGGCCCTCACACCGGCCAACTTTCGAAGGCCAGAACCGCTCCTGAGATGCAGCTCTGTTGAGCCCCGGAATGTCGACGCAGACATGCAGCCCATCGTCCTCGCCTGGACGCGGGGCCGTGCTAGGTGGTGGACGGCGGTTGCCGTGCATGGCTCTTGCCTCTTGTAGCTCCTGAGTGGTCTTGGTGATGAACTCCTGAGCGCCAGGCGCTCCTCGCCTTGCGCCCTCCTGAGGGAAAGGTGCAGCAAAGCACGCCTCCATGTGGTGCCCGAGCGCCTCCCTCGTGAGGTTGGCTAAGTCTGAGGCCCTCCAGAAGAGAGCCCCCGAGCCCAGCCCGAGGAGGACGTCGGGCGCGCCTTCCTATGCGAGGGAGGGAGACACCCCACCCGCAGACGCAGATCCTGAGGCAGTGCCGCTGGTGACGCTGCTCCCCTGAAGCCCTTGGTGGAGCAACTTCTTCTTCGTCTTGGGAGCGACCTCAGGAGGGTGGACGACGCCTTCGTTGTCTGGGTCCTCAGCTGCTGCAGCCTGATAAGCGCGCTCGAGAGCACACACGACGTCTTTTTCTTCACAAGCCACAGTTATGACGCCCTTGGTCCCTGGCATCTTGAGGACGTTGTACCCGTGGTGGATCACCGTCATGAACTTGGCTAGGGCTGGATACCCGAGGATGGCATTGTACGGCAAGCGGATGTGGGGGACGTCGAAGTCGATAAGCTCGGTGCGGTAGTTGTCGCGCTTGCCGAAGGTGACAGGGACGCGGACCTGCCCTATCGGTGTGGTGGAGCCGCCGGTCACTCCTGAGAAAGGCTTGGTAGGCTGCAGCTGATCGTAGAGAACCCGGAGGCGATCGAATGTCTCAATGGATAGGACATTTAGCCCTAAACTAGCGTCGACGAGGGTCTTGGTGACTCGAACGTTGCTGATGATGGGCGAGCAGAGCATCGGGAGGGCGCCGGCAGTTGCCGCACACTTGAGCTGGTCGGACAAGCTGAAGGTAATGGCGCACTTGGACCATGTGAGCGGGCGCGTGGCCTCAAGGCTGGGGAGCACCGCGTTCACCTCGCGAGCAAACTGCTTGAAGAGGCGCTGTGAGGCTAGGGTCTGAGAGCCGCCCAAGATGCAGGCTACGACGCGCGGCTCCTGAAAGCCCCCAGCCCCCTCGTCCTGATGGTGGTCGTCGTTCCTCCTTGGTGGTGGCGGCAGCGGAGGAAGGCCAGCATTGCCCTAAGGGCGGTCCTCACGAGCCTGGTCCCTCTAGGCGCCCTCGCGAGGCTGGTCGTGCCACCGGTCCTCCCGAGGCCGGTCGCGCCACTCCTGGCGGGGGCTGCGGTCGTCCCAGCGTCCTCCTCCTCGGCCATAGCCCCGGTCATTGCGCTCTGGGCGTTGATCGAAGCGCCCATCAGGGATGTCCCTTAGCTCTTGACAGTCGTTGGTGTTGTGGCTGTGTACGTTGTGGAAAGCGCAGAATAGACGGTTGCTCTTGGAAGACTCGGGTTGGTCCCGGCCGCGCTTCATCTCTGGCTCAATCGCGAGCACAACTACACCTTTGCGCTTTGAGTCCTTGGGCTTGGCCTTCTTCTCTTCTAGATCTGCAGCTGGGAGCTCGAGGAGGGAGAGGCGCCCCTCCTCAGCTCTAGCGCACTTGGTCGCCAGGTTGAACATCTCCAGAGCCGTGCACAGGTCTTCGTGGATGGCGAGCTCTTCTTTCATCTTGACGTCGCGGACGCCATCGGAGAACACTGAGATGATGGCTTCGTCCGTCACCTTGGGGATCTTGAGGCGCACGCTGTTGAAGCGCTGGATGTATTTCTGCAGGGTCTCCCCTGGCTGCTGCTCGATGCGCCGCAGGTCGCCCACGGCCGGTGAGTGGCCGCGAGTGCCCTGGAAGTTGGCGACGAAGCGGTCGCGCATCTCGCTCCAAGAGGAGATTGACCCCACAGGCTGGTTCAGGAGCCACGAGCGAGCCCCATCCTTGAGGGCCATGGGGAACTAGTTCGCCATGACCTTCTCGTCACCGTTGGCCGCCTCGATGCTCAGCTCGTAGAGCTGCAAGAACTCCGCAGGGTCGGGGGTGCCATCATAGCGCGGAGGCAGGTCAGGCTTGAACTTGCCAGGCCAGACGACGCTACACAGCTCAGGGGTGAAGGCACGGTAGCCTGCTATGGCAACCGGAGCCCGTCGTGGCAATGGAGCTAGGTCTTGGTGTCCTTGTGCCGCCATCGCGAGCGGTGCGCGGTCTTGGCGTGGAAGACGATCTTGGCGTAGTGGCGCTGGGAGTGGAGGAACGTTTCCTTGCGGCCGGGGAACTTCTTGGCAACTTCCTTCTTCGCGCGCAGGTGCGCGGCGCAGGGGGTCGCATCGCGAGCTACGTGCCTTCGTGCCAAGGCGCCGTCTTGGTGTGGAGGTGGTGGAGGAGCTCCGTGAGCCACGTCGCCCGCGGAAGGGGGTGGACGAGGCAGCGAGAGGGACGACGCTGACGAGCTCGGCGATCCGATCGAGCCAGTCCTCGTAGAGGTCATCAACCGGGCAGTAGCGCAGGAGCTTGCGTGCCATGAGCAACGCGTCCTGCGCGTCCATGGGCGCGCGACGGGCATGAGATGAAGAGCCGGCCGGAGTCAGCGATGGGGTGGCAGTGCGGCCGTCTCGCCGCACCAAAGGATGCAACGACGAAGCCTGCTGCTCATTTCCTGCCGGGCCCGTGGAGGTGTTGGCAGCTGGTGACGGAGAACGACGGGGAGGCCCGCCGACAGGAGCCGTCTGAGCGACACAGGCAGCGAGGGCGGCCCGACGCTCAGCGTGGGCTCAATGAGCGTCGGCCATGGACACGACAGAGCAGTGGAGCATGGATCAACAAGAAGGAAGCTTCAGCGCACCCCTACCTGGCGCGCCAAATGTTGGATCGTGGGTTCTGGCAAAACCCTTAAGGTTCGAACTCTGGGGTGCGCACGAAGATCTCTCCCTCGCTAGCTCACTCGCGCACGATCTCAAGGCCTAGCTCGACGAACCCAAAGGAACAAGAGACACAAGAGTTTATACTGGTTCAGGCCACCATTGCGGTGTAATACCCTACTCCAGTGTGGTGTGGTGGATTTCCTTGTAGGCTGAGGATGAACTAGTACAAGGGAAGAAAGACCTCCTGAGGAGAGGTGTTCTTGAGCTCGGGGAGCTGGTGAAGGTGGATGATCCGTCCTCTGATCAGATCAAGATGAGATGAGATGCCCCTCTATGGTGGTGGCTAGTCCTATTTATAGAGGTCCTAGTCCTCTTCCCAAATGTAGGTGGGAAGGGATCCAACAACGGCCAAATTTGAAGGGGGACAACGAGTACAAGCTATCCTGACAAAAGATGGTCTTTGCCTCCCAAAGGCTCTAGTGGTGATGCTGCTGTGGGCTCCGTGGTGACCTCCGTCCTGCCGTCCTGCTGGTCTTGGTCTTGTTGCACCGATATGGAAACCTTTGCTTGATACCTAGGGACTCCTCGTCCGCGCCTGCCTCTTTAGAACCAAAGAGGAAACTGGTACACTGTGCCCGATGGCACCCGCGTGGCCTTGGTCGTCATGGCTTGCGTCACAGGGACCTCGCGAGGTGCACCCTGCCTTGATATCTCCGCTCCTCGCGAGGTAGCCTGGCG
The DNA here is from genome assembly GCF_018294505.1 of Triticum aestivum. Classification (NCBI taxonomy): domain Eukaryota; kingdom Viridiplantae; phylum Streptophyta; class Magnoliopsida; order Poales; family Poaceae; genus Triticum; species Triticum aestivum. The sequence continues at coordinate 53,349,034 of NC_057802.1, read as the reverse complement.
AGGCCACCCCTGAGGAGGTCTTGCATTGTCCGCCTCGCAAGGCTTGGCCCCTCGCGAGGGTCTTGATCGTTTGCTGGTGAAGGTGGGCCGTACCAGGCCGCTGACAGAGCCACGCCCCGGGCAGCAGGAAGGCATGTCTGGGGACCCCCGTTCCCAGAACGCCGACAAATAGCAATTTAGCTTTCTCAACAGTTCTTTCCCTGAAAACACAACCAGCACAACTATCCAGGTGGTCTCTCGAAGCATCGGTTAGTCCATTATTAAAGATATCAAGTATTTCTTTTTTCTTGAGAGGATGATCAGCCAAAGCATTAAGTAATTGGAGAAGCCTCCCCCAACCTTGTGGGAGACTCTCTTCTTCAATTTGCACAAAGATAAATATTTCCTTTAGGGCAGCTTGTTTCTTATGAGCAGGGAAATATTTTTGAGAGAAGTAATAAATCATATCCTGGGGACTACGCACACAACCAAGAGCAAGATAATTAAACCATAACTTAGCATCACCATTTAATGAGAAAGGAAACAACTTAAGAATATAGTAATAACGATTTTTTTCCTCATGAGCAAATAGGGTGGCTATATCATTCAATTTAGTAAGATGTGCCACAACAGTTTGAGATTCATAACCATAGAAAGGATCAGATTCAATCAAAGTAATTAACTCAAGATAGACAGAGCATTCATAATCCTTATCAGTAACAAAGATAGGTGAAGTAGCAAACATAGGGTCATATTGCATTCTAGCATTCAAAGACTTCTCCTTCAACTTAGCTAACAATTTCTTAAGATCATCTCTATCATTACAAGCAAGAAAGTCTCTAGCAGTTTCCTCATCCATAATATAACCCTCAGGTACAACAGGCAATTCATATCTAGGGGGAATCATAATCGTTAGTTTCAATAATATCATCAGTTTCAGTAATTTCATTCTCTCTAACCCTAGCAAGTTGTTCATCAAGAAATTCACCTAGTGGCACAGTGTTATCAAGCATAGAAGTAGTATCATCATAACCATCATGCATAGCAGAAGTGGCATCATCAATAACATGTGACATATCAGAATCAATAGCAAGTGTAGGTGTCGCAAGTTACTCAAAACAGAAGGAGAATCAAGTGCAGAGCTAGATGGAAGTTCCTTACCTCCCCTCGTAGTTGAGGGAAAATCTTGGTTCTTTGATCTTTAAAATCCCTCATAGTGATCAACAAATATAAATCCCAAGTGACTCAGAGAATAGAGCTATGATTGTTTCTCTCGAGGAAGATCAGGAGGTGGTGGCGGCTCCGTATGTAAAACATGATGAATCCTTCTCTATGATTGTTTCTCCCTGAACATGAATATATTGAGTTGGAGTTGAGGTCGATGGAGGTCCGGGAGGCCCACAAGGTTAGAGGGCACCCCCAGGGGGGTGGGCGCGCCCTCCACCCTTGTGGATAGGGTGTGGTCCCCCTTCAGTTGATTCTTTCACCAATATATTTTTATTTATTTCAGAACTAATCCCCGTTGATTTTCAGGTTATTCCGAGAACCTTTATTTCTGCACAAAAATAACACCATGGCAATCCTGCTGAAAATAGTGTCAGTCCGGGTTACTTCCATTCAAATCATGCAAATTAGAGTCCAAAACATGGGCAAAAGAGTTTGGAAAAGTAGATACGATGGAGACGTATCAGTGTGTAACGGTTGGATTCTGTGTGGAGGCTATATATACCCCTCCACCCCTTCTCCATTAGCGAGAGAGCCATCAGAACGTGCCTACACTTCCACCATTCATTTTCCGAGACAGAACCACCTACTCATGTGTTGATATCAAGATATTTGTCACAGCCCTAGATTTTGCTTGCCATTAGTTGCCTTAAAGCATCTATGCATCATGTTAAATTTTCAATTAAAGTTGAAATGGGGATGACAAACCCTAGCACCAAAATTAAATCAAATAGGTTCAACTTAAAATCATTTTCAAGAACCCAGAATGCTCTTTAGAAAAGTTCATCATTTTTGAATTGGTCTAGAACCTCTGACAAAAATGGTGCACACCTTTCTAGGTCATTTTTGGATTTTTGAATTAAATCATAAGTATTTGCATTTGGACATTTGAATCTTATAAATAATTTTAAATGTCCAAATAATCTTGAAAGTATTTTAAGGTTGTGGGAAATAATCCAAATATATGCCACAATCATTTTCAAGATTTTTCAAAATGACTTAGTATTTTTACTAATTCAAAACATAATAGAAATAATAGAAAAACTGAAACAGAAATGGAAAAGAGAGAGAGGGCTTTACCTGGCGCTCACCTGGCCTGGCCCAGCACGACCCAGTCCATCTGGCCGTGCCAGTCGTCCCCTTCCTTGGGACAGAAGGACGCCGGGCGTGTGCCCGCCGTGCGCGCCCACGCGCCAGCCACCTCCTGCTTGCCGCCGACCGCCTGGAGCTGGCTAAGGACGCCACACACACCCCCGACCGCTCTCTCGCTCTCCCGTGCTTCTCCTCTCCCCTGGATCTCTCTCTCTCACCACCGAACGGAGCCGCCGCCACCGTCGCCATTCACCATGGCCACCGCCTCCCCCTCGCCTCACTCACCTGTCCAGGAGCTCCGCCTCCGTCGCCTATGCCTCCTGGAGAGCACACGCACCTCGGGACGCCCCACAGCGTCGTCGTCTTCGACGTCTTCGTTGCCGGCCGCCGGAGATCCATCTCGCCGCCCCGACCGCTCCTGGCCTTCTCCGAGCTCGCCGTCTGCACCGTCGCAACCGTCGTGAGCCACTGACTCTTCTCCCTCCCTCCGTTTTTCCCCTCGCACGCCGTAGCCGCCGCGCCACTTGCACCCGTACGCGCCGCCGCCTATGCCCACCGCCGACGTGACCCCGACGACCAATTGGTCTGGCCGTCGTGCCTAACACGCTCGCCACCTCGCGTAGTTGCCGTAGGTGCTAAGCAGGCACCGTCACGTCCACCGCAGCCGCATGCCCGCTCGCGCCCAAACTCCGGCCGCCGCTGTCGAGCTCGCCGGCGTCGCTTCCGGCGTCCCCGTGTCCAACCACTTGCACCACTGGATGCGACAGCTCCCCAGCTACGCGTAGAGCCTCTCCGCCGCTCGTTTGGTCATCGGAGCAAGAATCCCGCGCCCTCCGCCGCGTCTACTGCCGGCGGCGGCTAAATGCCGGCGCGTCAGCCCCAGTTGACCAAGGGGTTTGACCTCCCCTGGCTCAATGACAGGTAGGGCCGCCCAGCTAACTAACCTAGATTAGGATTAACTAAACCTAGCTAATTTAGTTTAGCTACTGACACACGGGACACATAGGTCAGGGTTGACCTGGACCGCTCCTTTAACCGCTGACGTCACCAGGACGCACTGCTGACGCAATAAGTATTTTCTGGATTTATTTTTATATAGGAAATTCCAGAAAATGTTGCAAACTTCAAAACTTCATAGAAATTAATCTGTAACTCCAAATGAGATAAGTTATATATGAAAAATGATCAGAAAAATCCAATCTATCCATCTGTACTAGGTTCATGCATGTTTAAACAAGTTAACTTGCTGTTTAGTGAAAAATATGATAAAGCACTATTTAAGATCACAAATGAGTTTGAACTTTGAATCTTTGGTTCAAAATAGCTCAAACCCATCTGGTTGTAGTTGCATTAGCCCAACACACTCATTTTACCATGTCATGATCATGCATCATATTGTGCATTGCATTGATTGTGTTTCTTTCTCTGTTGCCGGTGTTTGTCCCCTCTCGGTAGACGGTGTTCCGACGCTGTGATCGTTGACACCAATGAAGACTCAATGTTATCTTCAGAAGTGCCAGGCAAGCATAACCCTCTTGTTCATTTCGATACAATCCCACTCTCTCGCTTCTGCTCTCTTTTACTGCATTAGGACAACAACGATTCAACTGTTACATGCTGCGGTAGTTGAACCCCTTTCCTCTGCATGACCTGTCATTGCCACAGTAAATAGATGAAACCCACTAGCATGAGTAGGAGTTGTTTGAGCCCTGATGTGCCTACTCATTTATGCTTGTTTGTCATGCCTGCTACTGCTTAGAGTTGAGTCGGGTCTGATTCATCGGGGATGAATTGGAATGGTGATGAACATGTCCTACTGTGTGTGAGCTAAGTGTGTGAACACGATTTGGTAAAGGTAACGGTGAGAGGCCATGTAGGAGTACATGGTGGGTTGTCTCATTGAAACCGTCCTCAGGAACTGAGTTCTGTGTTTGTGATCCATGAACAACTACTACCACACATTGGGATCCTTAATTGACTCTCTCGACTTATTAACTGCCCTTGTCCTCTGTCCAATAGTTGCAACTAGTTTCTGGTGTTTGTAGGATATGTGTTGGCGGCCGTGCGTAGCGCTGACCCTAGGGGTGGGCTATGTTGTGGTAGATACACCGTGGCACGGTGTACCGGGCGCCCGTTTGGTGTCTCGGGAACCCTACACACATCGTTTGGGGCTGTGAGCGAAACCTCGGCCGGATCTCCTCGCGGATGGAACCCGAATAGGCGATAAACCTGGACTAGAGACTTGTATGGTTAGTCAGGTCGTGGCCGACTCCTTCGCCAGGCTTCCGCTTGAAGGTTGCCGAGGTACACGACGTGTACATGGTGGTAAGTGGCGAGAGCGTGTGTGAAGAAGTACACCCCTGCAGGGTTATAAATGATCTATTCGAATAGCCGTGTCCGCGGTAAAGGACTTCTGGGTTGCCTGTATAGTTCATAGACAAGTGAAAGTGGATACTCTAAAACTCGCAAGATAAGTGTGAGTGCTATGGATGGCTTTCTCGTCGGGAGACGGAAGCGGATCCATAGTGGTGTATTGATATGGTGAATATGTTGACTCGTGTGCGCTACCTCAAAGGAGTTACTTGCAGTCGTAGTTAGGTTAGCCACTAAGTCAAAGCTGGCTTGCTGCAGTCAAACTCCACCACCACCTTTTGATACTGATGGATATGTGGATAGTTCTGATGTAAGTCTTGCTGAGTACATTTGTACTCACGTTTGCTTATTTTATGTTTTGCAGAGAGACTTCAGTCTCGCTAGTAGTTTCGCGTGGACTTCGACGTTTAGCTTGTTACCTCAGCTACGATCTTGTGCCCTCGGCAGGATCTGGTAGATAGTCAGGCTTCCTAGCCTTTTTCATTTGTAGATGTCTGTACTCAGACATGTTAAGCTTCCGCGTGTGCTTTGACTTGTATGCTCTGAATGTCGGGTCTTCAGACCCATGTTTGTAATATCTGGCTCTTCGGATCCCAATGAATAAATACTCTGAGTCGTCGAGTCTTGTTGTGATGCCATGTTGTATTTGCGCATATCGAGCATATTGTGTGTATGATTGAAATGCTTGGTATGCGTGGGATCCGACAATCTAGTTGTTTATCCTTGGCAGCCTCTCTTATGGGGAAATGTAGTCTAAGTGCTTCCGCGAGCGATAGTAGTCCGCTACAGCCCGGTTCAGCGGAGTCCTGCTAGCCCAGCACTACTGCTCTGAACACTTGACTGGCCGGCATGTGTTTCACTTCGTTCCTGTGTCTGTCCCTTTGGGGAAATGTCACGCGGTGACATCCGGAGTCCTGCCTAGCCTGCTACAGCCCGGGTTCCCGGAGTCCTGTTAGCCCAGTGCTACAGCCCGGATTCACACGCTGCTGACCGACATGCTCGATGTTGATTCATGTATGCCTGTCCCCATAGGTTATTGCCGCTTTGGGTTCACGACTAGCCATGTCGGCCCGGGTACTCTGTCATATGGATGCTAGCGACACTGTCATATACGTGAGCCAAAAGGCGCAAACTGTCCCGGGCCATGGTAAGGCGACACCCGTGGGAATACTGTGCGTGAGGCCGCAAAGTGATATGAGGTGTTACCAGCTAGATCGATGTGACTTGGAATCGGGGTCCTGACAGCGTTGGTATCAGAGCCTGACTGCCTGTAGGATTACCAAGCCAAACTGGCCGAAGTCGAGTCTAGAAATGCTTTAGTTATATAAGGGAATTGATTGTGGGAGGGAACGTAACTCTTTTTACTCCTTTACCTTATGCCCCTCTGATCTGAGTCACCCTCTTCTCTTCTACGGGGATTAAGAACTAGGCTTCTCATCTTTCTATCAGGATCACGTGTTACTAATCTGTAGACTCGTAGGATTGTTGGTCTCAAGCCTCAGTTTAGTTTCTACTATTCCTGTGTATTGTTACTTGATCTCAGAACCTTGATATTATGATGTTGAGTGGTTATGCCACCATTTTGCAGGATGTCTTAAATCTTTTTGAGCATTTACAGCCGTTATGCTGTCCGAGTCATCCCAGATTTCTAAATAATCTGATGCATTTGCAAATTCTTTCCTCCCATTCCTGATGTCCATTTGAGACAGATTAATCACACTAATTGGTGAATTGAGGTACTCTGTTGCCTCGACATATATGTTGGAGCTATTATTATGACCCTAGGTGTTTTAGGGAGTCACCTAGTAATCTAGCCATGCTTTATATTCCTGGTGTGATGATTCTGGCCATCATTCTCGAAGGCATCCCGTGATGTTACTAGTTAGTAGGTATTCTATTCTGGGTTCTTGAACCCGAGATTCACCCTACTTACTTCACGTTATTAGTGTAGCTAGTTCCTTTAGGATATTAGTAACTTTGCGATAGTCCTCGAGGTCCGTGGTATTTCCTTCTTCCAAATACCATGAACTGCTTGTGGCAGGAGTTCTTCTGAACCAAAAGATCACAACCAGAATGCTCTTGATGAGTTCTCCATTCTATATTGTGAATCTGCCAGTTCTACCTTTCTGCATGGGTTATCCGGAAGAAACTTGTTGAACTTGGTTTGACATACTAATCTATGCATCCACAACTCAGAAAGTTATATGTTTCTTCGAGTTGTCCCTCTTTAGTTGTATTCTAACCCTCGTCTACCAATTGATAGTCAAGAGTATGTGTGCATTCGTTCATCGATGCCTATTATTCTTGTGGTCCGTCAAGCCATTCTATTCCGGAGTGGCTAGGAGAAAAAAACTCCAGCACCTCATCCCTTTCTTGGACTGGTCAAAGTAGTTGTATTCCGCAGACCAAAATGTCGATCCAATTTTGTTCTGTTCTATCCCGGAGTATTACCATCTTATGTCAAGAATATCTTAGGAATTGCACCATCTCTTATGAATTCTTGATGCAGTGATACTTCTCACCATCATCATTCATTCTTCGGTCCTCGTGTTGTTGTAACCGGAATGCCGACAAGTGAATTGTGATGTGTGAAATCAATACTCCGAGCAACTCGTTAGTTGGTAGTATATGGGCAATATTCTCATTCTTAGCGTGCTGGTTATTAAATCATCATCCTAAGATTGATCGTGCAACCTAGTCCTTATTTCTGGTGCACTCTTCGATCTTTGAGTTAGGAGTGAATCCCTTGCTCTTTTGATCATGTCGTCTTGCCTTGAAAAGCAAGATTGATCTCGAGCTTAGTAACATATCGGTGGTTCGTGATTTTCCGAATATCTTCTCGGAAGTGTTACCGGGTTGTCACTTGACCGCTATGTTGAGCTCGTGATCAAGTTGGTTTGATAACCACCCATTCTCCAGGAATCTGTGTTGGATACCCTTGAGCTAGTGGGATAAGCTAAACAACAACTTGGAGAGTTGGAAGATAAAATCTTTATCCGACATAGTTCATTTTAGGGGATATCTTGTATGTGTGTTGAACAAAGATGGTATTTTCATCGATTGACCCTCGTGATCAGTTAATGGACCTATCATCTTATCCAGTCTTTGATTTCAGTACGGGCTATCATCAAATCAAATCAGAACCAACGATATTCGTAATGTTGTCTTACTCGTGGTTGACTCCTCGAGCATACGCCATTACATCTTTTGGTCTGACCAATGCTATCACCGTGTTCACTTAATTGTGGAATTCCATCCGTATGGAAGCCTGGATGGATTGTTGTTGAGCCCATTGACAACACTTTCATCTTGCCCATGATTCATGTTGAACATCTAAGTTAGTGTTGGAAACTTTTGAATGCATTTTCTTCGTGCTAGCTCATGAAGTTTATGTTTGAATGAAAGAAGTGACCTCCTCTAATTCATGTGCATTTGATGCAAGCTGCCGCCATAAATTTGAGAAGGCTTGTTTTACCTCCTCTGGAATCATCCCAAGTAAGTCATGCACGTGCGAAGTATTCTATGGTCTGATAGACTGATCATCTTCATTCTATATGTATTCCTAGCACACCAAGCCACTGACTGATTTTCTCGCGGAAAAGGAGTTGTTGTGCGAATACTAGTTCATGCACAAGATTCCAATATCCTCGATGATGGTTCCCCACATGAACTTGGTAGTGATTTATTATAAGACCACTACGTGGTCATGTTTGTCTGGAACAGTGTGTTCACATGTATGTAGCAGAACCGGCTCATGTTTTGGAGCTTACTACCATAGTTCATTTCCCGAGAATCTCGCAACATCATCTTGTCGATTTATGTTGCAACCTTTCCTTTTCCAGACATGATGTCTGAAATATCCCGTTACTAACCAGATCTGAATCTCAGGCAGATATGATGGTTGAAACATTCCCAACATTTGCATTTTGTTCCCAGCTTACACCACCGCGGTGCCAAATTCCAAGGCCTGCTCTTCTCAGCAGTTGTTGTCCAAGATCATCTTCAAAAGTGGATCTACCATGGGTCCCATCCATTTCCGGTGATAAGCAAAAATCATCCATTGCGTTGTCTTCAACAAGGTAGTCCACATCATCCATTAAGTCGGAGTATGCCATTCTTTCGAACCCCTTCCAACGATCGATTGTGATTGCCTTAGGCTGGCACAAAGAGTTTCAATGATCATTATATCAAAAGTAATTCTTTTTGCCACTTAAGGGATGATTCTACGAGTCACTTTTCCTAAGGTGTTCCATTATGGCATCATGGGAATTACCCCCTCGCTATTTTGAAACCTATGCACCATCCTTTTTTCAAGCGTGGAATTGTTGCCTATCAAGTGAACCGTCGTCATCTGTTTCACCCATCCCTTTGGGAGTATCTCTTGTGTCTCAGCTCAAGAGATGTTCAACATGTCATTCCGTAAGTTGCCTGAACTTCGAGAAGATCGATTTCGGTAGAGCTTCTTTCTGTCATCATAGCTAGATGGAGATCTCGAAAGCAAAGACGCCAAGATCATTTTGAGGCAATGGATCAACATCTTCGATAAGAGCAATTGGATCATGAAGATCATGTTAGATTTGTGTCCCCTCTGTTTTCTTATCTCACGTCTTGAATCTCGGGACAAGATTCATGTTTAGTAGGGGTGAGTTGTCACAGCCCTAGATTTTGCTTGCCATTAGTTGCCTTAAAGCATCTATGCATCATGTTAAATTTTCAATTAAAGTTGAAATGGGGATGAAAAACCCTAGCACCAAAATTAAATCAAATAGGTTCAACTTAAAAACATTTTCAAGAACCGAGAATGCTCTTTAGAAAAGTTCATCATTTTTGAATTGGTCTAGAACCTCTGACAAAAATGGTGCACACCTTTCTAGGTCATTTTTGGATTTTTGAATTAAATCATAAGTATTTGCATTTGGACATTTAAATCTTATAAATAATTTTAAATGTCCAAATAATCTTGAAAGTATTTTAAGGCTGTGGGAAATAATCCAAATATATGCCACAATCATTTTCAAGATTTTTCAAAATGAATTAGCATTTTTACTAATTCAAAACAGAATAGAAATAATAGAAAAACTGAAACAGAAATGGAAAAGAGAGAGAGGGCTTTACCTGGCGCTCACCTGGCCTGGCCCAGCACGGCCCAGTCCAGCTGGCCGTGCTAGTCGTCCCCTTCCTTGGGACAGAAGGACGCCGGGCGTGTGCCCGCCGTGCGCGCCAACGCGCCGGCCACCTCCTACTTGCCGCCGACCGCCTGGAGCTAGCTAAGGACGCCACGCACCCCCCCGACTGCTCTCTCGCTCTCCCGTGCTTCTCCTCTCCCCTGGATCTCTCTCTCTCTCACCACTGAACGGAGCCGCCGCCACCGTCGCCATTCACCATGGCCACCGCCTCCCCCTCGCCTCACTTACCTGTCCAGGAGCTCTGCCTCCGTCGCCTATGCCTCCTGGAGAGCACACGCACCTCGGGACGCCCCACAGCGTCGTCATCTTCGACGTCTTCGTCGCCGGCCGCCGGAGATCCATCTCGCCGCCCCGACCGCTCCTGGCCTTCTCCGAGCTCGCCGTCTGCACCGTCGCAACCGTCGTGAGCCACTGACTCTTCTCCCTCCCTCCGTTTTCCCCCTCGCACGCCGTAGCCGCCGCGCCACTTGCACCCGTATGCGCTGCCGCCTATGCCCACCGCCGACGTGACCCCGACGACCAATTGGTCCGGCCGTCGTGCCTAACACGCTCGCCACCTCGCGTAGTTGTCGTAGGTGCTAAGCAGGCACCGTCACATTCACCACAGACGCATGCCCGCTCGCGCCCAAACTCCGGCCGCCGCTGTCGAGCTCGCCGGCGTCGCTTCCGGCGTCCCCGTGTCCAACCACTTGCACCACTGGATGCGGCAGCTCCCCAGCTACGCGTAGAGCCTCTCCGCCGCTGGTTTGGTCGTCGGAGCAAGAATCCCGCGCCCTCCGCCGCGTCTGCTGCCGCCGCCGGCTAAACGCCGGCGCGTCAGCCCCAGTTGACCAAGGGGTTTGACCTCCCCTGGCTCAATGACAGTTGGGGCCGCCCTGCTAACTAACCTAGATTAGGATTAACTAAACCTAGCTAATTTAGTTTAGCTACTGACACGCGGGACCCACAGGTCAGGGTTGACCTGGACCGCTCCTTTGACCTCTGACGTCACCAGGACGCACTGCTGACGCAATAAGTATTTTCTGGATTTATTTTTATATAGGAAATTCCAGAAAATGTTGCAAACTTCAAAACTTCATAGAAATTAATCTGTAACTCCAAATGAGATAAGTTATATATGAAAAATGATCAGAAAAATCCAATTTATCCATCTGTACTAGTTCCATGCATGTTTAAACAAGTTAAATTGCTGTTTAATGCAAAATATGATAAAGCACTATTTAAGATCACAAATGAGTTTGAACTTTGAATCTTTGGTTCAAAATAGCTCAAACCCATCTGGTTGTAGTTGCATTAGCCCAACACACTCATTTTACCATGTCATGATCATGCATCATATTGTGCATTGCATTGATTGTGTTTCTTTCTCTGTTGCCGGTGTTTGTCCCCTCTCGGTAGACGGTGTTCCGACGCTGTGATCGTTGACACCGATGAAGACTCAATGTTATCTTCAGAAGTGCCAGGCAAGCATAACCCCCTTGTTCATTTTGATACAATCCCACTCTCTCGCTTCTGCTCTCTTTTACTGCATTAGGACAACAACGATTCAACTGTTACATGTTGCGGTAGTTGAACCCCTTTCCTCTGCATGACCTGTCATTGCCACAGTAAATAGATGAAACCCACTAGCATGAGTAGGAGTTGTTTGAGCCCTGATGTGCTTACTCATTCATGCTTGTTTGTCATGCCTGCTACTGCTTAGAGTTGAGTCGGGTCTGATTCATCGGGGATGAATTGGAATGGTGATGAACATGTCCTACTGTGGGTGAGCTAAGTGTGTGAACACGATTTGGTAAAGGTAACGGTGAGAGGCCATGTAGGAGTACATGGTGGGTTGTCTCATTGAAACCGTCCTCAGGAACTGAGTTCTGTGTTTGTGATCCATGAACAGCTACTACCACACATTGGGATCCTTATTTGACTCTCTCGACTTATTAACTGCCCTTGTCCTCTGTCCAGGAGTTGCAACTAGTTTCTGGTGTTTGTAGGATATGTGTTGGCGGTCGTGCATAGCGCTGACCCTAGGGGTGGGCTATGTTGCGGTAGATACACCGTGGCACGGTGTACCGGGCGCCCGTTTGGTGTCTCGGGAACCCTGCACACATCGTTTGGGGCTGTGAGCGAAATACCGGCCGGATCTTCTCGCGGGTGGAACCCGAATAGGCGATAAACCTGGACTAGAGACTTGTATGGTTAGTCAGGTCATGGCCGACTCCCTCGCCAGGCTTCCGCTTGAAGGTTGCCGAGGTACACGACGTGTACATGGTGGTAAGTGGCGAGAGCGTGTGTGAAGAAGTACACCCCTGCAGGGTTATAAATGATCTATTCGAATAGCCGTGTCCGCGGTAAAGGATTTCTGGGTTGCCTGTACAGTTCATAGACAAGTGAAAGTGGATACTCTAAAACTCGCAAGATAAGCGTGAGTGCTATGGATGGCCATCTCGTCGGGAGACGGAAGCGGATCCATTGTGGTGTATTGATATGGTGAATATGTGGACTCGTGTGCGCCACCTCAAAGGAGTTACTTGCAGTCGTAGTTAGGTTACGCACTGAGTCAAAGCTGGCTTGCTGCAGTCAAACTCCACCACCCCCTTTTGATACTGATGCATATGTGGATAGTTCTGATGTAAGTCTTGCTGAGTACATTTGTACTCACGTTTGCTTATTTTATGTTTTGCAGAGAGACTTCAGTCTCGCTAGTAGTTTCGCGTGGACTTCGACGTTTAGCTTGTTACCTCAGCTACGATCTTGTGCCCTCGGTAGGATCTGGTAGATAGTCAGGCTTCCTAGCCTTTTTCATTTGTAGATGTCTGTACTCAGACATGTTAAGCTTCCGCGTGTGCTTTGACTTGTATGCTCTGAATGTCAGGTCTTCAGACCCATGTTTGTAATATCTGGCTCTTCGGAGCCTAATGAATAAATACTCTGAGTCGTAGAGTCTTGTTGTGATGCCATGTTGTATTTGCGCATATCGAGCATATTGTGTGTATGATTGAAATGCTTGGTATGCGTGGGATCCGACAATCTAGTTGTTTATCCTTGGCAGCCTCTCTTATGGGGAAATGTAGTCTAAGTGCTTCCGCGAGCGATAGTAGTCCGCTATAGCCCAGTTCACCGGAGTCCTGCTAGCCCAGCACTACTGCTCTGAACACTTGACTGGCCGGCATGTGTTTCACTTCGTTCCTGTGTGTGTCCCTTCGGGGAAATGTCACGCGGTGACATCCGGAGTCCTGCCTAGCCTGCTACAGCCCGAGTTCCCGGAGTCCTGTTAGCCCAGTGCTACAGCCCGGATTCACACGCTTCTGACCGACATGCTCGATGTTGATTCATGTATGCCTGTCCCCATAGGTTAGTGCCGCTTTGGGTTCACGACTAGCCATGTCGGCCCGGGTTCTCTGTCATATGGATGCTAGCGACACTGTCATATACATGAGCCAAAAGGCGAAAACGGTCCCGGGCCATGGTAAGGCGACACCCGTGGGAATACCGTGCGTGAGGCCGCAAAGTGATATGAGGTGTTACCGGCTAGATCGATGTGACTTGGAATCGGGGTCCTGACAATATTCCATTACTACCATTTGAACCTTGATTTCTAGCCTTCCCCAAGTTGCTTTCCACTCAAATCCCTCTTCCACCATAGTTAAATCCGAGAGAGAGAGAGAGAGAGAGTTGAGTGTTGGGGAGACTATCATTTGAAGCACAAGAGCAAGGAGTTCATCATCAACACACCATCTATTACCTTTTGGAGAGTGGTGTCTCCTAGATTGGTTAGGTGTCGCTTGGGAGCCTCCGTTGTGATGTGGAGTTGAACCAAGAAGTTTGTAAGAACAAGGAGATCGCCTACTTCATGAAGATCTACCTGAGTGAGGCAAGTCCTTCATGGGCGATGGCCATGGCGGGATAGACAAGGTTGCTTCTTCGTGGACCCTTCATGGGTGGTGGACTCGCGCAACCCTTACCTTTCGAGGGTTGAAGTCTCCATCAACGTGGACGTATGATAGCACCACCTATTGGAACCACGCAAAAATTCTCCGCGTCTCCATTGCATTTGCACACTCCAATCCCATCCCTCTACTTTTTCGCAAATTGCATGCTTTACCTTTTCCGCTGCCTATACTCTTGTCGTGCTTTCTTGAAATGTATTTTGAGTGCTTTAACATGTGCTAAACTCAACCTTAACTTGAAGAAATTTAAAACTTCCACTTTTGCTTGTTAAGGGTCTAATCACCCCCTCTAGACCCCTCTTCTCGATCCTTTCAATTGGTATTAGAGCATTGGTCTCCATTGCTTTGGTTTAATCACCATTGGCGGAAGATGGATGAGTCTAGGTTCGGGAGTATTAGACGTAGAGTGCCTATTCTTGATGGGGAGATTTATGGTTCATGGAAAAATGAGATGCTTGAGATTTTCAATGAATATAGTTTGAACAAGTATATTCTTAGCCCTTATGTGCCTCCTATTGATCCTTTGCATCCTAACCTCGATGAGTATCTTGACATGGTTCACATTCTTAGGACTAGTGATCTTATCACTAGAGGATTGCCTAGAAATTTGCTTGTGTGCTTGCAAACTTTTGAATGCGCATATACTACATGGAATTATCTTGAAGAACACTTTCCAAATTATTCGTTGAAAAATCTAGATGAGATTCTTCAAAAATCCATTGCTTTTCAAAAAATGGAGCCTAGTGATCCCAAGTTTGATGAATGTCTATTCGAGCCCCGTGATCTTATGCGTGCCAAAGGAAATGTTGGAGTCATTAGTAGCAGTATTTCGGAGACAATTAGAATTCATAAACTTGAACATTGTCATGGTTATAAATCTAATGAATCACTTGCTACAGGTGATGATCACACACATGATGATGACATTGAGCATGGCTATTGGTAACCCACAAGTATAGGGGATCGCAAAAGTTTTTGAGGGTAGAGTATTCAACCCAAATTTATAGATTCAACACAAGGGGAGCCAAAGAGTATTTGCAAGTATTAGCAGCTGAGTTGTCAATTCAACCACGCCTAGAGATTAATTATCTACAACAATATGATCATTATCAAAGTAATATGATTGTTTTGATAGTAGTAGTAACAGTAGCGGTAACGATAACAGTGATAGCAATAATTTTGTAGCAAGTGTAGTAGTAGCAACAACAGTAGTAACTTAGCAAGATCAATATGTGGAAAATTCGTAGGCATTGGATCGGTGAATTCGTTGGATGACATTCATCATATAACAGTCATAACCTAGGGCGATACAAAACTAGCTCCAGTTCATAAATATAATGTAGGTATGTATTCCGTAAATAGTCATACGTGCTTATGGAAAGACCTTGCATGACATCTTTTGTCCTACCCTCCCGTGGCAGCGGGGTCCATAAGGAAACTAAGGGATATTATGGCCTCCTTTTAATAGAGAACCGGAACAAAGCATTAGCACATAGTGAATACATGAACTCCTCAAACTTTGATCATCACCGGAAAGTATCCCGAATACTGTCACTCCGGGGTTTATGAATCATAACACATAATAGGTGACTATAACTTGCAAGATCGGATCTAGAACATAGATATAATGATGATAACATAAACGGTTCAGATCTGAAATCATGGCAACTAGGCCCAAATTGACAAGCATTAAGCATGACAAAGTCATAGCAACATCAATCTCAGAACATAATGGATACAAGTGATCAAGCCCTAACAAAACTAACTCGATTACATGATGAATCTCATCCAACTCCTCACCGACCAGCGAGCCTACGAAGGAATTACTCACTCTCAGTGGGGAGCATCATAGAATTGGCGATGGAGAAGGGTTGGTGATGACGAAGATTGAAGATCCCCCTCTCCGGAGCCGCAAACGGACTCCAGATCTGGCCTCCTGATGAAGAACAGGAGGCGGCGGCGGCTCCATCTCATGAAACGCGATAATTCTTTCTCCCTAATTTTTTCTCCAAAAATGTGATTTTATAGTGTGGGAGATAGGGTCAGCGGGGCCACCAGGTGGGGACAACCCACCTGGGCGCGCCCTGGTGGGTTGTGCTTCCCGAGGGACCCCCTCTTCCTCCCCACTCTAGAGGCTAAACCAGTTAGAAAAGCGTCCCCCGGGAGTTTCGCAGTAGTAGATGACGTACCTGGTACTAGTAGTCCATAGAACTAAGATTTGCATGCATGGTGGGTAACAACATTGTATCTATCTTTTGTAGTCTGTAAATACGTATTGGTGGTTCTTGGTTCCACTATTTATCTTTTATTGTATAAAAACTCTCCAAAAAGTTTTGTTCCATTCAAAGAACTTTTATTTATGCACAAAAACAACACCATGGTAGTTCTGCTGAAAACAACGTCATTTCATGTTAGTTTCATTCAAATCATGCAAATTAGAGTCCAAATCAAGAATAAAAGCGTTAGGAAAAGTAGATACAAGGGAGACATATCAGCTATTATGATGAAGAAGAATAAAGTGATATTGACTTTGAAGAGACATGAGAAATCTTAGTCTCATGGCAAACTTTCATGACCATATGGTCGGAGGAAAAGAGTAGATTCTCAATAGTGGATATATTGATCATATGACTGGAGATAAAGACATGTTCTGTGAGCTAGCCAAAAACGACGGCCCAAGCAAGTAGGTAACTTTTGGAGATAACTCCAAGGGTAAGGTACTTGGCCTTGGTAAGGTGGCCATATCCAACGATAGCTCTATTCAAAATGTTATGCTCGTTGTATCTCTTGGTTACAATCTTCTTTCCATATCTAGACTAGCCAACTTTGGTTTCAATGTTCTATTTACCGAAGTAGATTGCCAAGTGTTTCGTAGAGATAATCATAATATGGTCTTTACCGGTATTCGCAAAGGTGATCTATACATTGTTGATTTCACTAAGAGAGCCCAACCTCGTACTTGCTTAATTGCTAAATGTTCTAAAGGTTGGTTATGGCATAGAAGGTTAGGTCATGTGGGCATGCGAAATCTTGATAAGCTTATTAAATGTGATCATATCATTGGTGTTAAAGATGTTATATTTAAGAAGGATAGACTTTGTAGTGCTTGTCAAGCAGGAAAACAAGTTGGAGGAAGTCATCCCGTGAAGAACATCATGACCACGAGAAGACCACTTGAGCTACTTCACATGGATCTCTTCGGTCCCAATGCTTATAAGAGCCTTGGTGGTAACTCTTTCGGTTTCTTCATTGTTGATGACTTTTCAAGATTTACGTGGGTGTTCTTTCTTGATGATAAATTGCAGGTCCAAAAGATCTTCAAGAACTTCGCCAAGAAGGCCCAAAACCAATTTGAAGCGAAGATTAAGAAGGTTCAAAGTGATAACGGAATGGAGTTCAAGAACACCAATGTGGATACCTTTCTTGACAAAGAAGAGATTTCACATGATTTCTCGGCTATGTACACGCCTCAACAAAATGGAGTTGTTGAGAGAAAGAACCAGACTTATCGAGATGGCGAGAACGATGCTTGATGAATACAAGACGCCGAGACACTTTTGGGCAGAAGCAGTTGAGATAGCTTTTCATCCTACAAATCGACTATATCTTCACAAGCTTCTCGGCAAGATGGCATACGAGCTACTCACCGGTAACAAACCCCAAGTTGGATACTTTCAAGTATTTGGATTAAAGTGCTAATTCTTGATAAGGCTCCTAAATCACATGAAGGGTTTGTACTCGGCTATGGCTCAAACTCTCACACTTACCTTGTCTACAACAATTTCACACGAAAGGTTGAGGAGACGGTAGATGTGATGTTTGATGAATCTAACGGCTCGCAAGTAGAGCAATTGCCCATTTATATAGGAGAAAAAGATCCCACAGAAACAATTCAAGATTTGTCTATTGGCAAAATTTGACCAACGGAGGTGAAGGAGAGTACTTCGTCCATTCAAGTGGAAGCGTCAACCTTACATCAAGGTGAACGACTAGTTGACTTGGAGGCATCCACAAGTGGAACACGTCAAGACGAAGGAAATGAGGAAGTACAACAAGACGGACCACCTCGACCTCCTTCTCCACCTCCACAAGCTAACGAAAATACCACCAACAATGAAGAAGAAGAAGACGATGATGAGGATGTTCCACCCCAACCCAAGCAAAAGCTCTCACGAGTTAGAGCAAGAGTCTCAAGAGATCATCCCGTCGAACAAATCTTCGATGACATTCAAACCGGGAGAATCACTCGCTCTAAAACTTGTTTGGCTCACTTTTGTGAACATTACTCATTCATTTCTCATGTTGAACCTATGAAGGTAGAAGAATCCCTTGAGGATCCGGATTGGATAAATACTATGCACGAAGAGCTACCCAACTTCGAGAGGAATCAAGTGTGGACATGGGTTGAAAAGCCCAACGATGATCATAATGTCATTGGAACCAAGTGGGTGTTTCGGAACAAGCAACATGAGGATGGACAAGTTGTACACAACAAGGCCCGTCTCGTCGCTCAAGGCTACACTCAAGTCGAAGGTATGGACTATGGTGAGACATATGCCCCCGTTGCTAGACTTGAGTCCATTCACATTTTACTTTCTTATGCCAATCACCATGATATCACTTTATACCAAATGGACATTAAAAGTGCTTTTCTAAATGGTGAAATTGAGGAGGAAGTGTATGTTAAACAACCTCCCGGCTTTGTTAATCCCAAGAAACCTAATCATGTCTACATACTTCACAAAGCTCTTTATGGTCTTAAACAAGCTCCTAGAGCTTGGTATAAATGCTTGACTAAGTTTCTTATTGAAAAAGGCTTTGAAATCAGGAAAATTGATTCTACTCTTTTTACTAAAAGGGTTAATGGAGAACTATTTGTGTGCCAAATATATGTGTATGATATCATATTCGGTTCTACTAACCCCCATTTTGGTGAAAAGTTTGGAAATCCAATGTCTGAGAAGTTTGAGATGTCTATGATGAGTGAACTCAAATTTTTCCTTGGGTTGCAAATCAAGCAAACTAAGGAAGGTACCTTTGTCTCACAAACAAATTATACAAAGGATCTTTTCAAGAAGTTCAACATGCAAGAAAGCAAAGGTATGAAAACACCCATGCCTACTAGTGGACATCTTGACTTGACTAAGGATGGAAATCTGGTTGACCAAAAGGTTTACCGTTCTATGATTGGTTCATTATTATATCTAAGTGCCTCCTGACCCGATATTACGCTAAGTGTGTGCATCTATGCATGATATCAAGGGCCTCCTAAAGAATGCCATCTTAAGGCCATGAAAAGGATAGTGAGATATTTAATTCATACACCAAACTTTGGCATTTGGTATCCTAAGAGGTCATCTTTTGAGCTTGTTAGCTATTCTGACTCGGACTATGTCGGTGACAAGGTTGATAGGAAGTCCACTTCGGGTACATGTCAATTTCTTGGTAGATCGCTTGTCTCTTGGTCCTCCAAGAAACAAAATTCGGTATCCTTATCCAACGCTGGATCATGTCGTGTTCAATTACTTTGGATGACCCAAACTCTTAAAGATTATGGGATACATGTGAAACATGTTCCAATGCTTTGTGACAATGAGAGTGCTATTAAGATTGCTCACAATCCCATGCAACATTCTCAAAGTAAGTGATGGCTCGTTTCCGCGTCAGTATTTCCCCGAAGAGGAAGGGATGATGCAGTACAGCTTCAGTAGGTATTTCCCTCAGTTATGAAACCAAGGTTATCAAACTAGTAGGAGAACCAAGCAACACTATTTAAATGGTACCTACACACAAAGAACAAATACTTGCAACCCGGCGCGTAAGAGGGATTGTCAATCCCTCTCGGGTAAAAGATAGATTGGTTTGTATGATTTTGGATAAATAGATCCCGCGATAACACAAAATAAAATAAATAAGTAAAAAGTGTAGAAGGTATTTTTGGATTTATAGAATAATAGTTCTGAAAACAAAAGCAAATAAAAATAGATCAAAGAAAATATGATAAAGAATATACTCGGGGCCCGTAGATTTCACTAGTGGCTTCTCTCGAGAAAAATAGCATACAGTGGGTAGAAAAGATACTGTTGGGCAATTGATGGAACTTTGAATAATTATGATGATATCCAGGCAATGATCATTATATAGGCATCACGTCCAAAATTAGTAGACCGACTCCTGTCTGCATCTACTACTATTACTCCACACATCGACCGCTATCCAGCATGCATCTAGTGTATTAAGTTCATGGAGAAACGGAGTAATGCAATAAGAACGATGACACGATGTAGACGATATCTGTGCATGTAGGACTAGACCCCATCTTGTTATCCTTAATAGCAACGATACATACGTGTCTTGCTGCCCCTTCTGTCACTGGGAAAGAACACCGTACGATCGAACCCATCACAAAGCACCTCTTCCCATGGCAAGAAAAATCGATCTAGTTGGCCTAACTAAACCAAAGATTCAAAGAAGAAATACGAGGCTATAAGTAATCATGCATATAAGAGATCAAAGAACTCAAATAACTTTCATGGATAAGTAGATCTGATCATAAACTCAAAGTTCATCGGATCCCAACAAACACACCGCAAAAAGAGTTAAATCAAATAGATCTCCAAGAGACTATTGTATTGAGAATCAAAAGAGAGAGGAAGCCATCTAGCTACTAACTACGGACCCGTAGGTCTACAATGAACTACTCACGCATCATCAGAGAGGCACCAATGAGGATGATGAACCCCTCTGTGATGGTGTCTAGATTGGATGTGGTGGTTCTGGAACTTGCGGCGGCTGGAATTGCGTTTTGTCGACTCCCCTAGGGTTTTGGATTTTCGGGGCATTTATAAAGCAAAGAGACGGTGCGGGAGGCGACTGAAGTGGCCATAACCCACCAGGGCACGCTTGGGGCCCCAGGCGCGCCCAGGTGGGTTGTGCTCCCCTCGGAGCCCCCTCTGGTACTTCTTTCGCCCAACAGGTGTCTTCTAGTGCAGAAAAATTCTCCAAAAAGTTTCGCTGTGTTTGGACTCCGTTTGGTACTGATATTCTGCGAAGTAAAAAACAAGCAAAAAAACAGCAACTGGCACTGGGCACTATGTTAGGTTAGGCCCAAAAAATGATATAAAGTTGCTATAAAATGATTGTAAAACATCCAAGAATGATAATATAATAGCATGGAACAAGCAAAAATTATAGATACATTGGAGACGTATCACTAAGCATATTGAAGTTCATCATCATTTCATTTGTGATCATGTTGCTAAAGGAGACATCAATCTTGAGCATGTTAGTACCGACAAGCAATTGATGGATATATTCACTAAACCGCTTGATGAAAAGATATTTTTCCATTTGAGAGGTGAATTGAATATCATTGATGCCTCAAACTTGGAATAGAGATTCCATTTGGATACATGCAAGGCATGAGCCTATGTGACTAATCCTTGATATTTCTCTTATGATGATGATCACTTATCTTGGATACTTTTGCACCATTGTATGTTATCTAACCCTTGTAGGTAGTTGGATGAGCCTCAATCTATGAGATTGCAAATCACTCACATCTTGAGCAATCTCTACATCACCAAGTATCTATGCTTTGGTTGTTGAAATCAAGGAAGCACGAACTCACTCAACATATCCTTTGACTATTTCAATATATCAAATTTCATGATTGTCAATTTGGATACACAAGTGCTATTCCTTGCAAGACTAACCCATGTAAGAAGATGAACTTCAACTCCAAAGGATGCTTCCAGCTCTTGGTGGACTACATCAAACCTGAGCATCCAACACAAGTTCAACTACATGATCAAGATCAACACCACAACCCAAGGTATGTCATTCCATCTTAGAGAAGCTTTACTCCAAGTCATGAGTTAAAGCAACTCAACAAGATGTGAATATATCTCAAAAGCTTAAATGAAAAATGGCAACCCCATTTTGAGCTGAAACGATGAGTATGACCTACGATCAAGTGATCTCACTTGACTCCTATGTCAATATACTCTAGCATAGGTGACTTTGTCGTCGACCACCTCTAGATGAAGTTTTCTAGTGTTCTTTTGAATATTGCATTTCCATTGCATGTTATCTTCCTATTGTGTTTCCCTTCTAAATTTTTAAAAAAACTTCATCTAGATCTCTTTGTCGTCGACCACATCAAGCTGTTTAGTGAATATATCCGTCAATTGCTTGTCGGTACGAACATGCTCAAGATTGATGTCTCCTTTAGCAACATGATCATGAATGAAATGATGATGAACTTCAATATGCTTAGTGATACGTCTCCAACGTATCTATAATTTTTGATTGTTCAATGCTATTAAAGTATCATTCTTGGATGTTTGATACTCATTTACTAGCAACTTTATATCATATTTATGGGACTAACCTATTGATATAGTGCCCAGTGCCAGTTGTTGTTTTCTGCTTGTTTTTTTGTAGAATATCAATACCAAACGAAGTCCAAATGCCATGAAACTTTTTGGAGATTTTTTTCTGGACAGAAGACACCTAGGGAGACAAGGAAGTGCACCAGAGGAGGCCCGTGGGGCCCACTAGGCACCAGGGCCCGCCCTAGTGGGTAGTGGGGCCCACGGGAGGCTTCTCCACCGACTATCAACTCTATAAATACTCCAAAATCCCAAAAACTTGAGTCGACGAAACATAATTCCAGTCGCCGCAAGTTCTAGAACCATGAGATCCAATCTAGAGGCCTTTTTCGGCACTCTGCCGGAGGGGTCAACGATCACAGAGGGGTTCTTCATCATCACCACAGACCTACGGGTCCGTAGGCAGTAGCTAGATGGCTTCTTCTCTCTTTTTGATCTTCAATACAATGTTCTCCTCGATGTTCTTGGAGATATATTTGATGTAATGACTTTTTGCAATGTGTTTGTTTGGATCCGATGAATTGTGAGTTTATGATCAGTTCTATCCATGAGTATTATTTGAGTATTTGTTGAACTCTCTTATGCATGATTGTTATAGACTCGTATTTCTTCTCCGAAACTTTGGTTTGGTTTGGACAACTAGATTGATTTTTCTTGCCATGGGAAGAGGTGCTTTGTGATGGGTTTGATCTTGCGGTGCTCAATCTCAGTGACAGAAGGAGACATGACACACATGTATTGTTGCCATTAAGGATAAAAAGATGGGGTCTATTATTCCTACATGAATAGATCTTGTCTACATCATGTCATCATTCTTATTGCATTACTCCATTTCCATGAACTTAATACACTAGATGCATGCTGGATAGTGGTCGATGTGTGGAGTAATAGTAGTAGATGCAGACAGGAGTCGGTCTACTAATATTTGACGTCATGCCTATATACATGATCATTGCCTTGGATATCGTCATAATCATTTGCTCTTCTATCAATTGCCCAATAGTAATTTGTTTACCCACCGTATGCTATTTTCTCAAGAGAAGCCTCTAGTGAAATCAACGACCCCCGGGTCTATTTCCTATCATATTATTTTCAAATCTATTAATCCAAAAATCCCAAAATACCTTGCTGCACTTTTTATTTACTTATTTTATTTTTTGTTTTTGCTAGATCTATTTATCCAGTCTGATACAATTTAAACTATCTCAATACCGAGGAGGGATTGTGAATCCCTCTTACGCGTTGGGTTGCAAGCTTTTCTGGTTTGTGTGTAGGTGTTGTTTACACAATATTGCTTGGTTCTCCTACTGGATTGATAACCTTGGTTTGATAACAGAGGGAAATACTTGTTGTGTTGCATCATCCTCTCCTCTTCGGGGAATTACCAACGCAGATACAAGCAATCATGGCTAGAATCGCTGGATCCCTCTACAGCCATAACTGATTTGCCTTTACACTTTCTGTTGCGCCTTCGACCTTTCTTCTTCGGGGTGGCGGCATCGTCGTCATCAGAGTCGACTTCCATGCCAGCATCTTCCTCGGGAATCCTGCTCCCCTCTTTAGCCCGCGCACAGTTGTCCACCAACGTGTAAAGCTCACTGTTGGTCTTCGGCAACCGTACGTGCAGATTTTCCCGCATCTTATGGTTGCGCATGTTCGTGTGGAACAAGACAATCACAGCTGCCCGATGCACATCCGGGATGCTATGGTGTACACGACTGGACCTCTGAATGTACCTATGCGGATCTTCTCCTTCCTTTTGTGGGATCACTTGCAAGTCACTAGGCAACCCGGGGTCCTTCTGCCCTCCGGTGAAGGCACCAACGAATTCGTTGCATAGATCTGACCATGGGGAAATGGAGTTCTCCAGCAAGTTCATCAACCAAGCTCTCACATTGGGCTTGAGCGCCAATGGGGAATAGTTGGATAGAATTTTCTCATCTCTTCCTCCAGCAGCCTGCACAACGATTGTGTATATGCCTAGGAACTCTGTCAGGTTTAGCTTGCCCTCGTACTTTTCCAGTACGTCGGGCTTGTACGTGCGGACGGACGGCCAACGGACTTGCCGCAACTCACGTGTGAAGGTAGGGCACCCAAGCTCGTAAGGTAGGTACCCGCCAACAACAGGCGTTGGCTCATTAACGATTGGGCCGTTGCGCTCGTCTAACTGACGGTGCACCTCCCGGCATCATTGAATGGTGGTGCGAGCATCTTCTTCTTGCCTTTCCAGCAGCACTTGTCGCTGATCTTGCTGTGTCCGCGGATCCGAGGAGGCCATCGACACGTCGTCGAGCTGTGCATTCCACTGGGTCTGCTACAAGTGTCTGCGCTCCTGTTGGGATTGCTGCCGTGGAGGTGTCTGCACCATTGGTGCACCGCATGTCACACGACCATCACTTTGAGCTATAGGCGTAATTGGCGGGTGCCGCGAGGGTTTCGCCAACTGAGATCTGTTTGCATCAGCAAACTCAATCAAGCTCCGTATAGTGGCTCTCCACTCATCCATTTTGTCAGCTACTGGAGGGAAATCCAACAGCATCTGAGCTCGCGCCCTCGCTTCTCTTGCTGTTGAAGGCACGTTGGAGTGTGGAGGACATGATGTTCCTTGACTCCTGGCAGAGCCAGCAGGAGCGTCGTTATGATCTTGTCGCTGAACTGCGAGAATGACAACAGGTTGGCGTGGTAGGAGTGGTGCCTGAAGATCTTGGACTTGATCAACTGGCGTCTTGCCGTCTGGCCGCTGCTGTCGAGGTACAACAACACCACTCGGCATCATATCGTGCCCATCTTGCGAAGGACGTGGTGTGTGTATCGATGTCGCCTCCCTCACTGTCGCCGCTGGGGTTGTTGTAGCGGGAGGGTCGTGGCTCGTGCCTGACCGGGCGGGATTGCTCTGGTGGCTGCACTTGCTGGTGCACTGAGGAGGCGGGAGCCGCTCGCCCGTGCCATTATTGATGTCTCTGCCGGAGGGTCAAGGCAGATGTCCGCCTCGAGCGTCTCCTCCGCCCATCTCCGCCGCAATGGGGACGACGACCGCATCTCCTGCACCGTGATGACCCACAAGTATAGGGGATCAATTGTAGCTCTTTTCGATAAGTAAGAGTGTCGAACCCAACGAGGAGCAGAAGGAAATGACAAGTAGTTTTCAGTAAGGTAATGTCTGCAAGTGCTGAAATTGTAAGTAGCGAGTAGTTTGATAGCAAGGTAATTTGTAACGAGCAAGTAATGATCATAGTAACAAGTATGCAGCAAGGTAGCCCAATCCTTTTGAGGCAAAGGACAGGCCAAAACGGTTTGTTATGATAAGCAAAGTGTTCTTGAGGGGACACGGGTCTAGTCACTTTCATCATGTTGGTTTAATTTGTGTTCGCTACTTTGATAATTTGATATGTGGGTGGACCGGTGGTTAGGTGCTGTTCTTACTTGAACAAACCTCCTACTTATGATTAACCTTCCCGCAAGCATCCGCAACTACGAGAAAATTATTAAGAATAAATTCTAACCATAACATTAAATTCCTGGGCCCAATCGGTCCCTTACGAAGTAGTGCATAAACTTGGGTTTAAGTTTCTGTCACTCTCGCAACCCACCATCTATTTACTACACAATGCATTCCCTTAGGCCCAAGTATGGTGAAGTGTCATGTAGTCGACGTTCACATGACACCACTAAGGGAATCACAACACACATACTATCAAAATATCGAACGCATATCAAATTCACATGATTACTCGCAACATGATTTATCCCGTGACCTCAAGAACGAAAGTAACTACTCACAAATAATCAACATGCTCATGATTAGAGGGGTATTAATATGCATAATGGATCTGAACATATAATCTTCCACCAAATAAACCATATTGTAATCAACTACAAGATGTAATCAACACTACCAGTCACCCCCTAGCAACAATCTATAGTTCCGGTAACAAGATTGAATACAAGAGATGAACTAGGGTTTGAGATGAGATGGTGCTGGTGAAGATGTTGATGGAGATTGCCCTCCCCCAGATGGGAGAGTTGTTGGTGATGATGATGATTTCCACCTCCGGGAGGGAAGTTCCCCCAGCAGAATCGCTCCACGGAAGGGCAAAGCGCTCCGTCCCGAAAGTCCTCCCCTTATTTTTTCTAGGTAAAAATGACTTATATACCAGAAGATGGGCACCGGAGGTGTGCCGAGGGGGCTACAACCCACCAGGGTGCACCTGGGGGGCTTGGCGCGCCCAGGTGGGTTGTTCCCACCTGGTGGCCCCCCTCTGGTATTTGTTGGCTCCAGTATTTCTTAAATAATCCATAAAAAATCTCTGTGAAGTTTCAGCTCATTTGGAGTTGTGCAGAATAGGTGGCCTGGCGTAGCTTTTCCAGGTCCAGATTTCCAG
Source organism: Triticum aestivum (assembly GCF_018294505.1). NCBI lineage: Eukaryota > Viridiplantae > Streptophyta > Magnoliopsida > Poales > Poaceae > Triticum > Triticum aestivum. The sequence continues at coordinate 53,322,461 of NC_057802.1, read as the reverse complement.
TTGCCTGAATTCTCCCTCTTGGTGTGTTCGTTGCAAATTATGAGAGAAAAGGCATTAGAATTACTCCAAAAAGCATTATTATGAATAAAAACATTGTAAATATCAGTAAGAAAACATGACGCAAAGTGGACGTATCAGTTCGCCCAAGCTTAGACCTCGCTTGTCCTCAAGCGAAAACCAAAATCGAAAAACATGTCCACATGCTTTGAGAGAGAGGTGTCAATAAAAACAAAATATGGACATAGAAGCATCATGTTAATTATTGTAACAACAATAAATTTAAACACATGAGTTTTATCATAAAACTTTGATCATACACTTCCCATGAATAAGTAATAGTTCATCACACAATTCAAGTATAAAGAAAAAACTCTATTAGAAACCAACAAACTATGTTCTCACTCAACTTTGCAACTACAATTCATCATCTTGTCAGGAAGGGTCACGTGTTGAAGCCTTTAGGCAAGTCCACATACTCAACCATCATATAATCTTCTATGATTGCTAACACTCACCGAGTACACATGAGCAAAACGTTTCAACCGGACACATAGAAAGATAGGGACTTATAGTTTCGCCTCCCAACATACTCACCTTAAGGGTGATGTCAACAATAATAACTCATGCTATCTATATTCAACTGGACATATGTGCCTAGATCTTTCCTCACGACATGATGCTTGCCAAAGGAGAAAAATAAAAAGGAATATAATGAAAACTTTGACTCTTTGCATAAAAGTAAATACATAAAAGTCAAAGATAGCCCTTCGCAGAGGGAAGCAGAGGTTGCCATGCGCTTATTTGTTTGTATGCTCAATCCCTTAGAGGAAAAGAATGTCACATTACATTGCCCCTTAAGATGACAACCATTATTATGCAGTGTGTCACTTTTATTCTTTGTCATCCAAGTTCGTGCAACACTCAATTTTCTCTTACACTAAACAATCTCACACTTTTAGAAGCAATTTTTATTGCCTTTTTGCACCGATGACAACTTAGTTAACGGATCTTGCTCAATCCCTAGGTAGGTATGGTGGACACTTGAAAAAGATTTTGGTTTAAGGGTTTTTGGATGCACAAGTAGTATCTCTACTTAGTGCGGAATTTTTGGCTAGCAAAGATAGGGGGCAAGCATCACATGTTAAAGGATCTATGACAATATGACTTCTATGTGAATATAAACATACATAAACCATTACGTTGTCTTCCTTGTCCAACGTCAACAATTTTGGCATATAATATTTTGATTAGGGCTCACAATCACAAAAGATTTCTAGGATAGTATATTTATACGTGAATCCTCCCTTCCCTTATTAATTCTTTCATGGGTTGCATCACTGACTAATGTTATGTTTGTCAATCTCTAATAAAATTTTCTTACTTATACTTTTCCTTATGTGGTGCTATCACCTACCATAGGATTAGTATATGATTTTATTGATTTATTTCCTTTCCTTTATTTTCTTTCTTTCTCCTTTTCTTTTCTTATTTCTTTTCTTTATTTGCAACATGAAAGTAAAGAAAAAAACTAAAACTAACTTCATTATATAACTTGCACACGATTGCAATGATAGATTTCTAAGCAAACTCTCAAAGAAAAGATCGAAATAAACTTTATTCATCTAAGCAAAAGATTGAACTAATATAAGATAAGTAAAGGCAAAAAGATATTGGGATGCTACAGTACCGGGGCACCTCCCCCAAGCTTGGCGAAAGCCAAGGGGAGTGCCCATACCTGATACTCAGTTTTCTTTTGGTGGTGAAGATGATGAGATCTTTTCCTTGGATTTCCATGGCAAATGGGATCTGACAGAAAATAGCAAGGAAAAGAGAACATATGATTTCTTCGCGATACGGTGGTTAATAGGTTCGGGAAGTATATATAGATTTTTTTAATCTTAGGGAACAATTAAACAGAAGAAAAACGGAGTCCGGAATGTGTCCCAGGTGGGCACAACCCACCTGGGCGCTCCAGGCATGCCTGGCGCGCCCTGGTGTATTGTGCCCACCAGGGGACGCTTCCTGGAAGTTTCTTTATTCCTAAAATTCTTAAATATTCCAAAGCTGACAAAAAATATATTTGCAGATTTTTCGGAGTCCGTTTACTTACGGTATCACATACCTCCTTATTTTGACGATTCTGGAGTGTTCCGGAATGACTCTTTTATGTGTTCTTTCGGTGTCAAAGTTTGGATTCAACATTAATGGGCGTACCTGAGATATAATGCTTTATTCGTTGCCCATTGACGACCTTCGGGTTAGTACGTTCAGGGTTATTTATTTTGATGGCTCCAGACCGGTAAACCTCCTCGATGACATAGGGACCTTCCCATTTTGAGAGGAGTTTGCCTGCAAAGAATCTGAAACGAGAGTTGTACAAAAGAACATATTCTTCGACTTTAAACTCACGCTTTTGAATTCTTTTGTCATGCCATCTTTTAACTTTTTCTTTGAATAACTTTGAATTTTCATAGGCTTGGGTTCTCCATTCCTCTAAAGAACTAATATCAAATAACCTCTTTTCACCAGCAAGTTTGAAATCATAGTTGAGTTCTTTAACTGCCCAATATGCTTTATGTTCTAACTCAAGAGGCAAATGACAAGCTTTTCCATAAACCATTTTATAAGGAGACATACCCATAGGATTTTTATATGCTGTTCTATAAGCCCAAGGTGCATCATCTAATTTCTTAGGGCAATTCTTCCTGGACCTATTGACACTCTTTTGCAAAATTAATTTTATTTCTCTATTGCTAAGCTCAACTTGACCAGTAGACTGAGGATGATAGGGTGATGCAATTCTATGGTTAACATCATACTTAGCAAGCATTTTACGAAAAGCACCATGAATAAAGTGTGAACCACCATCATTCATTAAATATCTAGGGACTCCAAACCTTGGGAAAATAACTTCCTTAAGCATTTTAATAGAGGTGTTGTGATCAGCACTACTAGTTGGGATAGCTTCTACCCATTTAGTAACATAATCAACAACAACCAAAATATGTGTATAACCATTAGAGGAAGGAAAAGGTCCCATGTAATCAAATCCCCAAACATCAAATGGTTCAACAACAAGTGAATAATTCATAGGCATTTCTTGACGCTTAACGATATTACCTATTCTTTGCCATTCATCACAAGATGAGACATACTTACGAGCATCCTTGAAGAGAGTAGGCCAATAAAATCCAGACTGCAATACCTTGTGAGCAGTTCTATCTCCAGCATGATGCCCTCCATACGGTTCAGAGTGACATTTCCATAAGATTTGTCCCTATTCATGCTCAGGTACACAACGTCTAATAATACCATCTACTCCTTCTTTATAAAGATGTGGGTCATCCCAAAAGTAATGTCTTAAATCATCGAAGATTTTTTTCTTTTGTCGATAAGTAAAGCTAGGTGGCAAATATTTAGCAACAATGTAATTAGCATAGTCAGCATACCAAGGAGTACTATTAGCAACATTTATGGCAGCTAACTGCTCATTAGGAAAACTATCATCAATATGAAGTGGGTCATCAAGCACATTTTCAAGCCTAGACAAGTTATCCGCTACGGGGTTCTCAGCTCCTTTTCTATCAACAATATGCAAATCAAATTCTCGTAACAAGAGAACCCAATGAATAAGTCTAGGTTTAACATCTTTATTTTCCATAAGATATTTAATAGCAGCATGTTCTATGTGAATAGGTACTTTGGAATCAACAATATAAGGTCTAAAATTATCACAAGCGAACACCGCTGCTAAGAATTCTTTTTCAGTAGTAGCATAATTTCTTTGAGCACTGTCTAGAGTTTTACTAGCATAATGAATAAAATTCAATTTCTTATCAACTCTTTGTCCTAGAACAACACCAACAACATAATCACTAGCATCACACATAATTTCAAAAGGAAAATTCCAATTAGGTGGTTGAACAATAGGTCCAGAAATTAAGGCATTCTTGAGTGTTTCAAAGGCTTCTAAACAATTATCATAAAAATGGAACATCCTTTGTAAAAGACTAGTGAGAGGCCTAGAATTTTTAGAAAAGTCTTTAATGAACCTCCTATAGAAACCAACATGACCAAGGAAACTACGAATACCTTTGATGTCCTTAGGACATGGCATTTACTCAATAGCATCAACTTTAGCTGGTCCACTTCAATACCTCTTTCAGAAATTTTATGACCCAAGACAATACCTTCATTAACCATAAAGTGGCACTTCTCCCAATTCAAGACAAGATTTGCTTGTTCACATCTCTGCAAAACTCGATCAAGATTGCTTAAACAATCATCAAAAGACTTCCCGTAAACAGAAAAGTCATCCATGAAAACCTCAACAATCTTTGCACAAGAGTCGGATAATATAGCAGCCATACATCTTTGAAAGGTAGCAGGTGCATTACATAAACCAAAAGGCATATGTCTATAAGCAAAGGTCCCAAAAGGACAAGTAAAAGTGGTCTTTTCTTGATCAGGTTGAGAAACAGGTATTTTTGAAAAGCCAGAATATCCATCAAGGAAGCAAAAGTGTGTGTGCTTAGATAATCTTTCAAGCATTTGATCAATAAAAGGCAAAGGGTACTGATCTTTTCTACTAGCTTTGTTTAATTTTCTGAAATCAATTACCATTCTATAGCCTGTAGCAATTCTTTCTGGAATAAGTTCATTCTTATCATTAGGAACAACAGTTATACCTCCTTTCTTAGGGACGCAATGAACATGACTTACCCATCTACTATAAGCTATAGGATAGATTTTACCTGCTTCCAGAAGTTTTAATATTTCCATTCTTACCACCTCTTTCATCTTCGGATTTAACTGACGTTGGTGATCAACAACTGGTTTAGCATCAGGTTCCATATTAATTTTGTGCTGACATAGAGTGGGACTAATGCCCTTTAAATCATCAAGAGTGTATCCAATAGCAGCTTGGTGCTTCCTTAGAACTTTCAATAATCTTTCTTCTTCATGTTCTGAAAGGTTAGCACCGATAATAACATGATATATCTTCTTTTCATCATAAGCATATTTCAAAGTGTCTGGCAATTGTTTTAATTCAAACACAGGATCATCTTTAGGTGGAGGAGGACCTCCTAGAATTTCAATAGGTAAATTATGTTTAAGCAGAGGACGTTGTTCAAAGAAAATCTTATCTATTTCATTTGTTTCATGCATATGAAAATCATTTTCATGGTCTAGCAAATATTGTTCTAAAGGATCAGTAGGTGGCACAACAATAGAAGCAAGACCAATTAATTCATCCTTACTAGGAAATTCTTTTTCAGGATGATTTCTACTAAACTTGGAAAAATTAAACTCATGAGACTCATCACCAAAACTTACACCCACGTTTTGTTTCTTACAATCTATCTTAGCACTAACTGTGTTCAAGAAAGGTCTACCAAAGATAATGGGACATAAGTCATCTTGTCGGGAACCAAGAACAAGAAAATCAGTAGGGTATTTTATTTTCCCACACAAGACTTCAACATCTCTAATAATCCCACAAGGTGATATGGTGTCTCTATTTGCAAGTTTAATAGTAAAATCTATGTTTTCTAGCTCTGTAGGTGCTATGTCTTTCTTAATCTCTACATATGAAATGTAAGGAATATCACTCACACTAGCGCCCATGTCACATAAACCATGATAACAGTGATCTCCTATTTTAACTGAGATGACAGGCAAGCTGACAACTGGTCTATGTTTATCCCTTGTATCGGGTTTGGCAATTCTAGCAGCTTCTGCACAGAAGTAAATAACATGCCCATCCACATCTTCTTCCAAGAAATCTTTAACCATAGCAACATTAGGTTCAACTCTAATTTGTTCCTCAGGTTTAGGTGTTCTAACATAGCTTTTGTTAACCACAGTTGAAACTTTAGCATGTTCCTTTATCCTGACAGGAAAAGGTGGTTTCTCAATATAAGCAGTAGGAACAACTGGATCAACATTATAAAGTATAGTTTCTTCTTTAACTGGTACCAGTTCATTAATTTCATCTTTCATAGGTGGGTGATATTTAAACCACTTCTATTTAGGGAGTTCAACATAGTAGCAAATGATTCACAAAAGGAGGCTACTATCTCAGAGTCAAGTCCATATTTAGTGCTAAACTTTTAAAAAGCATCGGTATCCATAAAAATTTAACACAATCATACTTAAGCTTTATACCTGACTCTTTACCTTTGTTGAGTTCCCAATCTTCAGAGTTGCGTTTAATTCTTTCTGAAAGATCCGACCAAAATTCAATAGTTTTCTTCATGAAAGAACCAGCACAAAAGTATCCAGCATGTTTGATCATTACGAGAAAGCCAAGCATAAAAATTCTGAATAAAAATTTCTCTTGAGAGCTCATGATTGGGGCATGAATATAACATTGACTTAAGCCTCCCCCAAGCTAGAGCGATACTTTCTCCTTCACGAGGCCAAAAATTATATATATAATTACGATCACGATGAACTAGATGCATAGGATATATATTTTGGTGGAACTCCAATTTCAAACGATTCCAGTTCCATGGTACAATATCATCGCATAGCCTATTCCATGCCAATGCTTTTCCCTTAAAAAATAAAGGGAAAACCTTTTTCATTACCTCATCTCCGGGTAAACCTGCAAGCTTAAACAATCTACAAATTTGTTCCACATATATCAAGTGCATATCAGGATGTTCGGTTCCATCTCCTGCATAAGGATTAGCTAGCAGTTGTTCTATCATACCCGAAGGAATTTAATATTAAATATTGTTAGTAGGTGCTGTATATTGAGGGGCAATTAATTGTGGTTCTGGACGAGGTGAAGATACCCCGAACAAACCGCTCAAACGATTGTTTTCCATAGTAGCAACTAACAATAAATTTCAGCACACTATATAAATGTTTCCTTACCGAATTCCACTTACCAAAGGCGCTTTGCTCCCCAGCAACGGCGCCAGAAAATAGCCTTGATGACTCACAAGTATAGGGGATCAATTTTAGCTCTTTTTAATAAATAAGAGTGTCGAACCCAACGAGGAGGAGAAGGAAATGACAAGTAGTTTTCAGTAAGGTAATTTCTGCAAGTGCTGAAATTGTAAGTAGCAAGTAGTTTGATAGCAAGGTAATTTGTAACGAGCATGTAACGATAGTACTAATAGGTATGAAGCAAGGTAGCCCAATCCTTTTGAGGCAAATGATAGGGCAAAACAGTTTCTTATGATAAGCAAAGTGTTCTTGAGGGGACAGGGGAATTTCAGCTAGTCACTTTCACCTTGTTGGTTTAATTTGTGTTTGCTACTTTGATAATTTGATATGTGGGTGGACCGGTGCTTAGGTGTTGTTCTTACTTGAACAAACCTCCTACTTATGATTAACCCTCCCACAAGCATCCGCAACTATGAGAAAAGTATTAAGAATAAATTCTAACCACAACATTAAATTCTTGGGCCCAATCGGTCCCTTACGAAGTAGTGCATAAACTGGGGTTTAAGTTTCTGTCACTCTCGCAACCCACCATCTATTTACTACTCCACCATGCATTCCCTTAGGGACAAGTATGGTGAAGTGTCATGTAGTCGACGTTCACATGACACAACTAAGGGAGTCACAACATACATACTATCAAAATATCGAACACGTATCAAATTCACATGATTACTTGCAACATGATTTATCCCGTGAACTCAAGAACGAAAGTAACTACTCACAAATAATCAACATGCTCATGATCAGAGGGGTATTAATATGCATAATGGATCTTAACATATAATATTCCACCAAATAAACAATATAGTAGTCAACTACAAGATATAATCAACACTACTAGTCACCCCCTAGCAACAATCTATAGTTCCAGTAACAAGATTGAATACAAGAGATGAACTAGGGTTTGAGATGAGATGCTCCTGGTGAAGATGTTGATGGAGATTGCCGTCCCCAAGATGGGAGAGTTGTTGGTGATGATGATGATGATGATTTCCCCCTCCGGGAGGGAAGCTCCCCCGGCAGAATCGCTCCGTCGGAGGGCAAAAGTGCTCCTGCCCAAGTTCCGCCTCGAGGCGGTGGCGCTCCGTCCCGAAAGTCCTCCCCTTATTTTTTCTAGGTAAAAATGACTTATATACCAGAAGATGGGCACCAGAGGTGGGCCGAGGGGGCTACAACCCACCAGGGCGCGCCTAGGGGGGCTGGCGCGCCCAGGTGGGTTGTGCCCACCTGTTGGCCCCCCTCTAGAGTTTATTGGCTCCAGTATTTCTTAAGTAATCCATAAAAAATCTCCGTGAAGTTTCAGCTCATTTGGAGTTGTGCAGAATAGGTGGCCTGACGTAGCTTTTCCAGGTCCAGATTTCCAGCTGCCTAAATTCTCCCTCTTGGTGTGTTCCTTGCAAATTATGAGAGAAAAGGCATTATAATTACTCCAAAAAGCATCATTATGGATAAAAACATTGTAAATATCAGTAAGAAAACATGATGCAAAATGGACGTATGATGTCGGCCGCGCCCAGCATGGTGTCCACATCGTCTGCGGTGGTGGCGCCACCTGCACTACCCGCAGACGTGTGTGGTGGGAGTTTGGATGTTGAGGGTTTGGTTTTCATGGAACCCCTCTTCTTGGCGCCATGAAAGGTGATGAAGATGGTGAATAAGATGTTGAACTCGATGAAGTCGACGCGCCACTCGCTGCCTTGGTTCACGTCGGTGCAGCCTCTGCCTGGCTCGCCAAAGATGTCGGCATCGGGAGCCGGCGATCTATGGGGCAAGGCTGCCCCTTTTTGGTTCGTCGAGGGTGGTGCACCCGACACAAAGAGAAAGAATGAGGGGTGCCGCAGTCTTTACCTAGGTTCGGGCTGTCGAGAAGTGTAAAACCTACTCCTGCTTTGTTGTATTGGAAGGGAGTGGGCACAAGTACATGGAGCGCTCTCCCCCGGCAAGGAGCAAGGAGAGGCTGCTACACAGGTACATATGCATGGGGTTGCTATGGGTTCGAACCCTTGTAAAGGTTGCCCTGGCCCTCCTTTTATAGCTCAAGGGGTTACCACATTGGCAAAAGGGTCATTACAAGGTGGTTAGATAAGAACAATGTTATAATACCTAACTCTGCTAGCTAGGACAAAATGCATTAAATGCATTGCTAGGTGTCGGGAGGAGGGTGGATCTCGGCAAGGCTACTGCACCGCTTACCCAACCGCCTCTCTATTATGCTGACACACCATTAGGACGGGTGTCAATAAAGGTAAATCCTCTTCCAGCGGTCTGCCACGTGCCGAAAAAGCTCCACCAAACCATCTACATGCTCGACACCTCACCGATGGGTGACTACCTGCTCGGCGAGGTGGAGCGCTGGTGGTTAGTGAAGGCCCGCCGGGCCTTTGTCTTGCTGGTCCTGCCTTGCCGGCAAGGGCTAGCTTCTAGTACTTCGTCTCTACAGCTTGACTTGGTCTCCTTGATATGCTCCTTGATCTCACGAAGAGTTGTTTCTTTCAGCTTGTTAAATCTTTGTTTGAAAATTTATCCTTGCCGGGGAAACTACTACTCGTCTGTGCGTAAGTCAGGGAATTACGACCCTTGTTTAATACACCGACACCCTGCTTCCTCTGCGAAGGGCCTATCTATTTACTTTTATTGTTGAGTCATCACCTTCTCAAACAAGCACCAGTCCTGAGAGCACTATTGTCATACTCATGCATTGTGTATAGTTAATGTTGGGTGCATAATGACTGGATATATTCTACCATGAATTATAATGTTTAGTCGTTGCTTGAACTTTGGAGGTGCTCTGCATTTATGTTTTGCAGTCTCAGAAAGGGCTAGCGAGATACCGTGTTGTCATATTATATCATGATTGTTTCGACAAAAGTGCCGACATTTGTGATATTTTATTATTGCTTGCTAGTTGATTATGCCATTGATATGACTAAATATAATTTTTAAGAGTTATCTTTTACATGGTTAGTCGTGATCTTTGCTGAAAACCTGGGTATTATTTAAGCATATATATTTATACAGGAACAAAAGAGTTCGTAAAAGTGTTTCTTTATCACTTTCGGTTTGTCAATGAATTGCTTGAGGACAAGCAATGAGTTAAGCTTGGGGGAGTTGATACGTCTCCGTCGTATCTACTTTCCAAACACTTTTGCTCTTGTTTTGGACCCTAATTTGCATGATTTGAATGAAACTAACCCGGACTGATGCTATTTTCAGCAGAACTACCATAGTATTATTTTTGTGCAAAAATAAAAGTTCTCGAAACTGGACAAAACTTTTTGGAGATTTTTATGGAATATATAAAAAATACAATAGCCAAGACCCAGAGGAGGGGAGCAACCAGTGGCCCACGAGCCACCAGGGCACGGTGTCGGTGACGAGCACGACACCTACGGGATCACGTGGATCCCTTCTACGGTTTGCCAGGGAAGAGGGGTAGTGCAAAGAGCAGATCTAATGATCAACACGACAGATCTTTACCCAGGTTCGGGCCGCTGAGTAGCGTAAACCCTAGTCCTGCTTGAGTATGTATTATGTGTTCTTGAGCTTCAGCTAGCTGCTCCGCATGCAAGCTAAGCCGAGAGGTTCAAAAGTCTGAATCCACCTCCAATATGTCGTGGGCCTCCTTTTATATGTCCAAGGGGTTGCCACAGTGGCACACAGGAGGTGTAAAGTAGCTACAGTGCTGATGTTTATCATCGGCGTCTTAGGACAAGCACATTAAATGCATTGCTTACGTGCCCTTCATCTTTATCGGGGATCGGAGCAGAACCCCGTCCCGTCTGTCGTCGCCCTGCTCCGTCTTGACATGCGTCCATGCCGACGAGGCATGCAGTGCCAAGTTGGCTGGCCAGCTGCTGCGCTGGAGAGGTGGCAGGATCTTCGCGAAGATCTGCATGCCACCATGCAGGCACTTGCTAGGCTGGCAGGCCGGCTGCTGCGCTGGAGCAGTGACGGGGTGTAGAGCCTTGCCGCGGTCTTGCCGATGTACCTGGCAAGGATCTTGTCGGGGCCTCGCAGACGTCCTCGACAATGATCTTGCTAGGTACTTCGTCTTCTGGCCTTCACAAAGATCTGCACGCCACTCTGCGCGCCCCCTGGGTCTTGGCCTTAACGTTGTCGATGGTGTCAGAGCTCTCAACCTCTAGGGTGGTGCCCTTGTCAGTGCTCTGCAAGTCGTCCCAGCAAGGATCTTGCCGGGGTCTCGCAAGCCGTCCCGGAAGGATCTTGCCGGGGTCTCGCAAGTTGCCCTCTGTTCTCTGGCTTGGCCGCTTCTCTTCGCCTTGTATCTCATTTTTATCCTCGATCGCCTTCTTCATGCCTCGCCACGCGTGGGGCTGCGACTGCCTGTGCACAAGTATGGGGTGCTAAAGGGCCCAAACTTTAGTATAACGATTGGAACCCCCGGGCCTAGGCCACACATGAGCGCGGAGCGTCGTTGGGCCAGGCCCAAACAGTGCGCTGGCACGCGTGGCAGGGGATAACTGCTACAATTTTCTTGTCTGCTGCACTTCCCCATGATCCTTATTGAGTGCGCGGCGTGGGGGTCATGCCTGGAATGGTTGCAGCACGCCTGTGTTTGTGCCAACGCCTTCACATCAAACAGTAAAGAGGCAGCCCCACGCCTTCCCCATAAAAGAGGAATCTGCAGGGGCACTGCTCATTTACCCCTTTTGCCCATTCCAATATAGGAAACCGCCGTCTCCTTCTTCTTCCTTGAGCCCAATCCAGAGCCTCCTTCTCCGCCCATCGCCGCCGCGCCCTCACCACTTTCGGTCCCCTCCGCCCTCCGTTGGCTGCTATGGCGCCCAAAAACAAAGGCAAGGGAGCAATCAAGGCGAGCGAGGGGGAGAGGTGCCGAAAGACGAGCTGGTGACGAGGCGGAGGGAGCACGTCGTCTTCGCTCCTGGGCTCGATGCGCGCGCACACAAGGATCGGTACCAGTTCATGTGGGGGAGGGAAACGAAGGGGCATCCCGCCACCCGCGTCATCCATGGACCCAACGCCGTGCCAGGTTGTAATTGATTGATTGTTTGATTGTGGTGGAGGGAAACGGAGGGAGCATGTTATATTAATTAAATAGTTTTGATTGATTGTTTGATTGTGGTGTGGTTGCTTGAGTGAAATTGAGTGAAATTTGAAACTTTTTGAAAGTTAAATGAGAGGGAATAAAAGGACTTTCCCAAACTTTCACTTTGCATTCTGATCTCCAGGAATTCAAATTATTTTCAAATACAAAACCCTAGAGAGAAGATGACACGACTTCTTCCATTTAAATAAATGAAAAGGGTTTTTGAAAATATTTGAATTTCATTTGGGAAATATTTCAAATTCAGAAACTTTATGCAACTCAATTATTTTCATGAGAGAAGATAAAATGACTTCTTCAAAATATATGAAATATGAGACTGGAGTTTCCAAGAATCAAACTAAAAGTCCCTTTGAAGTTATTCTAAAATTATTTTCAATTTGGGTTATTTGGTTTTTTTTTCAAATTATTTTTCTCCAAAAATAAAATATATGGAAAATAAGGTAAAATGATTCCCTACAATGGAAAAATGTACAGAAATATATTTGAAATTATTTTGGTATTTAATTTTTTTGTTTGGTTTTTAAATGAACCAACAACACTCTTTGCTTTATTTAAATTTTTGTGGATTTTATTTGACGTAAGAAAAATGTTCATGTTGTAGAAAATCTTTTTCTAAAAATCTTGATATATAATATACCTATATTATATTTTTATTTTATTTGATTTATTTTATTTGTCTGTAAAAAAATATTTAAAAAAAATCCGAACCGACAGGGCCGAAGCCCAGCCGGCCTAGCGCGTCGTCCCCGAGCTCGGGAAGGTCTCCCAAGCCAGCACGCCGGCCCGCACCGCGCCGTCTTCCCGAACTCCGTCACCCATACGCCGCCGTGACTGAGGCAGACACGAGCCACTGTTGCCTCTCGCCCACGCCTCCCGAGGCCGAGCCCCCCTTTATAAGCTGCACCTGCGGCCCCCTAGACCCCGTCCGCCGCCGCCTCTCGCCGCAACCCCGCCGCCTGAGCCCGAGCCGACGCGCCATGCCGCCGCCGTCTTCCACCGCGCCGCTTGCTGCAGCGCCGCATCACCGCCGCCGCTGCCGCACGCCGCCAGCACCGCATCTCGCCGCCCGCGCCGCACCTCGCCGCCTGCGCCGCACTCCACCGCGCCGCTGAGCCGACGCCACCGCCGCGCCGCCCTCGCGAAGGACAGAGCCGCCGACGCCGGAGCCAGAACCGCTAACCACCATCGCCTATTTTCTCGCCAAAGACCACCGAACCGGTATAAAACCGCCACCCCAACTCGGTTCTATTTTGTTTTTTCTTTTTAACCGGTTTATTATTTAGGTTAGTTTAATTAGCGGATGTTCGTCCGTTAGTATTCGGTAGCGAACAGTTTTCATCCGTTAGTCTCTGTTAGCGAACGTTCGTTCGGTAGGTTTTTCTTTTCCTTTTTATTTTCGGCCAGGGACCTAGATGTAATTAGTTTATTTACAATTTAGCCCCTATACATCGAACGATCACAACTTTTTACTCAGTTATCCAAATGAAATGAAACCAACGCCCACTTCTTCGTTATGATCCCCTCTATCCAGTAAAACGACTTAAACATATTTTTGAAAGTTTCAAATTTGAATTCAAACATATTTGTATTTGAACTTTGTTTGATTGTAACTTAAGTTTTATAACTCTCATTTAATTGATTCTTTTTGCAAATTGAAGCTCTTGAACTAAACTTTCTGATAGGGCCAAATTCACTTCATTTTGCTACTGTTAGAAATTGTTTTCTGTTGCAAGAGTTGTTTGTTTGTGTTCGAAGTTTTCCGAGATCTTTTCTTCGATTCTTTTGCACGATTGCTTATGCGTGGTCACTATTGCTTGCTTACGATAGATTGATCAGAGTGTGACGAGTAGATCTATCACGAGTTATGAGTGCGATGAATCTTCATCAACAGTACAAGGCAAGTTCACACTTTGATCATATCCCTTTATTACCTAGTTTTTATGCGTTAGTTTCAACCCTCAAACATTGCATGAATAGGATTGATAACATGTGGGCATTGGGAAGTAGTTGATGAGGTAGAACCTATTGTCTTATATTCAAACCTTGGGAGTTACTACGTTATGCTTATTCTGCCATGCTATGCTCATAGACGTGGACTGGTTTGAGAGAGAATTCATGAAAGAAGTGAGGGTTTTGTTAACTAAGGTTCAACTTAAGGTGGCTACTTTAATACACATCTGGGTGGATTGGTTGGGGCACCCTGGAGCACCCAGTGGTTTGCCCGGGCACCTGGAGAACCCAGTGCTTGCCGAAGGGGATCCCGGATTACCCGTGTGATCACCCTATGGAATGCCACCCAGGGTCAAAGAGATCATAAGATTATTCATGCTAGAAACTTCCGTGTGCAGCCACAAGCCATTATGGGCTCTGGCATAGTTGAGTAAGTTGTGGGTAACCTTTCCATGATGGGCTAGCAGATGTAGTGGATTGTAGGTGTATCGGCCAATCTATCGGTTAAGGGGACCTCTTCGGAAAGACTATGTCTCGGTCATCCGTTTCTCAAACATCATGTAGTGCGAGAAATTCAATGGAGGAGATCGAGTCTTGTGGGGAAAAGTGCGTAAACCTCTGCAGAGTGTACAAACTAATCATGGTTGGCCGTGTCGCCGGTTATGGACATCTTGAGTATCTGGTATTTGGATTATCATGTTGATCTCAACACTTTAATTAATTAATTTGAATTGGGCTAATGATTATTATTTTGGGATTGAGTTGGAGGAACCTTCTCAATATTTTCAACAAACTTTGTAGTTAAATAAAATATATTCCTTTGTTGTAGGGAAAAATTGGCTTTATGCAAAACTAAACTTAGAGCCTCCACCAGCCAAATATGCATGTAGTGATTGAGATTGCTCATCATTATCCTATGGAGTGAATTTGCCGGTACATTCAATGTACTGACCTACATGGCTGCAACGTCTTATGTTGCAGGAATCTTACGACGAGTAAGTGATACATTAGGGTTACGATGTCTACACTCAACTTTGCCGTTGGTGTTGTTGGGACTCCACAACTTTGTTGTTACTTCCACTATGGATTGAGGTAATAGTATTTACGTTACTTGATACATGTGATTTACCTCTATTATAAATCCCCGAGTACTGTGTGTGTCAGCATACAGATCCAGGGATGACACTTAAGCACAGAGACTTGACCGTATGAGGTCGGGTCGCTACAAGATGGTATCAGAGCACATGTTGACTGTAGGACATGACCCCTAGAAACTGGCAAGCCCATAGGAATGTTTTTTCTCTAAAACTTTATTTTCAAAAGAGATCCCTTAACTCTCATATTTTCTAAAGCTATACAAAGTATTTTTTCCTCTCATCTCAAATAGTTAGACTATACCCCTTTCCCCTTTGACCACACGAAGATTCGACTGATGAGACCACTCCGAGAAGATATCAGACAACTAAGACCACTTTGGAATGAATAGGATTTTACTGTGCATTATAATAGTGGAAACTACAATGGTTGAAGACTCCGAAGACTAGGATAATTTGAAGGCTCTCAAGAATTTTCAGATCTGTATGACCTAGGAAGGCTACCCTTATGGAGCGTGTCGGACTATTGAAGCTGTCAATACCCAAGATCAAGGCGTGTCGGAGAAAGACCGGAATATGGAGCGTTAAAACTCAAAGTTTTTGTCAAGAAAACCCCAAGGTAGGAGATATCAACTATGGAATGATAGCTCATGGTAGAGAAATGGGCAGAAACACGGCTATCCATGATGTTATCGCCCGCTTGTAATATTGCCACTGTGCTGAGTTAAGCAAGCATTTCTTCAAAAAGTTGGATGACAAAAGGGCTAGTGGAGCACCTATCAGCAAAAGACGAAGTTTTAGCCTTAGCTGGTGTATCACCAGGATCTGGAGTATTACATCAAGAATTTTAAGATGGAATTTCGGGAAGCCGTATTTGACAAGCAAGCATTTCTTGAAGAACTCAGGACCTAGAAGCTGAAAGTAGCCAAGCTAGAGGAGCAAAACCCCGAGATACCGGAGATTCGTCGGGAACTGAAAGAGAGTAGGACCATGGTTCATGCCAAGGATGTTACATATTGAAACCCAGAAGTTTGGAACGCAACGCCAGAAATATTAAAGGAAGTTGCGAGAGACTTCGCGTCAACAGAAATGGCCTGGCAAAAAAACTGTAGAAGGACAAGCACGTTCCAAAGAAGCCATCGGAGACATGAACAAGACTTCAAGAGTTTGACGACTTTGAATATTTATTGACCTTTAGAAGACCAAACCCCTGTTATATACTTACGTTAGACGCGGCGATTGTGAGCTGTCATTTGTTTGATGTTTTTCCGACAGCCACAAGTAAAATCGGTCTGTTTAAAACTATTGTTTATATTGTGTGTATCACTCTCTATGTCTATTATCCCACCCAAAACCTTGGAACCAATAGAGGATGGGTGGAGATGAACTCCCATTTCCGGGACCGATAAATCAACTGGAGACGGATCGATGGATTCAGAACATGGAAGATCACATGAAGAATAACACTATAGCCGGAAAGGATATGACCCAGCATGCTCTTCAGTGCTTTGAAAGAGGTGCTGCTACTTGCTGGAGGATGTACCAAACCATTAACGGATGGCAAGGAGTAACCACTTGGAAAGAATTTAAGTTGACTCTGCAAAGGTCTCATCTTGTGTCCCGGAAATTGAAGCCTTATGGAAATAATATGAAGAAACCTTGTGCATGCAAGCTCTGTGGAGAAATGGGACACAACCATAAATAACACAAGGATGAATGCCATCATTGTGAAGAAAGTCACCCAGCTGAAGAATGCCCAACTAGGCAGATTACTTGTTTCTTGCGTGTGAAGGGACTACCCACTACCCTACTCAGTGTCACATTTACTCTCTGGTTCAAAGAACCATCCAGCAGAAGAAAGAAGTAATGAAAGGAGCCCTCATGGGAATTTTAGAAGAACCTGTGATGAAGGAAGAGGTGGAGAACACACACGAAGAAGACCTAATTAAACCCTATGCCAAGTCTGGCTATTTATGTGGAGAAGAAGGACACATCTCCCAGAATTGTCTAAAGGGGGATCTAGTAGAATTCCCAATAGTGGAAGTAGAGTAAGAACCACAGGAAATAGAAGCCCTGATTGGCACGGAAAAGTCCAGGAAGAGAAATAGATTGGATTCCAGGAACAACCCAATTTCTACAAAGAAGGACCTGAGTCATATCACATGTTTCAGGTGCAAGGATTCAGGGCACTACTTCAGCGGTTCCCCGAAAAGGAAGCCGAGGACCCAAGGAGGCTATGAAATCACAAGGAAACCTCGAGACTTGTCAGAAGTAATATGTTTCCATTGTAATAAAGCAAGGCACTTTGCCAGAGATTATCCCAAAGAGAAGGAGGCTTGTGCTAAATAGTTGAGTTTGCAACAAAAGAAATATAGTAGTAGTAGTGGGAACAATTCTTATATAATGAGGTGTTGAGTCGACGTATGTAATGGAAATGCAGGAGATTGTAATAATTTGAGAATCAATAAAGTTAGCGTCTGTTAGTACTGATTTGGATTTTATGAGTAGTTACCCTATGGAGAAGGATTTTGACCATTTTTGAGGATATGAGAAATATGGTCTATGGATGAATTTGTGCATTTTAAGGGTGGTAGTACCCTGTGAGGACACTTGACCCCTGGAAAAGATAATGATATTTCACGAAGTGGACTTTGGACAAAATAAGTACGAGATTTATCTCGATATGTGGGATAACCCAAGAGTATGAAGGTATGAAGTACTGTTGGATATAAAGAAGGTATAATGTTGGTAATATGGAGCAATTGTAACTCCATGATGAATCTGAGTAATCACGTCTTAGTTTGGTACCAATAGAAGGAAGGGAGACAGTACAAATGGATGGATTTAAGAATGCTAGGAACCTGGATGTTGGAATAATGATCAGTTGCCCCCGACGATGAGTTCAAGGTTTACAAGTGATGAGATGAGCCCATAACCCACAGGCTCCCGGACCTGCCAAGAAGCAAGCACACTCTTGCTGAAGGAAAAACCCTGGAAGTAGTTACGACTTCATCAACAGACGGTCTTACAAGAGTTACGCAAAACCTGAGAGTTGTGAAGAAATGATAGATGTTTTGTTTGGCTTGCAGAATCCATGGATTTATCCGAATTTGGTTTGTCAACAAGAGAAATTCCGCAATGCTTGTGAGGATGATCGAGTGTTAGAATGCGAGATTCGCTAAACCATATACAAGGTAATGATTTGGGTGTGGGATGGATTGATCACCATACCGACTTACTCTTATTATTCGCCTTGCTATATGGGATGGTAAATCTGAGTGACTTACCTATAGTAGAGAGACGACGATATTAAGCCTAATTGAATCTTAGAATGGTATGACAATTTTCCCTTGGACAAGGCAGCTGTTGCCAGTCGTTGGTCATACGGTGAGGTTCAACCCAGACCCATTTCATGCAGGGACCTAGTCAAATTGATGACCACCATGAGATATCGATAGTTGTTTAGTATTGGCGCCAGACCTGCCAACTAAGAAGACCCAGTCATAGGAGGACCGTACCAAGATAAAAGGACAGAAGAATCGAGGAAAAAGGTCATGCCACTACCGGAAGAGCCCAGAGAAGGAATTATCCTGAAGATCTCAGAAGATCGACACTGCCAACAATAAGGATGGAGTATATGAGTTTCGATGGAACTGTAACCATGCTTCTAAGGGTGGTAGCACCCCAGACCCCCTGTGACGATCGATGGATTTTGAGAAGACCCCCGAACCTAACCTATTTCCTTCTAGCCTCTCCGAATCTCGAGGGCGAGATTCATTTTAAGGGTGGTAGGTTTGTAACATCCCAAAATTCTAAATTTCGGAATGTTATATTAATTAAATAGTTTTGATTGATTGTTTGATTGTGGTGTGGTTGCTTGAGTGAAATTTGAAACTTTTTGAAAGTTAAATGAGAGGGAATAAAAGGACTTTCCCAAACTTTCACTTTGCATTCTGATCTCCATGAATTCAAATTCTTTTCAAATACAAAACCCTAGAGAGAAGATGACATGAATTCTTCTAATTAAATAAATGAAAAGGATTTTTGAAAATATTTAAATTTCATTTGGGAAATATTTCAAATTCAAAAACCTTATGCAACTCAATGATTTTCATGAGAGAAGATAAAATGACTTCTTCAAAACATATGAAATATGAGTTGGGGGTTTCAAAGAATCAAATTAAAAGTCCCTTTGAAGTTATTCTGAAATTATTTTCAATTTGGGCTCTTTGTTTTTTTTCAAATTACTTTTTTCCAAAAATAAAATATATGGAAAATATGGTAAAATGATTCCCTACAATAGAAAAATGGATAGAAATAAATTTGAAATTATTTTGGTATTTTAAAATATTTTTATTTGGTTTTTAAATGAACCAGCAGCACTCTCTGCTTTATTTAATTTTTTGTGGATTTCATTTGACGTAAGAAAAATGTTTATGTTGTAGAAAATCTTTTTCTAGAAATTTTGATATATAATATGCCTATATTATATTTTTATTTGATTTGATTTATTTTATTTGTCTGTAAAAAAATGTTTTTAAAAAAACTCCGGACCGACTGGGCCGAAGCCCAGCCGGCCCAGCGCATCGTCCCTGAGCTCGGGACCGTCTCCCGAGCCAGCATGCCGGCCCGCACCACCCCGTCTTCCCGAACTCCGCGCCTGTATGCCGCCGTGACCGAGGCGGACACGAGCCGCCGTTGCCTCTCGCCTACGCCTCCCGAGGCCGAGCCCCCCCCCTTTATAAGCTGCACCCGGGGCCCCCTGAACTTCGTCCGCCGCCGCCTCTCGCTGCAAACCCGCCGCCCGAGCACGCACTGCCGCCGTCTACCACCGCGCCGCTCGCTGCAGCGCCGCATCACCGCCGCCGCTGCCGCACGCCGCCAGCGCCGCATCTCGCCGCCCGAGCCGCACTCCACCGCTCCCCTGAGCCACCGCCGTCGCCCTCCCCGATGACAGAGTCGCCTCCGCCGGAGCTAGATCCGCTAACCGCCGTCGCCGGTTTTCTCGCCGAAAACCACCGAACCGGTATAAAACCACCGCCTCGACTCGGTTCTGTTTCGGTTTTTCTTTTTAACCGGTTTATTATTTAGGTTAGTTTGATTAGCGGACGTTCGTCCATTAGTATTCGGTAGCGAACAGTTTTCGCCCGTTAGTCTCTATTAGCGAACGTTCGTTCGGTAGGTTTTTCTTTTTCTTTTTAATTTCGGCCAGGGACCTAGATGTAATTAGTTTGTTTACAATTTAGCCCCTGTTCTTTCAAACGATCACAACTTTTTACTCGTTTATCCAAATCCAACGAAACCAACGCCCACTTCTTCGTTTTGATTCCCTCTATCCAGTAAAACAACTTAACCATATTTTTGAAAGTTTAAAATTAGAATTCAAACAGATTTGTATCTGAACTTCGTTTGATCATAACTTGAGTTTTACAACTCCGATTTAATTGATTCTATTTGCAAATTGAAACTCTTGACCTAAACTTTCTGATAAGGCCAAATTCACTTAATTTTAGTACTGTTAGAAATTGTTTTCTGTTGCAAGAGTTGTTTGTTTGTTTTCGAAGTTTTCCGAGATCTTTTTATTGCTTGCTTACGATAGATTGATCAGAGTGTGATGAGTAGATCTATCACGAGTTATGAGTGTGACGAATCTTCATCAACAGTACATGGCAAGTTCACACTTTGATCATATCCCTTTATTACCCAGTTTTTATGCATTAGTTTCAACCCTCAAACATTGCATGAGTAGGATTGATAACATGTGGGTATTGGGAAGTAGTTGATGAGGTAGAACCTATTGGCTTATATTCAAACCATGGGAGTTACTACGTTATGCTTATTCTGCCATGCTATGCTTGTAGACATGGACTCGTTTGAGAGAGAATTCATGAAAGATGTGAGGGTTTTGTTAACTAAGGTTCAACTTAAGGTGGCTACTTTAATACACATCAGGGTGGATTGGTTGGGGCACCCTGGAGCACCCAGTGGTTTGCCCGGCCACCTGGAGAACCAAGTGCTTGCCCAAGGGGATCCCGGAGTACCCGTGTGATCACCCTATGGAATGCCACCAAGGCTCAAAGCGATTATAAGATTATTCATGCCAGAAACTTCCGTGTGCAGCCACAAGCCATTATGGGCTCTGGATAGTTGAGTAAGTTGTGGGAAACCTTTCCATGATGGGCTAGCAGATGTAGGGGATTGTAGGTGTACCGGCCAATCTATCGGTTAAGGGGACCTCTTTGGAAAGACTGTGTCTCGGTCATCCGTTTCTCAAACATCATGCAGTGCGAGAAATTTAATGGAGGAGATTGAGTCTTGTGGGGAAAAGTGCACAAACCTCTGCAGAGTGTACAAACTAATC
Source organism: Triticum aestivum (assembly GCF_018294505.1). Lineage (NCBI taxonomy): Eukaryota > Viridiplantae > Streptophyta > Magnoliopsida > Poales > Poaceae > Triticum > Triticum aestivum. The sequence continues at coordinate 53,301,007 of NC_057802.1, read as the reverse complement.
ATGGTTAGCCATGTCCCTGGTTATGGACATCTTGAGTACCTGGTATTTGGATTATCATGTTGATCTCAACACTTTAATTAATTAATTTGAATTGGGCTACTGATTATTATTTTGGGATTGAGTTGGAGGAACCTTCTCAATATTTTCAACCAACTTTGTAGTTAAATAAAATATATTCCTTTGTTGTAGGGAAAAATTGGCTTTATGCAAAAGTAAACTTAGAGCCTCCACCAGCCAAATATGCATGTAGTGATAGATATTGCTCATCATTTTCCTATGGTCTGAATTTGCCGGTACATTCAACGTACTGACCTACATGGCATCAACGTCTTATGTTGCAGGAATCTTACGACGAGTAAGTGATACGTTAGGGTGACGATGTCTACACTCAACTTTGTCGTTGGTGTTGTTGGGACTCCACAACTTTGTTGTTACTTCCGCTATGGATTGAGGTAATAGTATTTACGTTACTTGATACATGTGATTTACCTCTGTTATAAATCCTCGAGTAATGTGTGTGTCAGCATACCGATCCAGGGATGACACTTAAGCACAGAGACTTGATCGTCTGAGGTCGGGTCACTACATAGGTCCAGATAGATTCCCCTTTTTCGTTGATTATGTTTACGGCGGGCTTTGCACCCCATTCTCAGATTTCTTGATCGATGTCATGTATTCCTTCGGCTTCCATCTTTTGGATTTCACGCCAAACGTCGTGGTGTGTATGGCTATCTTTGCCCACCTCTGTGAGAATTTCGCCAGGGTGATCCCCAACACGACGCTCTTCCGACACTATTTCATCCCCCGCATCCGTGCAGGAGGAGCGCTGTCCGGCTGTGTCACCTGGATCCCGAGGGCTTGTTGCAAGGAGACGTACCCAAACGGGACCCAGAAGGACAGGTGGGAGGAATGGCGGCACAAGTGGTGCTGTATTGTGGAGAAGGAGACGCATCCATTTTGCACCCCCGGCAAGTGCAGGTGGTCCATCGCGGCAACTGGGGCGACCTCGACCCTCAGGTCAAGACGCTCACAGTCGCCATTGATGTCACCGGAAGCTACGTCGGTTTTTTCCCCAAAGAGGAAGGGATGATGCACCACAGCGGCGGTAGGTATTTCCCTCATATATGAAACCAAGGTTATCGAACCAGTAGGAGAACCAAGCAACACAACGTAAACAGCTCCTTCACACAAATAACAACACCTCACAACCCGACGTGTTAAAGGGGTTCTCAATCCCTTTCGGGTAACGGTGACTCAAATTGCGTGGACGGGTTAAAGTTGCAATAGATTGAAATAATACATCGCAAATAGTATAAATAGAAAAAAAGTCAGTGAGGTATTTTTGTATTTTTAGATTAATAGATCTGAATAAAAAGAGAAAATAAAATAGATCACAAAGCAAATATATGAGAAGGAAGACCCGGGGGCCGTAGGTTTCACTAGTTTCTTCTCTCGAGGAAAATAGCAAACGGTGGGTAAACAAATTACTGTTGGGCAATTGATAGAACCTGAAATAATTATGACAATATCCAGGCAATGATGATTACATAGGCATCACGTCCAAGATTAGTAGACCGACTCCTGCCTGCATCTACTACTATTACTCCACACATCGATCGCTATCCAGCATGCATCTAGTGTATTAAGTTCATGGGAAAACGGAGTAATGCATTAAGAAAGATGACATGATGTAGATAAGATCTATCTATGTAGAGATAGACCCCATTGTTTTATCCTTAGTAGCAACGATGCATACGTGTTGGTTCCCTTTCTGTCACTAGGATCAAGCACCGTAAGATCGAACCCACTACCGGGCACCTCTTCCCATTGCAAGATAAATAGATCAAGTTGGCCAAACAAAACCCAAATATCGGAGAAGAAATACGAGGCTATAAGAGATCATGCATATAAGAGATCAAAGAAACTCAAATAATTTTCATGGATATAAGAAGATATGATTGATGATAAACTCAAAGTTCCCCAGATCCCAACAAACACACCGCAAAAAGAGTTACATCATATGGATCTCCAAGAGACCATTGTATTGAGAATTCAGGAGAGAGAGAAAGCCATCTAGCTACTAACTATGGACCCGAAGGTCTACAAAGAACTACTCATGCGTCTGGATGAATATTTCGTCAATGTTCCTAGGGTTTCAAGAATATTGGGGTATTTATAGAGCAAAGAGGCGGTCCGGGGGGCACCCGAGGTGGGAAGAACCCACCAGGGCGTGCCTGGGCCTCCCGGCGCGCCCTGGTGGGTTGTCCCTTCCTCGGGACTCCCCCGGGTGCAACCAGGGCCCAATATCTTCCTTTTAGTCCATAAAAATCTCCGTGAAGTTTCGTTGCATTTGGACTCCGTCTGATATTGATTCTTGCGATGTAAAAAACATGCAAAAAACATCAACTGACACTCGGCACTATGTCAATAGGTTAGTACCAAAAAATGATATAAAATGACTATAAAATGATTATAAATCATCTAAGATTGATAATAAAACAGCATGGAACAATCAAAAATTATAGATACGTTGGAGACATATCAGCATCCCCAAGCTTAACTCCTACTCATCCTCGAGTAGGTAAGTGATAAAAACAAAAAAAATTGATGTGGAGTGTTGTTCATCATGTCATATCATATTCTTTCTTTATAGCATGGACATTTGGACTTTTATGGGATTCAAAGAAATACTCTAGTTTTGACATAATAATTTAGATACCCAAGCATATCAACAAGCAACTATGTCTTTCAAAATATCAAAGCTAAAATAAGTTATCCCTAGCCCATCATGCTCAAACATTGATCCATTCATGAAACATACTCGAATGCTAGCTACACCCAATAGTTACAATCATAGTGCCTCCTAGTTGGTGCTTTTTATAAGAGAAGAGGGAGACTCAATTTCAAAAATAAAAATTGCATAAAGTAAAATAAAGGCCCTTCGCAGAGGGAAGTACGGATTTGTAGAGGTGCCAGATCTCAAAGCGAAAAATTTAGAGATAAAAACATTTTGGGAGGTGTATCCATCCCACCCATCAAAAGGACTTAGAGCTCCCAACAATTTCCATGCTAGATAGATCATAGGCGGTTCCCAAACAGAAAATAAAGTTTATTCCTTTTCCACCATTCTTTCACTTTCCATGGCTAGCCGTATCCACAGTTTTCCTCCATACCAACACTTTCCAAGGAATTTATTATTTGACAACATAAAGTAAATATTTTTTCATTTCGGGACTGGGCATCCCTAAAACCTTTGCCTTACTCTTGTGCGAGAAGTGAATAAACACGCATCGTGAGAATAACACATCTAGCATGGAAAATATTAGCCACCCCTCACCGCTCCGCGAGCGAAACAAACACACAAAAGAGAAGTTTATTTTGAAAATTAGAGATGGCAAATGCAAATTTTCTTAGAACGGCAAAAGAATACCGCATATAGGTAGGTATAGTGGACTCATGTGGCAAAACTGGTTTAAAGGATTTTGGATGCACAAGTAGAGATCATACTTGGTGCAAAATGAAGGCTAGCAAAAGATTGGGAAGCGACCAACCAAGAAACGAATAATCTCGTAAAGCAAGCATTAAGCATAAGTAACACCGAATAATGCACCACAAGTAGGATATAATTTTCATTGCATGATTATTGACTTTCGTACTTCCATAGGGAATCACAAACCTTAACACCAATATCCTTACTAAAGCATAATTACTCATCAACATAACTCACATATCTCATCATCATATCTCAAAACTATTACTAAGAATCAAGTTTATTTTGTCCAATGATCTTCATTACAATTTTTACTTTATCCTTCTTGGATATCTATCACTTTGGGACTAATTTTCATGTGTTTCTTTTCATAACCTCAAACAAATATAAGTGAAGATCATGAGCATAATTTTTTTTCTTTCTCTCAAAATAATTTAAGTGAAGCTAGAGTGAATTTCTTCAAAATTTTACTAACTCTCAAATAAATCTAGGTGAACAAAGAGATCATTTCTTCAAAAAAATACTAAAGCACACCGTGCTAAAAAAGATATAAGTGAAGCACTAGAGTAAGTCCATAGCTCATAAAAGATTTAAGTGAAGCATAAAGAGCAATTCTAATAAATCATGATATAATTCTGGCTCTCTCAAATAGGTGTATTCAGCAAGGATTGATGACTTAAATAGAAAAATAAAGCAACCAAAGACTCATATCATACAAGATGCTCCAAGCAAAACACATATCATGTGACGAATAAAAGTATAGTTTCGAGTAAAATACCGATAGTCGTTAGAAGAATGAGGGGATGCCACTCGGGGGCATCCCCAAGCTTAGTTGGTTGCTATTTCTTGGATAAAAGCTTGGGATGCCGGGGCATCCCCAAGCTTAGGCTCTTCTATCCTTCTTTCATCCATCGTAAGATAACCCAAAACTTGAAAACTTCAATCACACAAAACTCAACAAAACCTTTGTGAGATCCGTTAGTAAAAGAAAGCAAACCACCACTATAAGTATTGTATTAAACCAATTCATATTTTGTTTTTGTATTATATCTAATGTATTCCAACTTTTCTATGGCAAAAACTCATCAAAGAAAACCATAGAGCCATCAGAATAAGCACACAACACAAAGAAAACAGAATCTATCTAAACAAAACAGTCTGTAGCAATCTGACACTTTCGAATACTTCTGTAACTCCAAAAATTCTAAAACATTAGGAAGACCATGGTAATTTGTATATTAATCTTCTACAAAAAGAATCAACTTAAAATCACTCCCTAACTAAAAATGAGAATTATTTTCAAGAGCGCAAAGTTTCTGTTTTTCAGCAAGATCAAACAACTATCACCCAAAGTAATCTTAAAGGCTTTACTTGGCACAAACACTAACTTAAAAACAAAAAACACAATCATACCAGTAGCATAAATGTGCGAACACACAAGAACAGAAAGGAAAAAGCAAAAATAAATTTTATTCACTGGGTTGCCTCCCAACATGCGCTATTGTTTTACGCCCCTAGCTAGGCATAAGATTTCAACGATGCTCACACGAAAAATAAGAATTGAAACACAAAGAGAGCATCATGAAACATATGAAAAACACTTCTAAGTCTAACAAACTTCCTGTGCATAGGAATTTTATAAGCAAACAAATTATCAAGAAAAGAACCATTTGGCATATGCAAAGAAGAGGAATAAAACATTGACAATCTCAACATAATGAGAGGTAATTTAGTAACATCGAAATTTCTACAACCATATTTCCCTCTCCCATAATAATTACATGTCGGATCATATTCAAATTCAACAATATAGCTATCACATAACATATTCTCTATATGATCCACATACATGCAAAGTTGACACTCTTCCAAAATAGTGGGATTATCATTAAATAAGGTCATGACCTCTCGAAGCCCACTTTGATAAAAAAAAGTGATAAGATTGAACACTCTCCAAATATGTGGGATTATTTTTAACTAAAGTTGACACTCTTCCAAACTCACTTTTAATATTATCGCACACGTATTCATCATGAGATTTAAATAAATTTTCAAGATCATAAGAATCATTGTCACCCAAATCATGATCATTGCAATAAGTAGTGGACCTAGCAATATTAGCATCCCCAAGCTTGGGGTTTTGCATATTATTAGCACAATTGACATAAATAGAATTTATGATAAAATCATTGCAATCATGCTTTTCATTCAAGGAGCTATTATGAATCACTTCATAAATTTCTTCATCACAATTTTCAGATTCACGAATCTCAAGCAAAACTTCATAAAGGTAATGTAGTGAATTCAATTCACTAGCAATGGGTTCATCATAATTGGATCTCTTGAAAAGATTAGCAAGTGGATGATGATCCATTTCAATTGATTTTTAGCAAGCGAAGATGCAAGCAAATAAAATACACATGGCAACAAAAGCAAACATGAGATCTGACGAGAAAACGGTGAACGAAAAAAGAGGGCGCATAAAACGGCAAATTTTGGTGAAGTGCGGCAGAGGAAAATGAGAGGCAAATGGCAAATAATGTAAATTGCAAGGAGATGAGATTGTGATTAGGAACCTGGTTATGTTGAAGATCCTCCCCAGCAACGGCGCCAGAAATTCCTTTTGATGTCGCTTGAAGCTACGTCTGCTTTTTCCCCAAAGAGGAAGGGATGATGCAACACAGCGGCGGTAGGTATTTCTCTCAGATATGAAACCAAGGTTATCGAAACGGTAGGGGAACCAAGAAACACAACGTGAACAGCCCCTGCACACAAATAACAACACCTCGCAACCCGACATGTTAAAGGGGTTGTCAATCCCTTTCGGGTAACGGCGCCTCAAATTGCGTAGACGGGATAAAGTTGCAATAGATTGAAATAATAGACCGCAAATAGAATAAATAGAAATAAAACTCAGCGAGGTATTTTTGTATTTTTAGATTAATATATCTAAATAAAAAGAGCAAATAAAATAGATCGCAAAGCAAATATATGAGAAGGAAGACACGGGGGTCGTAGGTTTTGCTAGTGGCTTCTCTCGAGGAAAATAGCAAACGGTGGGTAAACAAATTACTATTGGGCAATTGATAGAACCTCAAATAATTATGACGATATCCAGGCAATGATCATTACATAGGCATCACGTCCAAGATTAGTAGACCGACTCCTGCCTGCATCTACTACTATTACTCCACACATCGACCGCTATGCAGCATGCACCTAGTGTATTAAGTTCATGGAAAAACAGAGTAATGCATTAAGAAAGATGAAATGATGTAGACAAGATCTATCTATGTAGAGATAGACCCCATCGTTTTTTCCTTAGTAGCAACGATACATACGTGTCAGTTCCCTTTCTGTCACTGGGATCAAGCACCGTAAGATCGAACCCACTATCGGGCACCTCTTCCCATTGCAAGATAAATAGATCAAGTTGGCCAAACAAAACCCAAATATAGGAGAAAAAATACGAGGCTATAAGAGATCATGCATATAAGAGATCAAAGAAACTCAAATAACTTTCATGGATATAAGAAGATATGACTGATCATAAACTCAAAGTTCATCGGATCCAACAAACACACCGCAAAAAGAGTTACATCATATGGATCTCCAAGAGACCATTGTATTGAGAATTTAGCGAGAGAGAGAAAGCCATCTAGCTACTAACTACGGACCCCAAGGTCTACAAAGAACTACTCACGCATCATCGGAGAGGTACCAATGGAGGTGGTGAACCCCATCTGAGATGGTGTCTAGATTGGACCTGGTGGTTCTGGACTTTGCGGCGGCTGGATGAATATTTCGTCGATGCTACTAGGGTTTTTGGAATATTGGGGTATTTATAGAGCAAAGAGGCGGTCCGGTGGGCACCCGAGGTGGGCACAACCCACCAGGGCACGCCTGGGCCTCCTGGCGCGCCCTGGTGGGTTGTCCCCTCCTCAGGACTCCCCCCAGGTGCAACTAGGGCCCAATATCTTCCTTCTGGTGTATAAAAATCTGCATCAAGTTTCGTTGCATTTGGACTCCATCTGATATTGATTTCCTACGATGTATAAAACATGCAAAAACAACAACAATTGACACTTGGCACTATGTCAATAGGTTAGTACCAAAAAATGATATAAAATGACTATAAAATGATCATAAAACATCCAAGATTGGTAATAAAACAACATGGAACAATAAAAAAATTATAGATACATTGGAGACGTATCGGCCATCACCAGAATCCACCGCCTCAACACTGCGGGGCTCACCCTGGAGATGATCAGGGCCGATTTCCTCCGCCGCCGTATTGCCCGTCTGCATAACAAAGAGGCCGGCTTGGGAGTTCAAGAATGCAGCAGATATTATGAGGTTGCACCCTGGACTGAACCAGAAAATCACATTGATGCAGCACGCGTCCCTCTGCTCAAACCTATTCCAGCTCAAGGTAGATAAGCCCGGCAAGGCCGGCAAGACCAAAAAAGTCGGCAAGGCTGAGAAGGACGACAAGCCGTTCAAGTTGCCGGCGGCCGTGGTCCCCCTATGCAACAACTCCTTCCGGTCCTCCATCATCGCTATGATGCCGGAGTTCAACGCTCACGACCTTGACGAGAGTTGGGTCGAGCCAGATGAGGTGCGTGTGTAAGAGTTCTTCGACAGCTTGTCGGAGCGGCCCGTCCATGAGGAATAGCAGCTCGTCCGCGACACCACCGCCGAAGAGGTGGCATACATCACCAGCAGGGAGAAAGAGGCAGCTCTTGCCGCGGCGGCTGGCAGCGTTGGCTTCCAGGAAAGCGAGGCCGAGGCCGAAGGAGACTTTGCCGAGTAGGCGAAGTCCATCGGGGAGCACAGCGGCGCCACCACTAGGGGCCCTTCTGCCGAGGAGGCGGCCGATGACACGGACGAAGAGGAGCTGCCCAAGGAGCCCCCAGTCCAGGGGAGGAGGAAGCGCGTCCTCCGGCGGGTTGGATCCAACGAGCCAGTGCGGCGAGCCTCCTAGCCCAAAGAGGTCCCCGCCAAGAGGGCGGTCAGCAAGGCTGCACAGTGGCAAGAGGCCCAGGCGCAACCCATCCGCCATACGAGGCGCACGGCCGCGACAGCGAGGGAAGTAGCGGCTGCCGCCTCCGCCATGGCCAAGCGGCCCAGATCTCCATCTCCACCCCTCCGCACGGGCTCCATACCGGAGGCCGACTTCGACCTCTCTTCCATGAGCCCGAACAGGAGGAGGCGAGAAGAAGAGGACGAGTAAGCGCCTCACCACTTTCTCCATTTCCAGAATCCCTGTTTTGGTTATCTCACTTAATTTGATCTTGTCTTGGCTTGCCCCTGCAGGGACACGGAGACATTAACGCAGAGGATGGTGAAGAGGCCCAAGACCTCGACGGGCGACGAGCCCCCGGGAAGCACCTCGAACGCACCGGAGGTGATCACGATCAGCCCGGGCCCAAGCCCATGACGTAGCTCCCGACTCAGCCCCCAGCATGAGTCCATTACCCACTTTCCGCTGGCAAGCGCTGGGGTGTGTTTCTTCACCGTTAATCTTGCATGGTTTGCAGGGGAAGAGCAGCATCAGGAGGAGCCGTCAAGAGCCACCCCCAACGTGCCTCCTCCATCAACCACCACACCACCCAGGGAGGGGTCCCCGGCAAGGGCTTCCATTGGTGAGCCTACGCCCAAGGGAGAGATCCCCGGCAAGGGCCCCCGCTGACGAGCCCACGCGCGCAGAGGGAGAGCCGGCAAGCACAAGCACTGGCGGCTCCATCCTGACAACAAGTTTTGTCGGGGAGGGAACCACTTCTCCCCAACTTGTCGTAGGTAAGCCGCCCGCCTCCTGGTCTTGATCAGTTTTCCAGTGTAATTTCTTTTTGCTTCGAACTCTGATCCTAGTTTCATACTTTTCTCCTCCTTGGTTTTCAGACCTCTCCTCGGTGGGTCAGATGGATGTCGATGGCACCATCGAGGAGATCGCCAAGCACTACAAAAAGAGACACATCCGTGACATTTTGGGCCGAACTAATTTTTTTTCTGTCATACTTATGACACTTATATGACGATAATTGTGACAAAACCCGGTATCATCATAGATGTGGTGGGCTCCTACTTCTATGACAAAAAATAATGACAGAAAATGGGCTTTTCGTCCTGGGCGGGCCGGAGATGCAGCTGCATGACATTCTTTGGGCCGTCCATGATGGAAAAAACCGTGGTAGAAGCGAGGGCGAGGAAAATATCAGGGTGTTCCCGGTTACAGTGGGTGGTCGGGGCTGAGCGATGCACGTTTCTCTCGTACACGCACGCGCGTGGGTGCGAGGCGTTGGGCTCTAACTGAAACCGAGCGAGGCGTTCACCTACTGAACCCGAGCGATTGCACTGCAGGCTACGAGTTACTGAACCCGAGCGATCGATTGATTGCTGTTAATTGAACCCGATTGAGCGATTCCTTCGCTACTGCTGCAAACTGAAGCCGATTGATGTTGCCTCTGGATGAACAGAGCGTTGCCTCTGGATGAACAGGACCCCGATCGATCGAGCCGGTTGGGGCTGGATGAAAAGGACCCCGTGGAGGGCTAGATGAATGGTGGAGGGCAGGATGAACAGTAGCCCTTGGAGGGGTGGTTGAACAGGAGCCCGTGGAGAGGGCTGGTTCAATAGTAGCCGGTGGAGTAGCGCGCGGTGGAGGCTGGATGAATAGGAGCCCGTGGATGAACAGTCGCAGGTGGATGCTAGAGGAGGTCGACGATGGATGAACAGTAGCCCATGGAGGCTCGAGGGGTCGACGGTGGAGATGAACAGTATCCCGTGGAGTCCTGTTTTGCGATACGCCACGCCCCTCCCGATGAACAGGACCCCCGTTTCGACTGTAGTGCTCCAACACAAGTCCATTTCCTCTGTTTTGCGGTACGCCACACCCCTCCCGATCAACAGGACCCTGTTTTGACCGTAGGAGGTCCGTTTCCTCCATTTTGCGGTACGCCAGACCCCTCCCGATGAACAGGATCCCGTTTTGAACGTGGCCGGTCGAACACAAGGCCGTTTCCTCCGTTGTGCGGTACGCCAGGCCTCGTTTCCATCGGTTGTTCTGTCCAAGCCGGTTGGCTCCCACGCGTTCCGTTGCCTCTTGATGAACACGACGCATTCCGTTGCCTCCCCATGAACACGACGACGACGCAGTTTCTCCGTTCTGACCCAGCCATGTACACGAGCCCTGGCGAAACGTATGCGTGAGTAGGCGTTCGAGACCCCGCCCGTATGTACGTACGTGGCCGTATTTTATTTCTTACACACTGGCCGTTGTACGTACGTGTACATGCTACATGCGCGCCTCTACTACGACACGTGCGCGCCTCTACATCGACCACTATGTACATACACGTTCGCGACCAGAATGACAATGCTACATACGCTTCGACCAGGTGGGTCTCGACTGTCAGGCACTTCCTTTCGTGCGAAGATGTAGCTAGTGGGTCCCAGCAATCAGGGGGGCGAGTCGTTTTTTTTGCCCGGACGCACTTCCTTGCATGTGAAGATGTAGCTGGTGGGTCGCAGCAGTCAGGGGGGAAACATTTTTTTTGCTAAATACGGTGGCCCGTCCGGTGGGTCCCTACTGTCAGGTGGAGGAATAATTATTTTGCGCGTAATAAGGAGGCACTTCCTTGCGGCCACCATGGACCCAGCTGTCAGCCTCTCCACCTACAGTACTCTTTCGATGGAAGTCGGTCATTGACCACATTGACCACGCCGTTCCGAGAGCACCAGGGCGGTGGACGACGACGAGGCCTAGGAAGGGGACGACGCGGAGCCGGGGAAGACGCGGCAGTGGAAGCCCGCGGGGAGAGGAGTACGAGGGTTCACTGGTTCGGCTGCGGTGTGAGGCTACCGTCGCCGTAGGGCCTGGCCAGCAGTGGGAATAGTAGGTGGCGGTGAGGCCTCCGCGGCAGCATAGCCAGCCACGGGAGGCAGGAGCATGCGGCACGACCGGCGCTGCTTTGGGCGGCTGGATTAGAAGACCAGAGGTTGAAGAAGCACTACGGCCGTTGGATGGACATCGTACGGTCACTGGAGCTAGAATCATTCATATTGACTAAGTTGACAAAGCACTCCGTCCCCGTCAACTTAGTAGGCCCACAAGTCAGCCTCCCACCAAGGTGGGTCCCAACTAGCAGGGGGAGTATTCATTTTTTTTGTAAGGAGGCACTTCCGGTGGGTCCGAGATGACAGCGGGGGAACTTTTTCCGCGAAATATGGTGGCCCGTCCGGTGGGTCCCAGCAGTCAGGGGGGAAACATTTTTTTCGCGAAATACGGTGGCCCGTACGGTGGGCCCCCGTTGTCATGTGCAGGAATAATTATTTTGCGCGTAATAAGGAGGCACTTCCTTGCGACTGCCGTGGACCCAGCTGTCAGCCTCTCCACGTATAGTACTCTTCTGATGGAAGTCGGTCGTTGACCACATTGACCACGCCGCGCCGAGAGCACCACGGCAGTGGACGACGGCGAGGCCTAGGATGGGGACAACGCGGAGCCGGGGAAGACGCGACAGTGGAAGCCCATGCGGAGAGGAGTACGAGGGTTCACTGGTTCGGCTGCGGTGTGAGGCTACCGTCGCCGCAGAATAACAGGGGGTGTGGGTGAGTAGAGGGATGGCCTGTCCAGCGGTGGGAGTAGTAGGGGGTGGTATGGCCTCCGCGGCATCATTGCCGGCCACGGGAGGCAGGAGCACACGGCACGACCGGTGCTGCTTTGGGCGGCTGGAGCAAGAAGACCAGAGGTTGAAGAAGCACTACAGCTGTTGGATGGACATCGTACGATCACTGCAGCTAGAATCATTTATCTTGACTAAGTTGACAAAGCCCTTGGTACGCGTCAACTTAGTAGGCCCACAGGTCAGCCTCCGAAACGGTGCGCCCCAGATGTCAGGGGGAGGAATCATTTTTTGGGCGGCTGAAGCAAGAATATCCGAGATTGAAGAAGAAGCACGACATCTGTTGGATGGACATCCAACGACCACAACTGCCAGAACCGTGAGTTGTTGACAAAGCCTTGCATACGCGTCAACTTAGTTTTTTTTAGGGGACGCGTCAACTTAGAAGGCCCACAAGTGTGTGGTAGAGAACATATAGCCCATTTGCGATTTGTAAGAATGTACAACCCATTTTTTAATTCTAATGGAATTTACTACAGCCCATTTATAGTTTGTTAAAAGTACAACCCATTTTCTAGCTAGGACAACGATTAATAATTTCAACCAACCGCTCAAAACAGAATTCAAAAAAAATTCCCACATTTTCATGGGATCCGAAATTTCTAGTCAGATTAAATATAATTTCAAAATAAATTTGTATTACGTTAAAATCCAACGAAATATTGCGCGCGCAACAAGTAATGAAATAAAAAATTTCAAATTCCAAAAATAATATATTTTTAAAACTAATTACGCGTTTAGTGCATTTTTTATAGTTACTGCCCAGTTATTATAATTACATCCCATTTATTATTTCTTAAAGTCCATTTTCTTGTTAAGCCTAATGCATACCTCCTAGGAAAGTTTGCAGCCCAGCGGGGCGGAGAATAACAAGTTGACCCGGATATTATGTACAACTGTCAGCCCGGTTGCATTGCTGATGTTGAAAAAAAGGCCCGTGTAGTACAGTACAACCTAACATGCCTACTCGTCCGACATTCAGCGACGCCGGAAAGGCCCAAACAAGGCTTCTGTACAACTTTTTGAAGTCACTGAGCTCAATTAATAACTTAAGAAAAAAGTTAGATTACAATGGAACCTAATTAAAAGCTGTCATGAGCAAAGAAATAATTCAACGGGTCCCACTTGTGCGTGTGTGTGTTCGTGTGTGTGTGTGTGAGAGAGAGAGAGAGAGAGACCCATTGGTCGATGCTCGTAAATACATCTTTCAGCCATATGCATTGCTGATGCTCAGTAAAAACTTATATAGTTGAAACAATCATATAGAACATCATAGCACACTGAACTTGAATACAAAAATTTCACGCAGACGGCACAATCAGGATGGAAGCAGTGGATCACTACGGGTAGGGCTATGTTGAAACCAACGAACTCGTACATAACGGTTCATCGTCTTTATCGATGACGGGGAAATATCTTGAATGTTGTGCAAAGAAAACAGACAGACAACACAATAAGTTCTGCTAGCACATTAAGTTGACGTACAACCCTTTCTAAAAAAAAGTTCAGGTACAAAATTAGAACAGGTCACAATCAAATGTACTGGCACATCAGTGCTTCACACCCATAGCTCGGATTTAACTAGTATCTGACAAGATTCAGTTGTTACCTCAAATTAGAGCACATCCAGGTAGCTAGCCCTGCCTCTCTCCCAAAGAAGCAGTGGCCTCTGCCGCACGATGGAGTAGGCTCTGTGCCATCCATTGTTCCGAGCAACACGGGGAAAGTCTGACGTTGACTCCTGTAATGGACGTCGTCGACGGACCCTGGCACCAGCGGCGGCGGCAGGACTTCGATTGATGGATTGACCACTTCTTCGACATACACGAACACTCGATACAGGTACATCCCTAACATGGTCCACGACGGCCTTGGTGGCAATGAATAGTACAACCCCGGTTCCTGCACTGGTATCTCAACACCAATCACCTTCGGTATGGTGGATGGCTTCTTCATTCATGCCATAACTGTCAGAGCCCAGCTGTCTGGAGGAACAAAACATACTTACGAGCTCATCTCCAAGGTCGTTGATAAGCTCATTCATGGACTCGCTGTTCCAAGCACATCGAGGCATGCCGTGGAAGGAAAGCTTTGTTAAAAACTCAAGCTCAAAGGGCACCGAGCCCCATCCTGGGTGCCACCGATCAAAGCTCGCCAGCGCGCCATCGCAGAACAAACGCTGGGAAGATTCGAACACATGACTGCAGTCGAAAGTTGTCTGCAACCTGACGAAGAAATCAGCCGGTGGCGGACAAACTTCGACGAGCAAGTCACTTATTTGGATGCCGTGCGCAATGCCAAGAGCTTTGACATGGTCGTCCGGCGAGACGGGAGGCTGGTCTCCGTTGATGGTTACCCTTAGCACTTTGCCGGCAGACTGAACATCAAGCGCTGCCATGCCACTGTTGAGCGACAGCACGCAAGGACTCAAGGAATGACGGACCTCAGGATCTCCGGCTCGGAGATCCGCGTTAACCGGCGACATGATAGTGCGCTTGAGTACAGGGAGTACAGGAGGGGGATATGGGGGAACTAGAGTAGGAATCGAGATTCCAGAGGTGGGGGAGGGGTGGGAGATTGGGGATGAAAAGGTAGCATGAATTTCGAACACGCGCCAATATGCTCTCAGCGCGCAAGCGCACGAAAATAGCGGTGGCACCCACATGTCGGCCTAAGAGTCCTTATTCTTTCTTTTTTGGAGAGCCCGACCTTTTTGTTTTTTGGATCTTTTGAGAGCCCGGCCTGAGAGTCATAATTGACCTGTTTGGCATTGCGTTACTACTCGGCCCATATTCAACGACACCACACTGGACCAAACAAGTGTACATCATCGAAAAGACACTGAGTTCGAATTATATAACTTGAAAAAAGGAGATACGCTTTGAACACTGGAGAATGGTGATCCCCTATTTGAGCCCACCAGTTTCAGATGCAGAGGCTGGGGCATAACCCCCTTTTCGAAAAAATTAGCCCACCAGTAGTTCGAGACAATAAACAGTTCGAAACAACGATATATACAACATTCAAACACTGACTAGTGACTACTACTGACATAAACAGCAAGACATGATAGTTCATAAGAAGTCTTGCTACACCACCAAAACGCACCCATCTACATTGCTCAGACTCTCGTGATCCAGACAAGAATGACATTCTAAACAGAGGAAACTATTACATAGTAAGAGTGACATAGACGAGGATGACCAAATGACCAGGAATATGCATAACCAAAGAAAGAACTACCCATCCAGAACAAGCAGCAAAGACAACAAAGTTATTCAAAGAGATGATCCAACACCATCATAATTTGCAGCCCCGCTTCGGCGACCAATGATCCGGAGACACCAGTACTCCACCCTTTCGACGCAACAACCCAATTACCTATCAACCTGAAGGCTTGAACCACATCACTGCCTATCGTAATTGAGACATCAAAGGATTAAAGTTAATCCGGAAGCCTTTGTCGTTCTCACCTTCTTTTGGCTGCAGGTTGTACCGTTGACAATCAGGGGAGTTTGCTCCCGAACTCCTAGGGCTCGCCGTGTAGACACAGTTTTCCATAGCAAACAGAGCCTCTCTGCCATCAAGGTCCTTGCCAACGGTGATCTCCAGGTTAATCGGATAACTGAGTCCAACTAAAAAATCCTGAAGGCCCCAACAAGCTGGTATCCTGCTCATAGACGTAACAGCCACTGTCCGGATACTCATATATTTCACGGTGCTTGTATACAGTGGGGTTTTTGCAATATAACTTTTCCGGCTCATGTGTCCTAATGATCATCAGTCTTTTGCCGTCGTCTGATCGAGCAAGGAACCAGTTGTGCTTCCCTGTTTTTGGCAAAGGTGGTGTGATTACAAAGGGCAGTAACTGTAGGGACACTGCATCATATCAAAAAGGATAGGCATTGTTAATGTAAGATCAGCATTGTTCAGGGTATGAGTAGGATAATGCAAGAAACAACATTGTTATGTCCCTGTTGGAACTGGGAGGAAAATAAAGTGAAATGTATACTGGGTTCGAAAATATAGAAGTGCCATGCATGGTTATACTCATGTTATCTCGCAATCGATTCTTCACAGGAAACTACCATGTCATGCATGTTATGTAATCATGTTTTGTCCTCACAAACAAATTCTTCAAGGTAACTAATAGACCATGCATTGTTATATACTCATGTTCTGTGGGCAAAATATTTGTGAGGATATTATTCTAGCCATTAATTGCTGAAGGGCAAATATAGGTATGTACACATGGTAAGCATTACAGGATTTCACTACTTCCAAATATAGAGTTCTCCATATGCACATTTACTTCCCTAATGTATGGTTAGATGAAACCAACAGTGTGGTGCATGTTTCTACATCAAGAAAATGAGGAAACTAACATGGCCATTGATACACACTCATATTTAGTAGTAGTATAAAGATTACTGTAAAATAAGGAGAATATCCATATATTCCTAACCGTTTGATTTCAGGGGTACAAATTGTCTGTAATGACATGGTCACAATCGCATGAATTAACTCATTCCAAATAGAGTTTATTTACGGCGTCTCTAATACATTGCCATAGTTCTACTCAAATTCTGCTCAAACAGGGATATGCCAATCATCACAAAAAGTTCAAACAGTGTCATGGCGTCATCATTAACATGAGACAGAAACAACTTACACGCGCCGTCCCAGCAATACGTGGTGCCATCTGCTTTGTCGATCGCGTAGATGATGCCATTGTGTTCAATAGAATCACATAAGTGTGTATTAGCTTTGACGATGATCCACTGCGAGCTGAGTTGTTCTAGCTAAAGAAGGCATCGGCGTAAAGATAGGCGAGTCCCTTGTCGAACAAGGCAATTAGCTTGAAGTCTGTGTAATCCGCATGTCGTGTGGGCACTTGGCAGATTACAATATTCTGCAAAACAAGGTGCGTCCAACTGACAACGTAATCTAGATGACTTGGACCGCGATGGTAAAACTCTATATCATCCAACGGAGGAAGGATAATCTCATGGGAGGTTTGTAAGTTCAGGAACACCAACTTTTTCCCATCTTCTCTGACAGCAACCATCCAGTGGGAGTTCATGCCGACCCAGTACATACCTGCCAAGAAGTTTCGGGCGATGGTGATCAGATCAAAGTCGAGGGAAATGATGTACGGCGACCCACTACATACCTGCAAAGAAGTTTCGGCTAATGAAGATCAGATTTAAGTCGAGGGGCATCATGTATGCCTCCGTATCAAGGTGAGCCAATCTCGCAAGACCAGATAACAGCAAGCAGGGTGTCTTGAAAAGCTTAGGCCTCGCGTGGACGATGGCCGTGTGCATGGCCCTCGAGCATGCAGCCAGCCGCAGTGCGCTCAACATATCCATTCTTGAACAACAAAGGTCGAGGACGTCACTGGGGAGATTGCTCCAATCGCGGCTCATATGGATGCTGCGCGGTTCGCGTTCGGCCGTGGTGGAGTTTGGAAGGTGGGGTTTTTTGGGGGGCTTGATTTACGGGGGAGAAGGCTATCGGTGCTGGAGCGGCTAGCGAGGGAATAGTGGTACTGGGGGAGGCGAGCAAGGCGACGGTACACAGGGGCACAGTGAGATGGAGACGGAGATGGAGATGGAGATGGAGTGGTGCTCTGGGAGGGGAGAGGGAGACGAGGCGAGGCATGCTAATGTGTTGTACAGCATCGGTGATAGACTACACAGTGCACAGGGTGAGGCTGACTTTGGTAACCCGAACACGCCGCCTGGACTAGTGTCAAGCGCAGGGTGTTGTCACTTCATTGTGAGGACCGGATTAATAGTATTTTGACCATCAAGTGTACCACAGTTGTACTACTACTACTACTAGTAGGAACATGAGTACTTCCTTCGTCTAGGTGAGTAAGTCATATTGCAAGCAGAACCAAATTCTCGTGCATGCAGAAGCGCGATGGGCCTTTTCTTTTTTGATGAGGATAACCATGTATTCCTTAAACAGAGAATGTTGTGTCTCCCACGCACGCCCCAATATCCATCTGAACCAGCTACGACACATTTTTTATCTGTTTGCATAGGTCCCACCTATCAGGAAGGATGGGCACGTACACGAACAGGTACGACTCCTCAGTCTACCCGCATAGCCTTTTTGTTTAGTCTACCTAGCCGTCTAATCAACTGCCTGCACGCCACTTCTCCCATTTACTTCTCCATCGGGAACCAATTTTCCTCGGCTTCTTCACCTCCCCTTCGTCTTCATTTCCATCCAAACCCCACTGCGTTCACATTGTTTTAACCTCTTTAAATAATCATCTACTACTTCAGTTAGACTAGCCATCTAATCCTAATTCTCCAAACCATAGCCCTCCGTTCCAGCGGTTCCAAATGGCGAAAGAGATCGAGATGCAGGTTTTTAGCGTCCAACATGTCCTCGTCGAAGGCTCGTTGAGCATAGGTGCCACCATCACCGTCCACCCAAGGGTTGTTCGGGAGTGGATCAACAATGTATCCAACTCCCTCGAAAAGGTAGAGACGAGGGTGCCACTGGGAAGATCCAACGCACCGCCGTCGTTCAGCTGTGCCTCGAAGATGATGTTTTGGTGTACCACATCATACACGCACCCTCCATACTAGGTGAGCTTCACGATTTCTTGTCTCGGGAGGACATATACTTCTGTGGGGCAGCCATCGAAGGGGACAAATAGAAGTTGGGGCCGTACAACCTTGATTTGAAAAGCATCGCTGACCTACAAACCAGAATCAAAATTCCTGTTGTAGATTATGATAAACAGACACCATCCCTATTCGATGTAGCAAATTTTGTGCTCGGTACAAATCTTCAGACGGGTGATGAGACAGTGGCATTAAGGTCGTCTGGATGGGAGAATTATCCCTTGACGTACGAGCGGATAAAATATGCTTCCCTCGATGTCCGTGTGAGTTTCGAGATAGCTGCAAGGTCCAAAGAGCTTGTTGCGAAGCCTTCTCCCACAGAAAATGAGAACAACAACAAGAAGACGAAGACGAAGAAGAAGAAGAAGAAGAAGAAGAAGAAGAAGAAGGAGAAGAGGAAGAAGAAGGAGAAGAAGAAGAAGAAGAAGAAGAAGAAGAAGAAAAAGAAGATAAGGCTGCACCAGCAGCAGGGCATTCTGGATGGATGGACTATTTCCTCTCTTGTAAAAAAAATTATTCCCTCTCTGTGTATATTGATATAGATGTACTATTTCGATGGTGTGCATGTCTTTGGAACAAGTAGTAGCATGGGTTCGCTTGACTATAAGGAACTATTTATCCGCCTAGCTTTCTCTACTATACTCCTTCCAGTGATCGGTATGAAATGCATGTGTCCGTAGACATGACAGCGTGTCCATGGAAGTTCAACTACGACGACCATCACGTTTCATCCAATGCCACTCACGATTCCGACGACGCCGCTCCAACCCACAGCACCACGTCCCCCGACGTGCGCCTCACCCCTCTCGGCCGCACTGCCCCTCTGCCTTTGTGTGCATGACATGTGGGCCACCTTAAATGCGGCGAGCATCAAGTTTCTACCAAAGCCACACGCGATTCCCACGACGCCACACAAATCCATGACACCACATGTCCCCGGACCTACGGCTCACCCCTCTCAGCCCCACTGCCCCTCTGCCTTCGGGAGCATTACATGTGGACCAGCCACCTATCGGGTCCACATGTTATTGACTCAAAGTCAGGCGTAATAAGGCGCTAAAGCTCAGTCCCAAGGGCCTTGAGAGGGAAATGAAACTGCTGCGCCAGGCTGGTGCTACTGCTGCACGAACTCGTGCCAAACTCGAGATTTGTTTCTTTACTATACATGCATGCAATGATTTAATGGACATTGTAATCTCAACATGTGATCGGGAGCTCTAAATTTGAATTTGAAACTTATAAAATGAAAAGATTCAAAATAAATAAACTGGGAGAGAGGGAGTATATCGTAGGACGTGTCCCATACGAAACAAGTCCCCTGGTTTTTCACCGCGAAGATGCGGTTAGAAAGGAGCACTGCTTCTTCGTACTCGTACAGCAACAAATCGGCCGTAGACAGCATGGTCCACCTTTGACCGCCATGTGCAAGGTTCGTGCTATCTTATTCAATCTCACTATGGTTCCATCGTACCAATTCATGCGGTGGCCCGTTGCATGGCTAGTCCCAATGTTGGACAAAGGTTCTACGGGAACGGTGTCACCGTTGTAAATGGTGTGCAAATTGATGTTGGTACCCTCCCGTACATATGCAAGCCAATCTCCACTCACACTGAGCCTAACCTGTGAAACAGTGGGCAGGAGGAATTAGGAAATGGACACGAAAGTAGTCTTTATAATGCATTTACTATGTGATCAAACTCATCTTACCTGCTCATCAGAGAAAATCCGAGTGCCCCTCAACGTCGGCATCTCAAGGGGCATCAACTTGCAACTACGGCCACGCCACGCTGGAGAGACCCCCAAGGAAACATCCTCGTGCGTTCCATGGAACATCAAGATGCATTTGTATGAGTAGTTTGTCTTGTGAGAGAGAAGGATGAATGAGGGAAGGCCTCTAGAGATAGAGATAGACACTCACTACTAGGAAAACCCTTACAGTAGCGTTGTTTTTTTACTATTAGTAGCGCGGGTAGGCGCGCTACTGCTACAGTGCTACAGCTAGTTTTTAGCAGTAGCGCTTGCATAACCCAACGCTACTGGTAGCTAAAGTAGCTGTAGCGCGCTTCCACCCAGCACTACTGATATTTATCTACAGCGCGTGGAGCTAGCCAGCGCTACTGTTACTTGAGTGCTACTGGTAATCTTTACCCCCACGCCACTGCTAACTTTTGTAATTTTTTTTGCATTTTAGCTATGTACACAATTAAACAAATCCACCATTTATACAATAACATGCATATTCATATAAAAGCAAGTGAGTCATCGATGAGCCAAAGTTATTAGAAGTCTCGACATGTCTCAAATATCTCATCATCATCAATCATGGTCGAACACATGTCTCGAAATAGCGTTACAAGTCATACAAGTTCTCAATACATGCAACTACATGGTCACATACTCATGTTTCATCATCTATGTAGACTATGATATGACCGCATAGAAGATAAGAGCGATCACGATGATCAAAAGCGGTATGATGTAGTAGTTTTTGCAGCGGCGCTGGTTCTGAATCCCCTGTTGTGCTATGAATCTCAAGTAACTAGCTTCGTCTTCCGCTCTGCTATCAAACCCTTTCTGGCTTCCACTGGAGAAGCCAGAGACTTGGGCCTGACACTCTGGCCACTCATCATACACACCCGGAACATGCCCTACATACACGGCATACCACTTCCTCGCCATCGTTCATCTATATACCTGTCAGCGATGCACATATATATACCATGAAGAGAATTCAACAAAATAGTTATGAAATAGAAGCAACATATATAGTAAACATAGTTAACAAATTTCATCGTACCGAAAGTAATTAACTAGAGCGTGGCACCATACATCTAATAGTTTCGTCGTACTGAGAGATTCGAAGTTTCGTCGTACATAAAGTAACAAGTAACTAAACAGACACATTGTTTTTAAGAAGTGCACTCTTCCCATCTGTCCATATCCGGAAGGGTGTCGCCAAGCTTAGTGAAAGGCGTCATGTCGTGACGCTGTAGGGCAATGCGGGTTCGGACGTCAGCTCGCGATATTGGGCCGCCGTAGAACATCCCATTCTCTTCGAGGACATCTTTCATGATGATGGACGCAATTTCCTGTTGGATCCGGTAGAAATCATTTCGAAGTCGATTATCCGGCACGGCTCCAATGGCTTCGGACCATCTCTGGATATGGGTATCGGATGAAGATTTCATGGAAAGTGATTGCACATCCCTTCTGTACTCCATCATTAGATGAATGACGTAGAATCCATCGTTCTCACTTCTTGCCGGTTGCTGGATGCAACAGAAGTCAGTCTTGTGGCCGAAACAAGGCCCGACCTTATTTGTTTTTTTGTATTGGATGTAGCCACCCCGCATGCTGAAGCCCAACATAGCTCTGTCCAGAACATACTTTATGTGTGTGTAATCTTTCTTCTTATGTTCTTCGACGGGTCCAAATATAGAGCGCGGGAGTAACGCGGGTAAAGAACAATGAGAACGGCACGACACCCCCCGCTGCACAAAATACATGATCAAGTTTAGCCTCCATGTGTGCAAAGTAACTATTGAAATACATGAAAGGATGTATGTGTTATAGTGCTATCCGCGGATGACTTACCTGGGATGATAAGGTAGGAGAATCGTTTCTTTGTCCTTATTGCTGACCAAGAATTCTTCGATGTACTGACTCGCATATTGACGGTTGGCGTCGTTGATTGACAAGAAGCCCTCATGCATGTAGTATGGGTCCGTGATCGCAAGACCGGTGACTTGCTCTCTCCTGACGATGTAGTTCATGTGCAGCACATACAGGCGGACGAAGGTAAAATCGAGTGTCCTCATTTGAAACATCTGGAAGATGTAATCAAACCTCAGGAAGAAGAGGTCCGCGGGGCATGTGTGGACATACATCTTGCAACTGCTCGGCACATGAACCGTATAAAGTGGGTATCCTGGATCATCCGAGGCGAGGAGGCTTCTCTCTGTCGAAAGCACATGGTCATGGAGTCTCCTGAGATCCCCTTCTATGGCAGCTAGTGCATTCGCCGGTACCATTGGCTCTCCTGCGACATGGATTAATGGCGCATGTTTCATCGGTACATGGTCAACCTTGGTTGAAGGCGGCTGGCTGCTAGAACCAACATTGCCAGCTTTATTGGATTTTCTCACCGGTATCTTCCTCTGCTTCTTCTTGGTGGGCTCAGGTGCTGGTGGGTCTGTCAGACCCTCCCTGAGCACCACCCCTAGTGTTATCGGGCTCAGCTTTGGACGACTCTGGCTAATGAGTTGAGCTTGGGTGGAGCCGGCATTTGGAGGCGTGTCCTGCGAGGATTGCATGAACAAAGACTTCTTGCACTCCCGAGGACGTTCCGGCTCTGGTACATGCATGTCATATTCATATGGTTGACTCATTGTTACTTCGTTGTCAAAGGCAGTATTGAAATACCGGTTAGGGTCATCGTCGGCCTCCTCCATGTCATGATCCCTATCCTCTTCCATGGGGCAGATGGCATCATCTGTCGGCGGAACAGTTGGCCCTCCTTCCTCATGTCTCTCGATCTCAGCAAGAAGCACAGACGATGGTTGTACTTGTGTAGGTGGTGTTGTGGTCATACCTTCCTGAGGTCCCGTTGGTGTGCTCCCGGCCACCTCGACACGAAGAAGATTTTTCGGCCACAGGATCGGTCAATTTTTGCATTGCCAAAGCTGCGTGGGGGTCTCGTCATCCTCTCCATCGGTTTGTATCGGACGAGGGAGACCCTCGTAGCCCGCTTTCACACTCGCCACGGAGACCCTTAAAGCGTTATCAGGCATCTGCCGGCGGTGAAACAATCGATCCGTAGGCTTCACTATAGTACCCTTCCCCACATCCACCAACCCGCCCTTCATGTTGTAAAGGAGGGTGCACGGAGTGGGGTCGGCCTACAAAGACATATACATGCGGCATCAGAGATCCAAAAAGAACGGCAACTGAAGATTAATTAATTAGTTGAGTTGATGAAGGGCGTCGAGCTCAACCAATGTCGACGGCCCGACATTCAAGCCAGAGACGGAGCTAGGGCTGCTGTGAGAGCTGGGCGGAGGAGCAGGTGCTGGAGGAGGTGCGGGTGCGGTTGCCATACTAGGTACGGGTATGGGTGCGGTGTTCATTGAGTTGCTCCCGGTGAAGCTGGGCATGGGAAAATCACTTGGTGGCACATTTGGATTTTGTTGCACCCATGTGACCACTGTTGGAATCAAGCTTGTAAAGGCAGCCACCATATCAGATCTATAGGCAGCGATTATCTCAGCTTTGGACTCAGCTTTTGCTTTCTCCATCGCCCGCGCCACCTTCTCGTCGATAGTCACTTGACTGAACTTTTTTCTCTGTCTTTTGGCCACGGGGTCCTCGTTATAATAGTACTTCCAAGTGGCCCCATCCCCGGCGCCATGCACACGTCCATATTGCGGCCGCTAGCCGGGCGAGTGTCCCAGCATTATGTTCATGGCCCGGTTGAAAGGAGTGTCCTACTTGTACTTCACCGACGACTGAGTCGACGAGTCGCTCTCGGCCGCAAGCTTGTGTTGCTCTCTCTGCAAAATGGACCATGAATCATTTACGAATGCGACTAGAATGTAGTAGACTTCGTTGATCAGAACCTAATATGTAAGGTGGAAAAAGGATAATTACCGGTAATCTCATGAATTTCCTAGTCGGCCCGTCGGTGAAAAAAATCTTTTTCTTGGGGTCCCACGAGAATCGGGCCCTGATGAAGTCGTGCTCCTGCTGGTCAGTGAACTCAGCCAATGGGTCTGGGATCCCCAGACGTTCACGTTTTGCGTCCTCCTTAGCCCACACGGGCCTCTTTCCCGCGTAACCACGACTTCCAAGGCGGTGGTTCCCCATGTTCTTTGCCTGCGGCTCCTTGCCTCTCTCCGACCTGGCCTTGGCAGCTTCTTCATTGCAAGTCTCCTTGAACTTTTCAAATTCTTCTATCGCAATTTTCGGATTGTCTGCAACAATCTCGGCGTAGGTTTCATGGTCTACTTGAATCGCCTTTTTCACCCTAGTTTTCCAAGCGCTCAATGCGTTGCTGAACTTCCCTAGGGCTTTGTTGTTGATGTTTTTCATGCCATCAGCATCCCATGGGTCGACTTCGTCATTCCGACCAGGGAACTGGAATCTTGCGTGCAACCTAGTTAGAAGCAGCTTCTTCAAATGTTCATTCCTCCGTATTTTAGTGGTGTTGATGTTAGTGGTATCCCGTAGGATGCATGCTAGTTGGTTGCCGTAACACGCTGCCACTTCTCGCGGCTCTATTGGCTCGAACTCGCCAGGGTGCACCGCCGTGACCACCAGTCTTCCAGTGCCGAGCTCATTTGGGCGCCGTGTCCTCTTTTCCTTCTTTCCCTCACTGGCTTGGGAGGTCCCACCTTCCGTGCTATAGTTAGGAACATCATCAGCGCCAGTCTCAGTGCCGGTGTCGTTGGTGGCATCAGTGTCGGCACCGGCGCCACCACCCTCGTCATCCGGACACCCAGCTTCCTGTCTCTCCTGATCCGCCAGAAAGTCGAGATAGGCGTGTGCTCGACCTAATTGGGAGTGAGAACCTCCGGCCTCATCGGTGGTGTCGGTCATGTTTCCTAGGGTTCAATGTCGTAGTCGTTTAATTATCGAGCTTTATATAATAAAGTGAATAATGACAAAAAAGTGACATTTGTTTTGCCAGAAATGTCGTTTCATTCCCGTCGAGACAAATCACAAGCACTCGATATGTCCAACTTTCTAGCACAAGTCATGCCGAAATTCACGGAAAATTTCGGCATGACCTTTGCTAGAAAGTGCACATACAGAGCGCCTGAAATTTGCCAGAATGGAAATGAATCAACATTTCCGGCAAAACATAGGTCACTCGCAATCGGGAAATGAATCAACAACCAATGTCCGGTAGAACTACAGCAGCACAACAATATAGGATGCTCACTATAGCAGCACAACAACCACATGCACATGTACTCTCCTCTAGCATCTGCATGGACAGAGCTCTATATAGTGTGGGTTTTGGGATGCTCACTATCTGCCTGTCGAGGATGAGGGTGTGGTGTCGATGATCTTCGAGCGGCGTCGTCGAGTGGCATGTCGGTGCTCTACCTGTGCGTCAAGCATTCACAAGATAAATTATTGTAGACACCCAAGATAAATTATTGTAGACACACAAGATCAATTGTGGACCTACAATCTTCCTAATAAAAAGTTCATTTTTATTTTATTTACTCTATAAACAAACTAAACACTCATTTTCATTTACTCTAGCAACAAAATCGAACACAAGCATATTAACAGCACTCTAACAACATGCATTTTAACAACATTCAACATTTGGACAGCAAGCATTTAAACAAAACAAGCATATGAAAAGGGAGGGAAGAGGGGGTGGCACACCTCAGCCGGGGTTGGGATCAGGGTCGGGGTCGCCGGGGCAAAGGGGTCGGGTGCACCTAGGTCGGGGTCGCCGGGGCAGAGGGGCCGGGGTCCTTCTCCTCCTCGTCGTTCTGCAGAGAGATCAAATTTGGTCAGAGAGAGAGAGAGCAGGGGCAGCACAGGGGGGAGGGTTCGGGCCAGGGGTGCACCTAGGGCAGGGGGCAGCATGGGGGGAGGGAGCGTCGGGGTGGCCAGTGGCCGGCGTCGAGGTCGGGTGCGGCGCGCGTCAACGGCGGCGTGGGCAGGTGCGGGCGTCGGCGGTGGCATGGGCGGGTGCGGGCGTCGGCAGTGGCGTACGTGGGCGGGTGCGGGCATCAGCGCGTGGGCGGGTGCGGGCGTCGGCGGTGGCGAGCTCAGAGAAAGGTGATTCGAGCAAGAGTGAGAGAGATGAGAAAGAGATAGGATTTAGCGGACGGTGTTGTAGGCAACTTAGCTATAGCGCTGCCCAAGCCAAAACGCGCTACTGCTATTTTTTTTTCTTTTTTTATTTTTTTTCTTAGCTATAGCGCTGCCCAAGCCAAAACGCGATATTGCTATTTTTTTCTTTTTTTCTTTTTTTTATTTTTCTTATCTATAGCGCTGCCCAAGCCAAAACGCGCTACTGCTATTTTTTTCTTAGCTATAGCGCTGCCCAAGCCAAAACGCGCTACTGCAATTTTTTTCTTTTTTAATTTTTTTTAATTTTTCTTAGCAATAGCGCAGCCCAAGCCAAAACGCGCTACTTCTAATTTTTTTTCTTTTTTTCTTTTTATTTTTCTTTTTATTTTTCTTTTCATTTTTCATATTCCACAAACTTTCTTCCTTTTTATTTTATTTATATTTCTCTTTTTATATTTATTATTCTTTTTCTTTTACCTTTTCTTTTCTTTTTCATATTCCACAAACTTCCTTCCTTTTTCTTTTTTATTTTTCTTTCATTTCCGTTTCCACAACTTATTAGTTCTTTTTTATTTATTTTTTCATTTCATTTTGCAAAACTTCTTCCTTTTTCTTTCATTTGCACTTTTCTTTTTCTTATCTTTCTTTTGCACTTTCCTTCCTTTAATTTGGTCTGTCGTTGAGCAATACCACTGTTACCCTCCGGATAATAATTAGTATAATATATATTACATCATTTGACCGCTACGGTATACAAAATAAGACACACACAAACTTTGGGATTAGTTTGTCAGCTTGGGCGACGACGACGCTTCAGACTGATCTTCTTCCCTCTTTTGTTCGTTGTCGAATAATTGAGCCCATGGTCATGACTTTTCCTTCTCCAGGGATTACGATCTTTCGGAGGTAATGTAGTCTTCATTCTTCTTTTGACATATGTTTCATCTTCATCAGCATCATCTTCCCTCACCGGATCACCGTACTGGTCATAGTCTTCCTCGTTGGCGACTCCATCCATTCCGGCGATGCTCCTTTTGCTTCTCCTCACGACAACACGGCTGGGATTGATCGGATCAGTTATGAAGAAACATTGTGTCACGTGTTTAGCGTGTACCCATGGCTCATTTTTGGCGATGGCATTGACGGTACAGCTATCATCGGAGTCGGGTATACACATGGTAGTGAAATGTCGGCTTTCTCTGTGTACATTTTTAGCCCATTTGACACGGAACATCGTCGCGCTATGCAATCCAGAGTAGTTAAGCTCCCATATCTCTTTGACCCTTCTGTAATATCTTTCAATTACATTCCCGGTCATGGCTTCCATCATTACCCCAGAGTTTTGGTCATCACTATTTATATCTTTCTCCTCCGTGTAGAACGTGTATCCGTTGATATCGTATGCTTGATAAGTCGCGAGGTTGGTCGAGGGGCCATGTGCTAAGGCGTATATGAGTGTTCCGTTCGGACAACCCTCTTCCGGGGGATTAGCCAGAACTCACTCTTTGAACCAACGCACAAAAGTGGATTTGTGCTCTCTAATAACTTTAGCGTCCGTCCTGTGCACCCCACGGTCACGGTATTCTTTGCGATGGTCTCTTTGTGCAGTGTCACGAAATCTTCTAGCACATCTAGGTGTTGTAGCACTACTAAGTTTGCCCTGTCAATGTCGTTTTGTCGGCCCGAGCGTAACACATTCACATCCCTATGACCGTTGGTGTGACCTTCGCCTTCGAGCCTTCCATAGTGCTTGTTGACGGGCAAACCAACAACACGGTCTTTGATCAGATAACTCTCACAGAAAGAGATGCACTCTTTGGTCAGATATCCCTGGGCTATGCTTCCATCTGGATGGGACATGTTACGAACGAATCCTTTGATGACCCCATTCATCCTCTCGAACGACATCATGCTATGCAGGAATGTCGGCCCTAGGTCGATGATGTCGTCCACGATGTGGACACATAGATGCACCATGACATCAAAGAACGCGGGTGGGAAGTACATCTCTAGCTCATTCAGTATGACAACGATCTCTTCCTGTAGCCTATGGAGTTGCTTCACACTGATCGACTTTTGAGAGATAGCATCAAAAAAGTGGCATAGGTCAGTAAACGTCTCATGCACATGTGTGTCCATAATCCCTCTAAGTGCAACCGGGAGTAACTGCGTCATCATCACATGACAGTCGTGAGACTTCATCCCACTGAACCTTTTTTTCTTAGTGTCCAGATATCTGCTTATCTTCCCACAGTATCCGGAACTAACTTTGATTACGGCAAGGCACTTGAACAATTGATCGACCTCCTTCGGATCTAAGGTAAAGCAAGAGGGGGGGCAATATTGTTCTTCCTTCTTGTTTACTTTTTTGCCCCTATCTTCCGTCTCCATCTCCGTCTCGGTCTCCTCTGACGACCTTTTACCGGGCATTTGGAGATCTTTCCTGATTTTCAAAAATTCCAAGTCTTTTCTAGCCTTCGGCCCATCCTTGGTCCTCTCCGGCATGTTCATCAATTTTCCAAGAAAACTCTCAAGGATATTTTTTGTGATATGCATTTGATCAAGGCTATGAGGCGTGTCGAGTACGGGCCAGTATTCCAAGTCCCAGAAAATAGATCTCGTCTTCCATACCTTCAGCAGGAGCTCTGGCGCCTTTTTCTTCGTCTTTCCCGGCGAGGGCCACTCTTTCTAGTTCTTCAGTAACTCATATATTTCTGCACCGCTACACTTACGTGGAGGACCTCGATGCTCAGCCTTACCATTGAATAGATCTCCACGCTTTCTCCATGGGTCATCCTTCTCGAGCCATCTTCGATGCCCCATGTACACGATTTTCGAAGACCCGCCATCTTACGCTAGCTGCAGAGAAGTTGTATCATCCATGCACCTCGTGCATCCGCAATATCCGTGGCACACCTGGCCGGAGAGATAGCCATAACCGAGATAGTCCCGCACCGTCGTGATCAGCGCGGCTCTCATGTAGAAATACTCTCCTTTGCTTGCATCCCATGTCTTGGCCGGCGTTGTCCATAAGGTCTGTAACTCCTCTTTCAGTAACCCGAGATACAGATTTATATCATTTCCCGGTTGTCTCATCCCTTGAATAAGCATAGCCATGCGTATGTATTTTTCCTTCATGCACAACCAGGGGGGAGGTTGTACATCCATATAAACACGGGCCATGTGCTATGATTGGTGTTCTGGTTGCCAAATGGATTCATGCCATCACTACTAGCGCCAAGCACGATGTTCCTTGGATCATTTGCGAAAAATCAAATTCAGCATTTAATGCTCTCCACTGGCTAGCATCTACGAGGTGTCTCGGCTTCGGCTCATCTCCGTCATCTGGCTTCACCCTCTCCGCGTGCCAGCGCATAAGCTTTGCATCCTGAGGATCTACGAAATACCGCTGTAGACGCGGAGTGATCGGAAAGTACCATACAGCTTTCTGTGGAGGTTTCTTTCCGGCCTTTTTATATCGTGAAGCATTGCACTTTGGACAGCTGGTTTTTTCCGCGTGCTCGTTCCGATATATGATGCAATCATTGATGCACGCGTGATATCTAATATGTGGCAGATCAAGAGGGCACACGATTTTCTTTGCCTCCTCGACACTAGTAGGACACAGGCTTCCCGCGGGAAGAACCTTCTTTAGGTACTTCAGAAGCTCATCCAGGCTTGTATATGTCCATTTGTTTTTCGCCTTCATCTTTAGAAGTTCTAGTGTGAAACTCAAGCAGGTCACCTCGGGATTATTGCAACCATCATACAAAGGAGTCATCGAATCTACCTCCAGTTGCGCCAGTTTGGCCTCCTCTCTAGAAGCAACTCTGTCGCTAGTCGTCTTCTTGCGAAGCAGGTCTCGAACATGCGGGTCCCGCATGGCTGAACTTAGTAGCAACGAAGACGGTGGCGTGTCCGCGTCTTCTCCGCCTTGAACTACCTCTTCGCCATCGACATTTCCGAGGCCGTCTTCCTCTTCGGGCACATAATTGGTCATCTCTTCGTCTGGTGGCCCCATGTCATTATTTCCTGCCCCGTCGACGTCCTCATCATCATCGTCATCAGTTATCCACCGAGTATGGCCATGCATGAAACCATGCATGAGCAGGTGCGCCTTGAATTTACCACCCTGAAAGGGGTCGAGCCTGACTCTTCCTTTGCATTTTCGACACGGACATAAAACATCCTTTGGTCTTTTTTCATACATGTCATCCACAGCTGATTGCCAGTATCTTTCCACCATCCTTCCATTGACCTTCATGATCACCTGCGCGCGGAGCAAATATTATAACCACGTATATATGCATGCATGGATCAGATTCATACAAAAATTCGGCATGACCTTCCCTAAACATAGGACATAATGAGTTTGCCCGAAATTCGCCGGAACGGAAATGAATCGACATTTCGGCAAAACATAGGCAACTCATGTCACTCACATGCCACACACAATTCGGTATATTCATATCGCACATCGTTTTGGTCCTAATCGCAAACACACATATTTCCATTCTTGCACAACCTTTTTTTCCTCACCTATTGGTCGAGAGGAATATCGAGCACCTTCTTATAATTTGCTAGTAGCTCTAGATAGAGCTATGAGAGGGAGGAGGGAGGGCATTAATGGAGGGGGTGGTGGAGGGGCAAAGAAGAGAAGGGGAGAAGGGGAAAAAGGAAGGAAGAGGAAGGAGGGAGGGCATTAATGGAGGGGGTGGTGGAGGGGCCAAAGAAAAGAGAAAGGGAGGAGGGGCAAAAACAAGGAAGAGAAAGGAGGGAGGGCATTAATGGAGGGGGGAGGAGGGGCAAAGAAGAGGGGGAAGCATTGAAGGACAAGCAAGTGCAAGAGGGAGGGGGGAGAAAGAAAGGGGGAGGAAGATGAAGGGGGGAAAGGTGGCAGATATTTTGGCTGGCGACCATAGCAGTAGTGCTGGGCACCAAAGCGCGCTACTGCTATGTGTGCCAGCCAAAATATCTACTGGTACATAAAACTAGCTATAGCGCTTGACCGAAAAACACGCTACTGGTAAAAGATTACACATAGAAGAAGTTGCAGTAGCGCTTGTTAGTGGCCCCGCGCTACTGCTATTTTCTTAACAGTAGCGCTTGTTAGGGTACAAACGCTGCTACAAACGCTGCTAAGTTGTACTAGTAGCGCGGTTTGTAATACTCGCTACTCCTAATTATCAGTATCGTGGGCCCCAAAACACACGCTACTGGTAAACTTCTATGTATAAGCCTTTTCCTAGTAGTGACTACTACTACCAATGTGCTGGCCCGTGCGTTGCAATGGATCCAAAGTAGTAGAATAATACTTGTTCACGTGCTTTGAAATATAAACACTCTAGTTTTGATATACATGTGTCAGCAGACATGACAACTTGTCCATGGAAGTTGAACCACGGCGACCATCACGTTTCTTGTTTCTACCACTGCCACACCCACACGCGATTCCCACGACGCCGCTCCAACCCTACCTGTAAGCACGACGTCCCCCGGATGTGCACCTCATCCCTCTTGGCCCCAGCGCTCCTCTGCCTTTGTGTGCATGACATGCGGGCCAACTGAACTGCGGCGACCATCAACTTTCTACCACAGCCACACCCGATTGGACGTGGTTTGCCTGCTCCGCTGCTGTGCTCCGATCCGTACTCCTGCACCATCGAATTTTCATCCAGCGGCTGTGACACATTTCGTCTCGGGCATCAATCCTGAGCTGGAGTACTTCTGTACTACGGGTAGTACCCGCCGGAGTGTCCATCTACACCTCGTAACGTCCCGACGCCCAACTGTGGCACCCTCGCCACGACCACGCCACCACCGGCCGGTTCATCTCGAACGAGTGAGTCGCGAACCACACCACCACCATCAGAATGACATGTGGGCTAGCCGCATTTAAGGTCCGCATGTCATTGACTCATAGCCCGGGCACTAAGCCACTGAAGTTCGGTCCCGTGGGCCCTGAGAGGGAAATGTAACTCCTGCGATAGGCCTTGTGGTGCTCCCAAAGTACGAGCTCGTGCCAAACCCAGAATTTGTTTCTTACTACTACCAACTACTAGTAAGGTACACGTGCATTGCACGCATGAGATTATGGTGGTTTGTGCATTATGCTTCTACATGTGGAGTCTTCTAGATTCTACATGTGGCAAAATCTGGTGGAATGTATCCAACGGCCAGTAGTGCTCGGATTTGCCATCTTTGTACCGTCGGATTGGCTTTATCCAACGACCAACTTTCAAAGTTATTCACACACTATATATGGGTATAGATATAGATGTTTGGTTTGCAGCCTAAGGTTGCCACGCCTAAGCTTAGGCGTGCCACAAGTGTGTTTGGTTGCTTTCTCGTCTCAGCATAGTTGTTCCCTTGCATGCTCAACTCAACACCCCTCTTCATGTATGCTCTCTTCATGCATGCTTCTAGTGTATTTGTGCTAAGCTAGTGTGGATTCATGCACCCTCCATAACTCTTGGGATCATGCACCCTTCATACACCCTACCAAACACACCAGGCATGTGTTTGGTTCATTGTTTGTGGCTTGCCACACTTTTCTAGCTACATGTCATAGACTCAACTTCTTTCCAAATCTTGCCACACTTGTGGTGGCCAGTTTGTTAGCCACATTTTTTGTGGCAGACACACTTTGCCTAAGATTAGTTGTGGCAAAGTTAGTCATGAATGAAGTTCAACCATGGAGTCTTCTAGATTCTACATGTGGCATAATCTGGTGGAATGTAGATGATATCCAACGGCCAGTAGTGCTCGGATTTTCCATCTTTGTACCATCGGATTGGCTTCATCCAATGACCAACTTTCAAAGTATTCACACACTATATAGGGGGTATAGATATAGATGTGTCGGCCCGTTGCAATGGATCCAAAGTATATCTATTTAGTGCAGTGCACTCTAAACACATTGTGTATTTATTTTTCTCTAACCTTTCGTAGCCATGCAACCAAGCCACATAAGCTTCATGGGTGCCCCCCACATCATATTATTCATACTACGTTGACTGAAAAAAAGATAAATCACCCAAAACAAGAACTTCCCTTTTTTGTTCCTACGATGCTGTGCCGTGCACGTACCTACTAGTTGTATAGTGGCAGTACTAGTTGTATAGTACAAACTTGGTACTAGTAGGATTAGAGTAGTACGGAATGCTCCTACTCTATCAACGAACCCCATCTGACACCAAATTTCTTGGCTTCCGTGCTACAGCTGGATCTTCCCCTCGTTTCTGTTTTCCAACCCGGCGGCGGGCGGGGTGCGGTTTGCCAATAGTTGGTTTGCTCAACGACGGTCCCACATGAAAGTGAAAATGCTAGGCAACACGCCTTCCCTAAGCTATGTGTCGTGCCGGACAGGCCGTGGAGTACTCCTGATTCCCAGGCGTGTGGGGGGGGGGGAGTGCGACGCAAACGCGGCAGGCCTTTTCCTTTTACTAGCAATGTGCCCGTGCATTGCGACGGATCTAAAGTAGTAGATAGTAATGCTTGTTCACAAACTTGAAAGAAATCACTCTTGTTTGATATACTCCTAATATATTACTCCCTCCGTTCCTAAATATTTGTCTTTTTAGAGATTTCAAATGGACTATCACATACGGATTATATAGACATATTTTGAAGTGTAGATTCACTCATTTTGCTCCGTATGTAGTCACTTATTAAAATCTCTAGAAAGACAAATATTTAGGAATGGAGGGAGTACTTTTCACTCAAAATATATTTTTCAGGATTTTTTGATGAGGTGAGGGAGGGATGTGGTTGCTTTCAAGATAATAAGGGGTTCTCTGCAAATTGGAGCAGAGAAGTGTGCTATTGTTGCAAAAATGCCACAACTTACCTCACAGCCGTTAGATGTAGATCTAATGGTCAGAAACGACGGATGGCAGACACACCACCATCACCAATTGAGTCTTTTACTAGCAAGATGCCCATGCGTTGCATGGAACATCAAGATGCATTTGTATGAGTAGTTTATCTTGTGGGAGAAAAGGATGAACGAGGAAAGGCCTTATTTGCAAATGTGGAGAGGGGTGTGGGTATCTTTCTGCAAAATTGCCATAGTTTCCTTCCTATCCGTCGGATAGGAGTAGGAGTAGAGAAACATGTATAAATTGTAACATTTTGGTTCTACTCCTTGGCACGATCGATAGATAGAAATAACGATTAGAAACGCTAGGGCGGGGCTATTTCCGCCAGATAAGCAGGGTACGTAGTAGCTAGGTTGGCGCATCATCGGTTTGGTGACACCTAGTCCGACATGTTATACTGTTTCTAGCAAGATGTCCGCGCATTGCAAGAAGTTGATGGAAAAGGTAAGCACAACTTATAGATTGACGGATGGAGTACTAGTTACAGTGATGCATATAATTAAGCAAAGGGATCGCACATGTCAGTATTGACTGGAACGAGAATGCAACATCACAATAAGAATTAAGGCCACGATGATGATGCGATCACAGTGGTGGTTATAGAAGGCAAGAAGAAAGATGCATCCATCAACGTACGACCTCCTCCTCCTCAACTTAGTGCGCCGGGCCACCAACCGACGGCTAAGGAGCGGCAGCTTTTGTGGCGAGATCGAGGTCCTTCTCGGCAAAGGCATCCAAGGCTTCCAGTCGGTTGAGGAAGGCCAACGTCGTAGCGTCCTCACTGGCCTTGTAGATACCTATGTACACGATTTTCTCGTACACGTGGATGTGTAGGTCGATGAATTCTTGCAGGGCAAGGCGCCTCGCGGCGAGCGCGACCTGCAGGTGGACATTCTTCGTGGCGTCGGCGGGCAGTCGCAGGGCCACCGGTGCTTGAAAGAGGTTCCGGCCATGGAGGCCGATTAGGGTGGCAGGCAATGAGGAGCCCGGGCGCGCGGGCCGGAGGAGTACGGTGATGTCGTCCGTGAGCTTCTTGAGGACGGTGAACTTGTTGGTGGTGGCAACGATCATCTGGTCCAACTGAGAGTCGTAGTTGGCGTCGACGGCGGCCATCCACCAGCCGGTCTCCAACACCGTCTGGAGACGATCCTCGGTGCCATGCCGCAGTCCGGCGTCGTGGACCATCTGGCAGAGCCGCTGGCCGCTCGCGCGCATCGCCGTCATGGATCTGGAGTGAGCTCTTTTGCGCTTAGTGTAGGTGCTTAGGCAAATGCTTAGGTGCGTACGATGTGGTAGATGCATTGGAATGGAGGGCGCCTTTATATGATGGCGAACTGCGTTGCATTCACATCGTGCAGCCTCTTTTCCCGGTCCTCCTCCCATTACTTCCCTCATGCATTAATTGAAGGAGGATGCATTGATCGTTCAAACATTTCGGGAACCGCTACTCCCTCCCTCGTCTGCATTAAAGCCGTATCGGGAACTGCACCGTCCGCTGTCAAATCAAATAGTACTGCACCGCCCGCTGCACGCCCGGCTGAACACGCCTCCTCGCCTCCATTAAACCCGCATGCAAACCAAGAAACCTACTCCGGCCACACGTCCGTTCATGAGCGGGCCGGAATTAAACGCAACATCGGCCAAGCTCCTCCCGTCCGCCCTCAGTTTAAACGAGGCCAGACGTCGGCCAAGCTCCTACCGTCCGCCCCCTATTTACACGAGGCCAGACAGACAGCAGGCAAGAATCACACCCCTCCGCCGCTCCCCCATCTCCTCCTTCATCATTTTCTCCACTCTTCCGATGGCTTTCGAGGAGCCGTTCTCCGGCATATTACCCGGCTGGGTGGCCCGTCGAGCCCTCCGGATACTGGCGCGGCTGCTCGGTGCTTCACCAACCTCGCTTGGCCCGACGAAGCTAGTTTCCGCCCCAAGCAGGTGCATGGTTCAGCAACTCGCCGCTCCAGTTCAGCTCCATGAGGAGTGGCGAGTTGCTCCACGCCGGCATGGCGGCGAGAACACCGGTACGGGCGTCATCGTTGCTGCGTCGTACCTCGCCACCAGTGTCTGCGGTGCCACGCCTCATGTGTCTGTGGGCGTGCCACCCGTGCCTGCGGCAGTGCCATGCAGGCAGAGACAGAAGCCGGGTGCATGGAGAGCGATGAGTCGGTGGCCAGCTTCTCCGTGTCCGCCGCCATCATCGAGGAGAAGTAGAACACGGGAGGCCGCCGCCACTTGGGACCCATGAAGGCCACCGCCGAGGCGACGACTACGCATTCAGGTGGTTTCTTTGCTGCTTCGTCTCTTCCGAGGACCTTCATCGACACCGCAAGTGTCTGCCGGACATGAGGAAGACAAAAGGGATCCGCAGGCGACCATTTAGATTATGTACTCCCTCTCCAGTTGGCGGGAATTTTTTTTCTAAGAATGGATAAATTGTATGTATCTATAACTAAAATAAGTCTAGATACATCCATTTCTAGGACAAGTATTTTCGGACGGAGGGAGTATTAATTATACCAAGAGAGCCGGATTGGCAGCGCTTAGTTCATGTAAATGTAATGAAATCCATCATGTTTATATGAAGATCCAGCTTTTTTATACGAAATCCTTCATGCTTATATGAAATCAGTCCGTGTTTGCACGAATTTCATCTGGTATGTTAGAGTTGTGAAAATGTATGCCGCTGGCGTTTGATGTCGTCCTCCGCGGAAGGAAGCGGGAGGAAATTTGCCGGCGGCCGTTGGATATGCTCTTATGCTGGAAATAATAGAGTGACATCCAATCCATTTGAGTTAATTGCGTGTATGATTGTCCCTCTATAAAAAGTTTTTTTTGAACTGGCCCTCTATAAAAAGTTAATTGCATGTACAGTGTACACGTAACTTGCAGGGTGGCTACAGCTTCGTACAGAAAGTTAAAAAGAAACAAGTCCATCCTTAATCTTGTATTCTAAGTACTCTGTGGGTTCCACTGTCAATAGAGTAGCGAAAGAAGTATATATTAAATAAGTAATACTCCCTCCATGTGGAAATACTTGTCATCAAGATGAATAAAAGGGGATGTATCTAGATGTATTTTAGTTCTAGATACACCCATTTTCATCCATTTTGATGACTAGTATTTCCGGACGGAGGGAGTATATAATATAAAAATCTAAAGGTAAAGATAGAATTCGAACTCATGTCATCGCGTTGCGAGCATCCGGCGCTAACCAGTCCAACACATTTTTATTGTAGACCATGCTGGGGATATATCTCCATACTCTTATACTCCATCTGTTCCTAAATATTTGTCTTTTTTAGATTTCAAAGGGACTACCACATACGAATGTGTATGTAGATATATTTTAGAGTGTAGATTCATTCATTTTGCTCCATATGTAGTCACTTGTTGAAATCTCTAAAAAGACAAATATTTAGGAACGGAGGGAGTAGAAAACAGAGTTGGTGATGATGGTGTGTGTGCCATCCTGCAATATAGGCCGTCGGATTTATACCTAACGGATAGGAAGGAAACTATGGCAATTTTGCAAAAATATACCCACACCCCTCTCCACGTTCGCAAATACGGCCTTCCCTCGTTCATCCTTTTCTCTCACAAGATAAACTACTCATACAAATGCATCTTGATGTTCCATGCAACGCACGGGCATCTAGCTAGTTTCTTTTAAAATAGTTACTGCGATAATTGGGTTGAAGTGATATATTTTATGTCTGCCCCGAATGATTTCAGATTCACTAGTAGTAACAAAGAAATGGTTGCCTTGTTAATTAACTGAAAATAGGGTGAAAACTATCACATGGGGCCGGTAAAAACAAGGCACACTGGGTTCAGCATCATCGTCACTACAGCTGTGCACGCGCGAGAAGTCTACATATCGAGGGGGCTACTGAGCGAGGCACGGAGACACAATTGAGATGAACCAATTGACAGATTGCGATCAGATTGAGTTATCACCCTTCTACTGTCATTGTTGGGTGGGGGGAAGGGGGAGGGAGAGAAAGGCGTATCGAGAGTGTGCGCAGTAGGCATAGAGGCACAACTAGCGACTGTGTGTGTATGTGTGTGTGTGTTTGAAAGAGGAGTAGATAGATTACTATCAAGATCGAGGTGCCACCCTACTCCTTCGGTGTCAGGTAGTGTGTGTGTGTTTGAGAGAGAAGCCAGTCGATAGATTAGTATCAAGATCGAGGTGTCGCCCTACTCCTTCGGTGTTGGGAAGTGTGTGTGTGTGGTTGTGTGTGTCGGGGGGAGGGGGGCAGTGACACTTACATATCTCTACTCTTATAAAAACAGAGTTGGTGATGATGGTGTTCCTGCCATCCTGTAATATAGGCCATCCGATTTATATCCGACGGATAGGAAGGAAACTGTGGCAATTTTGCAAAAAGATACCCACACCCCTCTCCGCATTTGCAAATAAGGCATTCCCTCGTTGATCCTTTTCTCCCACAAGATAAACTACTCATACAAATGCATCTTGATGTCCCGTGCAACGCATGGGCATCTTGATGTTCCGTGCAACACATGGGCATCTTGCTAGTAGGGAGAAGGTGTTTGTGTGACACATATCTAGCTATATTAAGGGATAGGTAGATAGCATTTGTGCGAGGCATACTTAAAGCATCATGAAGATAAACAAAACGGTGTGCATGCAAGTGACGAAAAAATGAAGCGAGAAACAATGTGTGCTTCACTCCCCAGAAACGGCTCCACAAAAGAGTCTTGATGACCCACAAGCCCCTCAGAGGATTACTTTCCATAGTAACAAGTCACAGTAAATTTCAGCACACTATATAAATTTTTCCTTACCAAATTCCACCTACCAAAGGCGCTTCACTCCCCGGCAACGGCGCCAGAAAAGAGTCTTGATGACCCACAAGTATAGGGGATCTATCGTAGTCCTTTAGATAAGTAAGAGTGTCGATGCCAATGAGGAGCAGAAGGAAATGATAAGCAGTTTTCAGTAAGGTATTCTCTGCAAGCACTGAAATTGTAGGTGACAGATAGTTTTGTGATAAGATAATTGGTAACAAGTACCAAGTAACAAGTATAAATAAAGTGCAGCAAGATGGCCCAATCCTTTTTGTAGCAAAGGACAAGCCTGGACAATTTCTTATATAGAGGAAAACGCTCCCGAGGACACATGGGAATTATCGTCAAGCTAGTTTTCATCACATTCATATGATTCGAGTTCGTTACTTTGATAATCTGATATGTGGGTGGACCGGTGCTTGGGTGCTGCCCTTCCTTGGACAAGCATCCCACTTATTATTAACTACTCTTGCAAGCATCCACAACTACAAAAGAAGTATTAAGGTAAACCTAACCATAGCATGAAACATATGGATCCAAATCAGCCCCTTACGAAGCAACGCATAAACTAGGGTTTAAGCTTCTGTCACTCTAGCAACCCATCATCTACTTATTACTTCCCAATGCCTTCCTCTAGGCCCAAACAATGGTGAAGTGTCATGTAGTCGACGTTCACATGACACCACTAGAGGAAAGACAACATACATCTCATCAAAATATCAAATGAATACCAAATTCACATGACTACTAATAGCAAGACTTCTCCCATGTCCTCAGGAACAAACGTAACTACTCACAAAGCATATTCATGTTCATAATCAGAGGGGTATTAATGTGCATAATAGATCTGAACATATGATGTTCCACCAAATAAACCAACTAGTGTCAACTACAAGGTGTAATCAACACTACTAGCAACCTACATGTACCAATCTGAGGCTATGAGACAAAGATTGGATACAAGAGATGAACTAGGGTTTGAGAGGAGATGGTGCTGGTGAGGATGTTGATGGAGATTGACCCCTCCTGATGAGAGGATCGTTGGTGATGACGATGGAGATGATTTCCCCCTCCCGGAGGGAAGTTTCCCCGGCAGAACAACTCTGTCGGAGCCCTAGATTGGTTCCGCCAAGGTTCTGCCTCCTGGTGGCGGAGTTTCGTCCCGTAAGCTGGCTTATGATTTTTCCAGCGTAAAAGACCTCATATAGTAGAAGATGGTTACCGGAGGCCTGCCAGGGGGTCCACGAGGCAGGGGGGCGCGCCCAGGGGGTAGAGCGTGCCCCCCACACTCGTGGATGGTGGGTGGCCCCCCTCTGGTACTTTCTTCGCCCAACATTTCTTATATATTCCAAAAATAATTCCTCTGGAGTTTCAGGACTTTTGGAGCTGTGCAGAATAGGTCTCTAGTATTTGCTCCTTTTCCAGCCCAGAATCCCAGCTGCTGGCATTCTCCCTCTTCATGTAAATCTTGTAAAATAAGAGAGAAAAGGCATAAGTATTGTGACATAATGTGTAATGACAACCCATAATGCAATAAATATCGATATAAAAGCATGATGCAAAATGGACGTATCAACTCCCCCAAGCTTAGACCTCGCTTGTCCTCAAGCGAAAGCAGATAACAATAAATATGTCCACATGTTTAGAGATAGAGGTGTCGATAAAATAAAATATGGACATGAGGGCATCATGATCATTCTTAGAACAGCAACATAAATAAATTTTATCATATGAATTCTTAAGTTTAAGTAACAAACACTTCTCAATACAAAGTATGAATCAGAAACTTCATTGAGAACTAACAAACTAAAATCTCAGTCATTGAAGCAATTGCAATTTATCATAACATCGGAAAGAGTCTATGTAAGAGATTTTCAACAAGTCCACATATTTCAACTATCATTTAACCTTTCATGATTGCCAGCACCCACGCAATATTTATGGGTATGAAGTTTTAATCGGACACAGAGAAAGATAGGGGCTTATGGTTTTGCCTCCCAACCTTTTACCTCAAGGGTAACGTCAACAATAATAATTCATGATGCCTTACATCCAATTAGATGTATATATTAGGATCTTTCCAACACACTGTGCTTGCCAAAGGATAAAAATAAAAGGAAAGGTGAAGGTCACCTTGACTCTTGCATAAGATATGATAAATGTAAAAGATAGGCCCTTCGCAGAGGGAAGCAGAGGTTGCCATGCGCTTTTATGGTTGGATGCACGAAACCTTAATGCGAAAGAACGTCACTTTATATTGCCCCTTGTGATGGACCTTTATTATGCAGTCCGTCGCTTTTATTACTTCCAATCACAAGATCGTACAAAGCTTATTTTCTCCACACTAATAAGTCATACATATTTAGAGAGCAATTTTTATTGCTTGCACCGATGACAACTTACTTGAAGGATCTTACTCAATCCATAGGTAGATATGGTGTACTCTCATGGCAAAACTAGTTTTAAGGGTGTTTGGAAGCACAAGTAGTATCTCTACTTAGTGCAAGGAATTGGATAGCATGAGGGGGAAAGGCAAGCTCAACATGTTGGAGGATCCATAACAATACACTTTATCTCGGATATAAGAAAACATAACTCATTACGTTGTCTTCCTTGTCCAACATCAACTCTTTAGCACGTCATATTTTAATGAACGCTCCCAATCATATTTTAATGAACGTTATCTAAATGAGAACCTCTCTCCCTTTATTACTTCCTATTAATTGCAACGATGACCAAAACTATGTTTGTCAACCCTCAACAACTTTTATTCGTCATACTTTTTATAAGATCAGTATTGTTTCTTAATTTCTTTTCATTCTTTCTTTTTCTTATTATTCCCTGAAGGTCATAGCAAAATAATCAAGCCCTTGACTCAACACTAATCTTTATTATATATAGCTCACGGACTCGATTACATAGAGAAATCATAAAGTAAAACTCACAACTAGATCATACTAAAACTTTATTCTAGTAAATCACGATGATAACAAAAGGATCGAACTAAGAAAAACGGTAAACATAGGAGTGTGATGGTGATACGATACCCGGGCACCTCCCCCAAGCTTGGCAGTTGCCAAGGGGAGTGCCCATACCATGTGATTATGCTTCTAGCTTCGGAGATGGTGGTGGTGATGATGGGTAGTCGCACATCGAGCGTAGGAGATTCTCCAATTTATGGATGATGTCTTTGAGTGCGATGATGTGATCCTTCAACAAAATATTTTCACGTGTGAGATACTTGTTTTGTAAATGAGCCAACTCAATCATCTTGAAAGCTTCAATCTCAATTGGGGTAAAGAGAGGTGGAAGGATGGCTTCTTCTTTTGCTGCCGGAACTTGATCTCCCATGGCCTTCTTGATCCCATCATCCTTGTTGATCTCCTCTGGTCCTTCTCTCTTCAGCTCCACCTTCATTAGCCAAGCATCGTTGCCCTCATTGTTGGAGGAGGAGGGAGACGACATGATGCCTAGCCTATACAACTTCTCGTAGAAAACAGCTCGAAATGAAAACAGAGGA
Organism: Triticum aestivum; assembly: GCF_018294505.1. Lineage (NCBI taxonomy): Eukaryota > Viridiplantae > Streptophyta > Magnoliopsida > Poales > Poaceae > Triticum > Triticum aestivum. Next base: position 53,258,153 of record NC_057802.1, on the reverse strand, counting down.
AATTTGCGTGATACGGGAGTCAAAACCTTAGGGAGATTATATAATGAATTTTTACCGACCAAAATACGTATTGTGCAAGAAAACAGAGTCCGGAGAGCGCACGGGGTGTCCACGAGGCAGGGGGCGCGCCCAGGGGGTAGGGCGCGCCTCCCACCCTCGTGGAAGCCCCGTGTCCTTCCCGGACTGCTTCTTATTTTCCTATTTTTTTAATATTCCAAAACGGAGAAAATTGGCCATTAGAACAGTTTTGGAGTCGGTTTACTCACCGTACCACGTACCTATTCCTTATCGGAGTCTGAAACGTTCTGGAGGGTGTCCCTTATGTATTCCTCCAGGGTTACGGTTTCAATAACATTAGTTTCAACATTTATAGGATTACCTAAGATATAATGTTTGATTCTTTGACCGTTCACCACCTTCGGATTCGTGCCTTCGAAGTTGTTGATTTTTATGGCACCGGAACGATAGACCTCCTCGATAACGTAGGGACCTTCCCATTTAGAGAGAAGTTTTCCTGCAAAAAATCTTAACCGAGATTTGTATAACAAAACATAATCTCCTACATTGAACTCACGCTTTTGTATCATTTTATCATGCCATCTTTTAACATTTTCTTTAAATAGTTTGGCATTTTCATAAGCTTGGGTTCTCCATTCATCAAGTGAGCTAATGTCAAATAACCTCTTCTCACCGGCAAGTTTGAAATCATAATTGATCTCTTTGATAGCCCAATATGCCTTATGTTTTAGTTCAAGAGGTAAGTGACATGCTTTACCGTAAACCATTTTATAAGGAGACATACCCATAGGATTTTTATATGCAGTTCTATAGGCCCATAATGCACCATCAAGTTTCTTGGACCAATTCTTTCTAGATTTATTAACAGTCTTTTGCAAAATTAATTTGAGTTCTCTATTACTCAGTTCTACTTGACCACAAGACTGTGGATGGTATGGAGATGCAATTCTATGATTGACATCATACTTAGCAAGCATTTTACGAAAAGCACCATGAATAAAGTGTGAACCAGCATCAGTCATTAAATACCTAGGGACTCCAAAGCTCGGAAAAATAACTTCTTTAAGCATCTTAATAGAGGTGTTATGATCAACACTACTAGTTGGAATAGCTTCTACCCACTTAATAACGTAATCAACAGCAACTAAAATATGTGTGTACCCGTTAGACGAGGGAAACGGTCCCATATAATCAAAGCCCCAAACATCAAATGGTTCAATAACAAGTGAATAATTCATAGGAATTTCTTGACGTCTACTGATATTACCAATCATTTGACATTCATCACAAGACAAGACAAACTTACGGGCATCTTTGAAGAGAGTAGGCCAATAAAAACCAGATTGCAATACCTTATGTGCAGTTCTGTCTCCAGCATGGTGTCCTCCATAAGCTTCGGAGTGACACTTGCGTAGGATCTATTCCTGTTCATGCTCAGGTACACAACGTTTAATAACACCATCTACTACTTCTTTATAAAGATGTGGGTCATCCCAAAAGTAATGCCTTAAATCATAGAAGAATTTTTTCTTTTGCTGGTATGTGAAACTAGGTGGTATAAATTTAGCAACAATGTAATTAGCATAATCAGCATACCATGGAGCAGTACGAGAAGCATTTATGACATTTAATTGTTCATCTGGAAAGCTATCATCAATAGGTAGTGGGTCATTAAGAGTATTCTCTAACCTAGACAAGTTGTCTGCAACGGGGTTCTCAGCTCCCTTTCTATCAATAATATGCAAATCAAATTCTTGTAGCAAGAGAACCTGTTAGTGTACAAAAAGAGGGGTGCACTTTTTGTACCCCTATACCTGTGCACGGGCAGTCAGAGCCGCGCCCATGGTCACATCAAGCGGAGCAAGGGAGGTGAGCCAAGGTAAGACCAGAGCGCAAGATGGCCAGAGCAACGCCAAGGCCAAGACCACAAAGAGCAGAGGGACGAGTCAGGTTCCCCCGGCAAGACCCTTGCCGGGGCGACCTCAGCAGCCCCGGCAAGGCCTTGCCAGGGGCTGCTCGCCCCACACCAACAGAGCGAGACGCCCTTGATCCCACGGCCCCCAACGCCATCATCCACGTGGGGCCAGAGCTCGGGAAGACACATCTGTGGTGGCGTGCAGATCTTTGTGAAGACATATTCAAGATCAGATGAGGATTAGAAGACGATGACCCTCGGCAAGATCCTTGCCGAGGAAGGCCACCAGACCCCCGGCAAGGCCCTTGCCGGGGACGACAGCGCGCCATGGCAAGATCCTTGCCGGGCCACACGGCGAGACCCTTGCCGGGCCACCCGGCAAGGCCCTCACCAAGAACGCCAGCAGGGCTGCCGCCAGGCCCACCGACGACCAAGCTTCCACCGCCATTCACGTGCAGCTGCCAGCCCAACCACCTAGGCGGGCACCTGCGTGGCGACATGCGGATCCCAGGCCAACTCATCGAGCGCCTGCGTGGCGGCATGCAGATCTTCGTGAAGGCTCCACCTCAGCTGCCTGCCTGCCTACATGGCACCGCATGCATCGCTGGCCAAGGCGCGTGTCGAAGCGAGGAAGAGCGGCGACGGACTTACAGGCCTCGCCCCCCCCGTCCCCAATAAAGCAAGGGGACACCTGAGCGATGCCTTAAATGCATCTTGTCCTGTAATACGAGGGATAAGCTCGCGACACTGTACGCCTTTCCACCTCCTGTGTGCCACTGTGGTAACCCCTTTTTCCTATTAAAGGAGGCCCAAGGCAACCAAGAGAGGGATTCGGCTCTTTGGAACGACACGCTGACCACAGCTAGTTTGAGAGCTCAAGAACTCTCAGAAATACACCCACCAAAGCAGGACTAGGGTTTTACGCATCCTTGCGTCCCGAACCTGGGTAAACGACCCTTGTGCTGTCTACTAGCCCTGCTCGCCCCGCAACCCTACGCCCCGGCAACCGTAGTAGGGATTCTTGTGATCCCATAGGTGTCGTTTCACACCGACATCTTTGACGCACCAGGTAGGGGGCACAATTGGGAGAATCTGGTCTAGTAGTCAGCCTAGCAGTTCTACGTCGCCATGGCCCCTAAGAAGAAGACGGCCACGGCGGCCGACTCGTTGGGAGCCGAATGACCCATACCGGTGCGGACGAGCAGCGGACCAGTCGCAGACAGGACCCGGGCCGCGGCCTGCGAGCACCAGCATCGCCCAGGCAGTCGGAGCCTGGCGAGCGGCATCGTTCGCGCGCCAGACGACCGGCTACACGTCGCCGGATCCAAAGACGGAGCTGGGCCCCCCGCAGGCGGTGCGGGGCCCTCCAGGGGCGTCGTTGTGCCGACTCCGGGCGGCGCGGCGACCTCTAGGACGCCTACACCGGCGGCCACCGCACATTCTTCCCATGGTGTGCGCGCTGAACAGCGTCACCACGTTGGTGACCCTGGGCACCGCCGTGGGAAGAGCCATGTGCATCATCGGCAAGATGAAGGGGTTCAGCACGCTCGCCGAAGCGCTGGTGAAAATGGCACGCAGCCGCTGGGTCATGACGGAGCTCCTTCTAACATAGTTAGAAGTCAAAGCGCGCCATGATCCACGCAGTTGTCGCTGCCGCCCACGCTAGCGGAAGCTTTGGCACGTGTACAGCTGCTTCTCAACTTCCCTCCTGCTGCGGAGAAGCTCGACGAGTGGAGGGCCACCATCCGGAGCCTCGTCGTCATCGCGAACAAAGATGATCCGCGACCGGCGGGGCCCTCGGGTCGGCGCTCCACCGAGCCACCACATGCTGGCGCTAGGAGGACCGGGGGAGCTGCGGCCACGGTGCACTCCCCTCCTCCTCGCCAGCCGCCGCGGGCGTCGGCCCGTCGCGACGATGCTTGTGATAACATCTCCATAGCGTCGTCCGACCCGCGGACCCTCCGCAACCAGCGCCAGGTTCTTCGGGAGCGAGCTCACGAAGACGCTCAAACCACAGTCGAGCGCGGCGCGAAACGCGCCGCCAGTTGGACAAGCGGGCGGGACCCGCTATGGACCACCCGGCACCGGGGGGCCCCGACGGCCTACCTTACGAGGTGGGCTGCCCGGCTTTTACCCGTGAGCTGAGGCAGTTCCAGTGGCCGTCCCACCGCACGTTCAAGCCCGATGTCGACGAGAAGTACACTGGCAAGACCCATCCGTCCGAGTTCCTCAGCATCTACACCATCACGATGCAGGCAGCTGGGGCTCGCGACGACAAGGTGCTTGCCAACTATTTCCCGCTGGCGCTCAAGCCCAATGTGATGTCTTGGTTGATGCACTTGCCGGTGGATTCCATTTCTTCTTGGTCGGATATGTGCCATGAGTTCGTTGGCGCCTTCATGGCTAGGCCAGTGATCTGCATATCATCCCCCAGAAGGAAGGGGAGACCCTGCGCAAGTACATCCAGAGATTCAGCCGGGTGCAGTACAACATCCCTGACGTTCATCCTGCTGCTGTGATTAGCGCGTTCCACCAGAACATGCGTAATCACAAGATGCGCGAGGAGCTGGCGATGACCAAGGTTAAGGATGTGGCCGAGCTCTACGTTCTGGCTGATAGGTGCGCCCAGGCTAAAGAGGGAAGGAAGTACCCCGGCGAAGACGCCGGCGCGGAAACCGACTCTACCGATGAAGACGCCGCCACCCCGACGAAGAAATCCAGGAGACCGCTCTCCCCGGCAAGGAAGTAGACCGCGACTGGATCATGTACTTTGATGGGCCTTTATCGCTGCAAGGCGCCGGTGCCGGTGTGCTGCTCGTTGCACCCACCGGAGAACACCTCAAGTACGTGATCCAGATGCACTTCCCCAGGGAGATGTCCACCAACAAAACCGCTGAGTACAAGGGGTTGCTTGCCGGTCTCAGGATCGCAGCAGACCTCGGGGTTAAGAAGCTCATCGTCAGGGGTGACTCGCAGCTCGTTGACAGGCAGGTCAACAAGGATTATCAGAGCCCATTGGTGGAAGCTTACGTAGATGAGGTGAGGAAGCTGGAGGAACGCTTTGACGGTATCCAGGTGGAGCACGTCCCCCGAGAGGAGAACGACATCGCCGATTACCTGTCGAAGCATGCCACATTCAAGTTACCTGTGGAACCAGGTACCTTTTTGCTCCGGTTAACTCAACCATCCGTCGAACCATCAGCGGGGCAGAGCAAGCGGAGAAAATCAGGTCCCGACAAGTACTTTCCTACCGAGCCCCCCGGGGCTGCCGGCAAGGGTGCTGCCGCGGACGCTGAGCCTGCCCAAGAGCAACTGGCTCCGGCAGGGCGTCAAGCCCTGGCCGTGGAGACAGCCGCTCCCATGGCGGAACAGATGCCTTTGGTCCTTGCCGTCGAGCCCCAGGCTCCGGCATGGGCGCAACATACCATCCGATTCCTCCAAACAAGGGAGCTTCCTGAGGAGCAGAAAGAAGCAGAGCAAGTAGCCCGTCGGTCTGCCATGTACCAGTTCGTCGATGACGTCCTGTACCGGAGAAGGCCGAACGGTGTGAAACTCAGGTGCATCCCCCGGGAGGAAGGACTGGAGCTGTTGGTGGAGATACATGGAGGCATATGTGGCTCCCACATAGGGTCGAGGGCCCTTGCCGGGAAGGCGTTCCGACAAGGTTTCTTCTGGCCCACCGCCCTCCAGGATGCGACGGCACTAGTAACCCAGTGTGAAGCGTGCCAGTTCCATTCAAAGAAGCTTCATCAACCAGCCCAAGCCCTTCAAACAATCCCTCTCTCCAGGCCATTCTTGGTCTGGGGGCTCAATATACTGGGCCCTTTCCCCCGCGCTGTCGGGGGCTTTGAGTACTTGTACGTTGCAATCGACAAGTTCACAAAGGGGCTGGAGGTGGAAGCAGTGAGGAAGGTGACTGCTCAGTCAGCCGTCAAGTTCTTCAAAGGACTGGTCTACCGTTTTGGTGTGCCGAACGGAGTTATCACCGACAACGGCACGCAGTTCACAGGCCACACCTTCATGTAGTACATCCAAGACCTCGACAGCAAGGTCTGTTTTGCTTCCGTGGCACATCCACGGAGCAACGGCCAAGCGCAGAGGGCAAATGCTGAAGTGTTGCGAGGCCTGAGGACGAAGACCTTTGACAAGCTGTACAACAGCGGAAGGCGCTAGATTGATGAGTCGTCGGCGGTTCTTTGGTCGATCAGGACGACGCCGAATCGAGCCACCGGCCAGACACCTTTTGCCTTGGTATAAGGGGCAGAAGCAGTTCTCCCCACGGAACTCATATACGGGTCACCTCGAGAGCCGTTGCGCCAAGGTGACGTGACGCTCCTTGAGGAAGATCGTCTTCGGGCGGCTGTGAGAGCGGCACGCTACCAGCAAGCCTTGCGCCGCTACCATAGCCGCAAGGTTCATGCCCGAAACCTTGAGGAAGGCGACCTTGTTCTTCGGCGCGTTCAGTTGGCCAAGAATTCCAACAAGTTGACGCCAAAGTGGGAAGGCCCTTATCGGGTAATACGAGTCACCAGGCCTGGCGCAGTCCGCCTGGAGACCGAAAATGCCATCCCAGTGAGCAACTCCTGGAACATCGAGCATCTTCACAAGTTTTACCCATAAGGCACGGCTTGCCGGGCCTCCCGGCAAGCCACCTTTTGTACAAGCTTTGCCGGCAAGGCATGTGACTCTTCATACAAAGCCAGGCGTAGACCCTGAGCATAAGTAAATGAAGCGTTGGCGCCCTAAGTTATAGCATGCATGCTAGGTCGAGTCTCTTCCTTGGTTAGGGTTGATAGTGCTTAGCGGCGACTAACCCCTAGCCTAGAGGTCGAGTGCGCGTCTATCTGTTCCTTTTTTTTCCTCCTTTGGTTCGCAGGGCACATGAGCACTTCTGCTGAGCTACTCGAAAAGAAGGAAACGGACCGACGCCCCGACCCCGGCAAACCAGAGTTGCCAGGGGCTGCAAGCACAAGGATCCAACCGCGGCAAGATGAGATTGCCGGGGGCTGCCGATCGAGATAAGTCTTTTATCCTCTGTCATGCATTTTGGAACCGGACTGGGGTATGTGAAACCTCGTTTTTATCTCTAGGCTGCCATGCTCCCCTTTTCCCTATACCTAAGGATTATTTCCTGGGTCCGGATTTGGTCGTAGCCGCGGCGGCAAGGAGGTGGGACGAGGAGCATGAAGCCCACTTCATCCCTGCCTCCGCCAAGCGCGCGAGAACGGTCGAGTGAAGTGGGAGGGAGGCAAGGTCTGTTGCCGGGCCAAAAACGTTTATCTTAAGCAATAACAAGGATTCACTCGTTGTCGCGGGGTTTACCCGCGAACGAAAAACCTGGCAAGCATCCCTTTTTCATTAAAAACATCCCATACAGTTACAGTTCGTGCGAGATGAAAAACATGAGCAAGGGGATTACAAGTTTTAAATTTAACAAAGGCCTGCAGGCTTACAAACTAAAAAAGAGATAAGATGCCCGTAATCCCTTTCTTGTCCCTCTCCTCAGGAGGCAGGTAAAGAAGGCAAAACGGCAAAAGGGGCACCTAGGTGAGCTACGAGCAGCCGAAAGCACCAAGAGAACATCTCGGCGGCCGTCCAAAGGTTGGCTGGTGATGACGGTGCCAAGAAAGAAGCTGTAAGACGAGGCGGCATGACATTAGTACATGACGAAGGCGTCGGTGCCCGCGTACTCCGACTTGACGGCCTTGCTGCCCGCCCTCTTCCTCTTCCCCAGCCTTCCAACATCAACCGCCCTAGACGACGGCCCCGAGAAGTTCAAGAAGCCGGCCCCTCCCTCCGGCAAGCTTTGCCGGGGGAGCGGCCAGGTGCAGATGCCTAGGCGCGGGGAGTCCGACGCCTAGTCGGACTCGTCACCGCTATCCGCCCCACTCTCCTCCTCATCACTTTCGCTCGAGGAAGAGCTTCCATCGTCAGAATATCCATCGGAGGAGGAGGGACGCGTTGTCGAGCAGCGACCCTCGCCACCATCGTCGAAGGACCAGGATTCCCTTTCTCCATGGCGGGTAAAAGGAAGAAGCAGAAGCAAGACAAGATAGATGACAGAAGAGTGCGGGACGCCATCCCCCCTTCCCCCTCCTTATAAAGGAGCGGGGTCGGGGCTCAGCCGCCCCGTTTGGCCAATCTAGTCACCAAAGGCGCGCGGAATCGGGACTGACCCGCTTCCCCAACCAGCGACGGCCCGGTTTCCCGCCCCCGCCGCTTGCTACCCCAAGTGCATGGGGGACGTGTGGCGTACGTGCAGAACCGAGGGGATAGGCGAAGCGACCTCTCCCCACCCCGTGATCATGGGGAGTGGACGCCTTGAAGACCGTGCCCCCGCCCCGTTCAGTAAATGAGCCGCGCCTCCACGCCTCCCTCTTTTCACGGGGAAGACGTGAGCCGCCTCTTTACTGCGATGTGACTTATGCGTGTGAAAATCGCCCCATGCATGCCGCACACGTCGCGCATACCCCTCCACACCGTGCCACGCGCATGGGTCGTGGGAGGCGCAGCGCGCGAAAAGTTTTACCGCGGTAAAAACCGCCCCGCCTGCCCGTGCACCGTTCTAGGCCTAGCCCAACAACGCGTCGCGCTTATGTGTGGCCCAGGCCCGGGGGCTCCTGTCAGTGTACAAAAAGAGGGGTGCACTTTTTGTACCCCTATACCTGTGCACGGGCAGTCAGAGCCGCGCCCACGGTCACACCAAGCGGAGCAAGGGAGGTGAGCCAAGGTAAGACCAGAGCGCAAGATGGCCATAGCAACGCCAAGGCCAAGACCACAAAGAGCAGAGGGACGAGTCCGGTTCCCCCGGCAAGATCCTTGCCGGGGCAACCTCAGCAGCCTCGGCAAGGCCCTTGCCGGGGGCTGCTCGCCCCACACCAACAAAGCGAGCCGCCCTTGAGCCCATGGCCCCCAATGCCATCATCCACGTGGGGCCAGAGCTCGGGAAGACACCTCTGTGGTGGCATGCAGATCTTTGTGAAGACATATTCAAGATCAGATGAGGATTAGAAGACAACGACCCTCGGCAAGATCCTTGCCGAGGAAGGCCACCAGACCCCCGGCAAGGCCCTTGCCGGGGACGACAGCGCGCCACGGCAAGACCCTTGCCGGGCCACACGGCGAGACCCTTGCCGGGCCACCCGGCAAGGCCTTCACCAAGAACGCCAGCAGGGCCGCCGCCAACCAAGCTTCCACCGCCGTTCACATGCAGCTGCCAGCCCAACCAGCTGGGCGGGCACCTGCGTGGCGACATGCGGCTCCCAGGCCAACTCATCGAGCGCCTGCATGGCAACATGCAGATCTTCGTGAAGGCTCCACCGTCGCACCACCTCAGCTGCCTGCCTGCCTACATGGCACCGCACGCATCACTGGCCAAAGCGCATGTCGAAGCAAGGAAGAGCGGCGACGGACGGGACGGGCCTCGCCCCCCCCCCCCCCCGTCCCCAATGCAAGGGGACACTTGAGTGATGCCTTAAATGCATCTTGTCCTGTAATACGAGGGATAACCTTGCGACACTGTACGCCTTTCCACCTCCTGTGTGCCACTGTGGCAACCCCTTTTTCCTATAAAAGGAGGCCCAAGGCGACCAGGAGAGGGATTCGGCTCTTTGGAACGACACGCTGAACACAGCTAGTTCGAGAGCTCAAGAACTCTCAGAAATACACCCACCAAAGCAGGACTAGGGTTTTACGCATCCTTGCGTCCCGAACCTGGGTAAACGACCCTTGTGCTGTCTACTAGCCCTGCTCTCCTTGCAACCCTGCGCCCCGGCAACCGTAGTAGGGATGCTTGTGATCCCATAGGTGTTTTTTCACACCGACAGAACCCATCTAATAAGTCTAGGTTTAGCATCTTTCTTTTCCATAAGATATTTAATAGCAGCATGATTAGTGTGAATAGTTACTTTAGAATCAACAATGTAAGGCCTGAACTTATCACAAGCAAATACAACTGCTAGAAATTCTTTCTCAGTAGTAGCATAATTTATTTGGGCACCGTCTAGAGTTTCACTAGCATAATGAATAACATTTAACTTCTTATCAACTCTTTGTCCTAGGACAGCACCTACAGCATAATCACTAGCATCACACATAATTTCAAAGCGCAAGTTCCAATCAGGTGGCTGAACAACTGGTGCAGAAACTAAAGCTTTCTTAAGTAATTCAAATGCTTCTACACAATCATCATCGAAAACAAAAGGAACATCTTTTTGTAATAAATTAGTCAAAGGCCTAGAGTTTTTTGAGAAGTCCTTAATGAACCTCCTATAAAATCTAGCATGACCAAGGAAACTTCTTATAACTTTGACGTCCTTGGGTAATGATCTTTTTTAGTAGCTTTATTTAATTTGCGGAAATCAATTACCATTCTATAACCTGTAACAATTCTTTGTGGGATCAATTCATCTTTATCATTAGGAACAACAGTAATGCCTCCCTTCTTAGGGACACAATGGACAGGACATACCCACTGACTATCAGCAACTGGATAAATAATACCTGCCTCTAGAAGCTTTAGTATTTCTTTCTTTACCACTTCTTTCATTTTAGGATTTAACCGTCGTTGAGGATCAGCGACCGGTTTAGAATCCTCTTCCAATTTTATTTTGTGCTGACATAGAGTGGGACTAATGCCCTTAAGATCATCAAGAGTATATCCAATAGCGGCACGGTGCTTCTTCAGAGTTTTCAATAATCTCTCTTCTTCTTTCTCTGAAAGGTTAGCACTAATAATAACAGGATATATCTTCAATTCATCAAGATAAGCATATTTAAGAGTATTAGGTAATGGTTTGAGCTCAAACACGGGATCGCCCTTGGGTGGAAGAGGATCCCCTAGTGTTTCAACAGGCAAGTTGTGTTTTAAGATGGGTCCCTGACTAAAGAATATTTCATCTATTTCCCTTCTTTCATTCATAAACATATCATTTTCATGGTCTAGCAAATATTGTTCCAAAGGATCATTAGGAGGTACGACAATAGAAGCAAGACCAATAATTTCATCTTTACTAGGCAATTCTTTATCATGGGATTGTCTACGGAATTTAGCAAAATTAAAGTCATGAGACATATCCCCTAGACCAACAGTAACAATATCTTTTTGGCAATCAATCCTGCATTAACAGTATTCAAGAAGGGTCTACCAATATAATGGGACAAAAGTTATCTTGTGGGGAACAAGGAAATCAGCAGGGTATTTAACCTTCCCACACAAGACTTCAACATCTCTAACAATCCCAAATGGTGAAATAGTATCTCTATTGGCAAGCTTAATATTAACATCAATATCCTCTATATCAGCGGGTGCAATGTCATGCATAATTTCTTTATATAAAGAAAGAGGTATTGCACTCGCACTAGCACCCATATCACATAAGCCAAGATAACAATGATCTCCTATTTTAACAGAAATAACAGGCATGCCAACAATAGGTCTATTCTTGTCTTTAGCATCAGGTCTAGCAATTCTAGTAGCTTCATCACAGAAAGAAATAACATGCCCATCAATATTATTGACCAAGAGATCTTTAACCATAGCTATACTAGGTTCAACTTTAATTTGTTCAAAGGGTGTAGATGTTTTAGCATTGCTCTTGTGTACTACAGTTGAAGCTTTAGCATGATCCTTTATTCTAACAGGGAAAGGTGGTTTTTCAACATAAGCAGTAGGAACAATAGGATCATCATAAGTGATAGTCTTTTCTTCAACTTTAATAGGTTCAACTACTTTTACTTCTATGGTAGGATGATATTTAAACCACTTCTCCTTAGGGAGATCAACATGAGTAGCAAAAGATTCACAAAAAGTAGCTACTATCTCAGAGTCAAGCCCATATTTAGTGCCAAATTCACGGAAGACATCGGTATCCATAAAAGATTTAACACAATCAAACTTAGGTGTTATACCTGACTCCTTACCTTCGTTGAGGTCCCAATCTTCAGAGTTGCGTTTAATTCTTTCCAATAAATCCCATTTGAATTCAATAGTCTTCATCATAAAAGAACCAGTACAAGAAGTATCGAGCATGGAGCGATTGTTGTCAGAAAGCCGATCATAAAAATTTTGAATAATAATTTCTCTCGAGAGCTCACGATTGGGGCATGAATATAACATTGACTTAAGCCTCTCCCAAGCTTGAGCGATGCTTTCTCCTTCGCGAGGCCAAAAATTATATATATAATTACGATCACGATGAACAAGATGCATAGGATAAAACTTCTGATGAAATTCCAATTTCAATCGTTTGTAGTTCCATGATCCCATATCATCACATAGCCTATACCATGTCAATGCATCTCCCTTCAAAGATAAAGGGAAAACCTTCTTCTTGATAACATCATCGGGCATACCTGCAAGCTTAAATAATCCACAAACTTCATCCACATATATTAGGTGTTCATTGGGATGTAGTGTTCCATCTCCTGCATAAGGATTAGCTAGCAGTTTCTCTATCATACCTGAAGGAATTTTGAAGTAAACATATTCATTTTCATTTTCAGTAGGTTCAGTAGGTTGAGGAGCAACTCTTTGCTCTACTGGTCGGGGTGAAGATACCCTGAACAAGCCCCTCAGAGGGTTACTTTCCATAGTAACAAGTGACAGTAAATTTCAGCACACTATATAAATTTTTCCTTACCAAATTCCACCTACCAAAGGCGCTTCACTCCCCGGCAACGGCGCCAAAAAAGAGTCTTGATGACCCACAAGTATAGGGGATCTATTGTAGTCCTTTCGATAAGTAAGAGTGTCGAACCCAATGAGGAGCAGAAGGAAATGATAAGCAGTTTTCAGTAAGGTATTCTCTGCAAGCACTAAAATTGTAGGTGACAAATAGTTTTGTGATAAGATAATTGGTAATGAGTAACAAGTGACAAGTATAAATAAAATGCATCAAGATGGCCCAATCCTTTTTGTAGCGAAGGACAAGCCTGGACAATTTCTTATATAGAGGAAAATGCTCCCGAGGACACATGGGAATTATCGTCAAGCTAGTTTTCATCACATTCATATGATTCACGTTCGTTACTTTGATAATCTGATATGTGGGTGGACCGGTGCATGGGTGCTGCCCTTCCTTGGACAAGCATCCCACTTATGATTAACTACTCTTGCAAGCATCCGCAACAACAAAATAAGTATTAAGGTAAACCTAACCATAGCATGAAACATATGGATCCAAATCAGCCCCTTACGAAGCAACGCATAAACTAGGGTTTAAGCTTCTATCACTCTAGCAACCCATCATCTACTTATTACTTCCCAATGCCTTCCTCTAGTCCCAAACAATGGTGAAGTGTCATGTAGTCGATGTTCACATGACACCACTAGAGGAAAGACACCATACATCTCATCAAAATATCAAACGAATACCAAATTCACATGACTACTAATAGCAAGACTTCTCCCATGTCCTCAGGAACAAACGTAACTACTCACAAAGCATATTCATGTTCATAATCAGAGGGGTATTAATGTGAATAATAGATCTGAACATATGATCTTCCACCAAATAAACCAACTAGTATCAACTACAAGGAGTAATCAGCACTACTAGCAACCTACAAGTACCAATCTGAGGCTATGAGACAAAGATTGGATACAAGAGATGAACTTGGGTTTGAGAGGAGATGGTGCTGGTGAGGATGTTGATGGAGATTGACCCTCTCCCGATGAGAGCATCGTTGGTGATGACGATGGAGATGATTTCCCCCTCCCGGAGGGAAGTTTCCCCGGCAGAACAGCTCTGCCGGAGCCCTAGATTGGTTCCACCAAGGTTCCGCCTCCTGGCGGCAGAGTTTCGTCCCGTAAGCTGGCTTATGATTTTTTTTCCAGGGTAAAAGACCTCATATAGCAGAAGATGGTCACCGGAGGCCTGCCAGGGGGTCCACGAGGCAGTGGGGCGCGCCCAGGGGGTAGGGCGCGCCCCCCACCCTCGTGGATGGTGGGTGGCCCCCCTCTGGTACTTTCTTCGCCCAATATTTCTTATATATTCCAAAAATAATTCCCGTGGAGTTTCAGGACTTTTGGAGCTGTGCATAATAGGTCTCTAGTATTTGCTCCTTTTCCAGCCCAGAATCCCAGTTGCCGGCATTCTCCCTCTTCATGTAAACCTTGTAAAATAAGAGAGAAAAGGCATAAGTATTGTGACATAATGTGTAATAATAGCCCATAATGCAATAATTATCGATATAAAAGCATGATGCAAAATGGACGTATTAGCTGCTAAATTAGATATGTAGATGTCATACATTTTTTTCTCGAAAAGGGGGGACTCCCCGGCCTCTGCATCAGAACGATGCATACGGCCAAATTTTATTAAAAAGCAAATAGTTCAACAGAGATACTACGTCGTACCTCTGTTCCTAAATATAAGTCTTTCTAAAGATTCCACTATAGGCTACATATGGAGCAAAATGAGTGAATCTACACTCAAAAATTTATTTTATACATCTGTATGTGGTCCATACTGGAATTTCTACAAAGACATATATTTAGGAACAGAGGCAGTACATTACACAAAATCGTAGGTGGCATGTAGGAATTCCAGTGCACTACATTAGGTCCCTTAGAGTGCCTGCTAGTCCAGCACACAGAGTCATGGCTAGTTTATGCTACGCACACAATCATTAATTGGTGGTTTAAATATGCGCAAGGGATATGCAATGTATTATCATGTAGAGATGTCTGACATTAGCCGTGTCAACTTGCAGATAGGGTTACACAATGAAAAAGTACAAGAGGTATGTGGCAATTTCATGGAACCTCGCAAAAAAAGGAGATACAGTGGTGAGCCTATACAGTGTGCTATGGCACGTCACTCCTCCATTGCAATCATCGTGACATGTTATTTGTATGTCAGTTCTATTGGCCAAGTTTCTTAGGGACAGTTATTACGAGTTATCCTAAAAAATAAGCACCTGTGAATATAAGCTCCATGTAATAAGCCAACCAGTTCTTTTCATTGCGTTTTCAGCTTATCTTTGATATGATCAGTGAAAAGTATAGATTGCATTATGTTTTTTCATTTTGCTGCCCATATGAAAATTAATTTGACTTGCAAACATCACAAATTGAACCTAGTGCAGTAATTAATATGATAGGAAAACAGACCATCACTATTTGCTCAAAATGCAAATACAAAGATACCATCTACTTGGCACAATCTACTTTGGTCAATGTTTTCCATAGAGATCCCATTGCCTAATTTAAACTAAGAACGCATGACCCACATTTAAATGAAGAACAATTATTTATTGAAATTCGATGGTCCAAGTGGCTTGTTATTATCATATAGCAGCACCACCTGAAAGCATCATATAGCAGCAGCAGCTCATAGCAACTCATCATACAGCAGCAGCAGCAGTGTGCAATTCATCATATACCAGCAGCAGCTCATAGCAATTCATCATATAGCAGCAGCAGGATCAGCTCATAGCAATTCATCATATAGCAGCAACAGGAGCAGCTCATAGCAATTCATCATATAGCAGCAGCAGGAGCAGCTCATAGCAATTTATCATACAGCAGCAACAGGAGCAGCTTATAGCAACTCATCATATAGCAGTAGCAGCAGCTCATAGCAATTCATCATATAGCAGCAGCAGCTCATATCAATTCATCATATAGCAGCAGCAGGAGCAGCTCATAGCAATGCATCATATAGCAGCAGCAGAAGCAGCTCATAGCAATTCATCGTATAGTGGATCAGAATGAAAATTTGGCAAAAAATCAGAGGAGATCCTCACCTTGTTGGATGAGCTCATCCTTCAACAGCACCTCAAGGCCATGGCCTAGGAGGTGGGGAGGGGGAATAAGGTGCCTTCTGCCGCAGTGTGGCATCAACCGTAGTTGTGCAGCGCCTGCCAGAGTAGTGCGTTGGACGAACCACAGTGGAGTAGCTGCTGGAGACCATGAGAATGAGGGGCGGCGCCAGAGGGAGGAGCAGCCAGGGAGATTTTCCCCAACCCGCCGGCCATGTAGCCTAGTTGGATAGAGCATCGTCGAGGACCAGGCCAAATGGGACTAGTGGCGACGGCTCGCTGGAGGAACCCTAGTGCTGCAGGCAGGGGATCAAGGTAGAGGGAAAGGGGAGAGGAGATGCAACCGGGCAGGGCAATGAACGCTTGCGTGTTTGTTTTTACTTGAGGGTGAGGTGTGACGCGGGTGTCAGCAGTTGCATTTTGAGTGTAATATAGGCGGACAACAGAGTCATTTCACTATTCCCCTTCCCTTCAATTTTTAGTGAGGTTCTACCCGAAACACCCCCCTCCAAAGTGAAATTAGTTAAGCCCAAGCCCTAAAAAGGTGGAATAGAACTGGCCCTTAACCTGCAATTCAATTGTGTGTGCAATGATGAATCACTCCTGCCTGTTATAGTGTACTTTTAGGCATCATCATACATGGCATAATCTAATACATGTGCATTCCATTGTAGAATCTGGAATATGCAATGTTTATGTTAGTTCATACGTTGCACATGATATTTAAATGCCCCTTAAATTTGGTCAGTCAAGTGATGGTCTTTAAGCCTCCTTCTTTGCTTCTTTTCGTGATATGTAAGATTTGCTCACACATCTGTTCAATTGCTTATTTGCATCAGCCAGCCATACTAGGACTGTTTGCTTTGATTACTTGGTGTTCTTGACCTAACACTCTAACAGAGCTTGTCAACGATTTAAACACTAAGGGTTGTTGTAGTGGGTCCTTTTCTAACTCATAGGTGACATAAAGGTTTGGCTGTACACTAAAGTAGGCTCTCCAAGAGTACCTGGAGATCCAGTTCAAAGGTATGCCTAGTTTTTACATAGTGTAGACATAGTAAATGCTCATTTCATTGTGTGCAAGTGCAAGAGATGCGGCATGTTTCATTATGTGGTGTTGTTTTGTTATAATCTCATCCTTTTGTGTTCACAGACTGGAAAGTATGCATATTTATCTTCCAAGGAGACGAGTAACTAGTTTGTGTCACCTTGTAGAGGGGGTGCAATGAAGATAAGATTGAGCATTTCCATGTACAAGATGTTAGGAAGGAGCCTTGCAAGAGAAGTAGGAGCTGCGTTGAGCCTCTTCAACCTGTTAAGGTAAGTCACTGTTCAATTGCTTGTGTGTTTTGGGCATAGTTAATTTGATCTTTTCAATTGCTTTATTTGTCCTCAGTTAATGAGATGCCCAAATAATGATGCTTGATGTTGGGTACTTGTATAACTATTAGTTGACATAATTAAAGGCCTTACCATTTAATTACTCTACCGAAGTGTGCCTGAAGCTTTGAAGTCTATTAACCAACTATTATTGCATGAGGCTCACAATCTAGTTTATACTAGGCTAATGATTGCATAGTTTTGCTTGCTGTAGTATGTTTGTATGAAACCCTCTGCTGCTCATTATGCTCCCTAAGACATTAATTGAGCTACAGAATGGCCAACTGCTTGCTTACTTCTACGCAACGTGCTATCTAAATTTGTAACTTGTCTGTGTTTTGGATTGGGCCCCAACATCATGCTCCTCTGGTGAGCTAAGAGAGATTTCTGTATGCAGGCTACACAGACTACCTTTTTTATAATTTTTAAAATATCACCTTCTTATGCTTCATGACGTGTAACATTATTGTTAGTCCTGCTTTGCCATGTACAAAATAGTCTATCTTGCTCGCTTCACTGTTTTAACTATATTTTTGCCCTAGTCATGTGTACTTACAGAAAAATTTCAAGATGAAGTGACATCAACACAAAGATCTGCGAGTAGTGTGGCATGGCCGTTACCGAATGATTATGGATTGGAATTGGAATGTGCTGATGTTCTCGAGCATCAACTAGAGGTGGCAAGACAACGTGTACATGATTCTCAACGTACAATCAACAAGTTGAGACTGGACATGCAGGTATTAGATGCAGGAGTCAAAAAATGAAACAAGACACTGAGGTAACAACGAAGGAATTGGAGATTTTGCAGACTGAAATTTGTGCTATCTAAATCCGGCCAATCCTATTTTCTAAAGAGATTATAGTTCAAATGGTAAGTTATGTTGATGCGCATCCATGATGTAGGAGTTGTATTTGCCTAGTGTATGTAATTTGCTGTTTGTGTATGCTTTATTATCACTGGTGCAGAACCATAATGCCCAGTGGGTATAATCGGCTGTAATTTCTTTATTGTATAGCGTAGGATTATTCTACGTTTCTATGCCTTAGTCTCATTATTGTATATATAGTGTATGTTTTTTAGAGGTGATTGTATAGAGTAGGATAATTCTTTGAATATGCTATATCGTTCAAACGAGGGCCAACTCGCCCAAACGTTGTAGTGACCATGGCCCTCCATAGGCCGTACGATCCATGGGACATCTACGGGACGGACGATCCATGGCCTTCTATGGCCGTCGGATCCGTGGGCCTTCTATGGGCTGTCGGATCCATGGGCCTTCTATCGGCTATCAGATCCATGGGCCTTCTATTGGCCGTCGGATCCATGGGCCGTCTATGGGCCGTCGGATCAATGGGCCTTGTACGTCTCGTAGGATCCATGGGCCTTCTACAGGCCGTCTGATCTATGGGCCTTGTACGGGCCGTATAAGGGGCCATAAACGGGCTGGAGTGGAAATTGTACGTTTTATGGGCTGATCATAACGGGCCGTTAATAGGCCGTATTTGATGATGCTATGAAAATGGCCCAACAGATTAACGAGCCACAAACGGGCTGACTGTATCCACGCGCTGAATTTGGCCCACAAGAAGAAAAGGCCAGTAACGGGCCATAAGTAACCAAATGCTAGAAATGAGCCCAAGAATAAATGGGCCCTGAGAATGCCGAAAGGTAACACGGGATGGAAACGACCCAATGGAATAATGGGCCGCTAATGGGTATAAAGTGATACACTGTTCATTACGGGCCGGTTTCACCACGGGTCGTTAATGGCCCAAGAGTTACAAAGGGACTCATATGGGCCGCAATATGTCATGGGCCATACATGGGCCAGAAGTTACAACGGGCTGGAATCATATTCGATGGCCCAGATGACGCTACTGGGCCTAATTCCGGTTGGCCGTAACGGGTCGTGAGTTAGCGGGTTGTAAATGGGCTATATGCGAACATGCTGTTAACAGGCTTTCCGTGGGCCGGCCCGCCACTTTTTGACCAAGTTAAACGGGCCGGTCTTTTCACAGGAATGGCCTCTGTTGGGCCGTGCGACGTGTCGATGGATCCTAGGCACCTTGAGTCCAATGAGTGGATGACATCCGTCCCAACGGTGAGCCGACACATGTTTCCTCCAGCCAATGATGATTTTACACGTGGAAAATCCCCATTGGTCAGGGCTTTTAACGGGTTATCGGATCCAAAACCGGACCCGATAGCTTAACGGCGTTCCGTTATGGTGGATGCCACGTGTCGGTCACCCTTGACGAAAGCACTTCTGTGACGCGCGATTTATCGTCATGGAAGTGGACACTTCCGTGATGATAATTTTGGTAATGTCATGGAACACTTCTACGACAGCACAGGTATGACTATCTTGATTCTGTCATAAAATCGTCATGGATGTACATGCATGACAGAAAATGTGACCTACTGTGACAAACACGTATCATCACGGAAGTGTATTTTTTGTAGTGGAGGATGCCGCCGCTGAGGCCGACAAGGTTGTCGCTGATGAGGCCGCCAAGGAAGCACATGAAGAGGCTGCCAAGGGGTCTGCCGGGGAGGCCAGCGAGGAGATTGGCGATTGTACTAACGGCATCCCTGCCACAGGAGCGCCTGATGCTACGTCGGTCCCGGAGTCCTCAACTGTCGAGGAGACAATGGTCAACGACGAACCGTCCACCTCCGAAGCCCCCACCTCGAGCAGATACCTGAAGGTCGGCGAGGATTTGTTTGTCAGCATCCCGGGGACGGCAAGCACCGAAGCACCTGCCGAGTGGGAGGTCCTTGACGAAGAGGTCATCGCCGCCGCCGGGCTCCAGGTTGTTGATGCGCCAAGCGCCAGCAGAAGCAGGTCCAAGGAGGACCAGCTCCCCCAAGCCATGAGCAGCAACTTCTAGAAGCTTCAGGCGCTTCATCGTGCCCGCAAGGTGAAGCTGGACTCCAGGACAACGGTCGTTGACGCGGTGGAGGCGGGCTTCCAAGAGCGCGTCGATCAGATGTAGGCCTGGTTTACGGAGGCCCGACTGGATTTGATGACCAGCCAGGAGCAGCTGAGTCAGCGCTGGAATGAGCTCCTCCTGAAGTAGTCTGACGTTGAGAAGTCCCAGGAGGAGGCCGCCGAGTAGGCCGCCAAGGACGACGCCCAACTAAGGGAGCATCGCGTCTTGCTCGACGCCCAAGAAGATAACCTTGCCGCTTGTGAGGAGGCGCTTGCCGCCAAGCTCCGCGGCAAGGATGAAGAAATTGAGAAGCTTGTCGTGCAGCAGACCCAGGAGCTGGAGCAGAAGCATAAGGACGCACTCGACGCTCTGGTCCTGAATCATGCCGGCAAGATGAAGGAGGCCGTCGATGCCGCCGAAGCCGCAGAGGCCGCGAAGAACGAGCTGGCCAGCAAGGTGGATAAACTGGAGGCAGAGCTGGAGAAACACTGCAAGGAGGTCTTGACGCTAAAGAGTGATAGAGACAAAACTGCTTACACCTTGGCGGATTTGCAGGTCACTATATCTGCCAAGACCAAGCTGCTCTCCGAAGCCAACGACTCCATTGCAGATCTGAAGCTTAAGCTGACCACCCTCTAGGAGACCCTTGAGGGCAGCAGGGCTCGTGAGAAGACCCTGGCCAAGGAACTCGAGGATGAGAAGCTACTGCTCGGGAGTGCCGCCGCCAAGCACAACGACTTCATGAGCGGCGTGAAGATATGGACCGTGCGCCTCGTCGACATCTCGGAGAGGCTCACCACGTAGCTATCCACCATGGGTCTGCCGAGCATCAGGTTCTCTCACGACGACAGGATAACTGAGAGCGCCAGTGTGACCATATTCTTCGAGGCCGCCCCTGATGCCTTGAAGCTACTCCACGATGGCCGAGCGACCCACCTGGCCAACGAGTCTCGGAAGCTTTGCCGGGGTGCCCTCCTCAAGGTGCTCACCAAGGTGGCGTACAGGAACCCCGGCATCGACCTCAGCAAGGACAGCTTGCCGGCAGATGTGGACCATGGGGCGCTTGAAGAGCTTGTCACGCCTGTCGTCAGCCTGGTTGACCAGGTCAAGAGGGTGGAAGGCCAGCGCTGGGACTAGGCGTTCCGCTTCCTCTTGCCGCCATGGATCCTTATCAAAACAATCCCACTTAAGTTAGAACTGCGACACTATTAATGTAATATAACTTGCTATGTTTTGGATTGAATGCATGCCATCTTCCTCGTATGGTTCCTCCTTGTATGGTACACACCCTATGCATTGCTGGGAAAGGCTTGCCGGTGCGCGCACCCTAGCCGCGAGTGCTTTGAGGACGGATCCTTAGCAGCCTGCTGGGGGTGCCGCTGCCGGCAAGGCACCTTGCCATTCTTAGTGCAGCCACTTGAGCCATTGAGCGGACTCGAAACGGAGCAAGGGCGCAACCAATCCCGACAAGGTTCCTTCGTGTGCAGGTTTTCCCATACATGAACCGAGACCATTCGAGGAAAATAACCTGATATTAAAAGAAAATTCGCGCGAAGTCTCGTGACTTAGCTTTTTGCTGTTGTATTCTTCTCCGCAAGACGCCACTTCGAGCGTCGCAGTTGGCGTCCACACTCTCTATCTCCCCTGGCAAACTTCTATCCGAGGGAACCTTCTGTCCTTTTTGAAAAAGAAAGAAGAGAAAATAGGAACATGGAGCCTTGGTGGCTCATTAGTGCTTTCCAGCCCTAAGCATCTCGAAAGTGATGTTGAGGGCTCTTCCCGCGGCGGCGCTCGGGGTCACCAACGTCGCGGCGCTAAACGTCACGCACGACCTGGGAGGGCCGCGGCGCGGGCACCGGCGGGGGCATCTTGGAGGTCATCGCGCCGCCCGTAGGCAGCACGGCTCCGCCCTTGAAGTGGCACGGGCGGACTGGCTCCAGACAAACCGATCACCATGATCCCCTTCTTCTTTGGAGCCATGGTGATCGAGGAAACGACGTGCTAACCACTAGATTAGGTTTGCAAAACTCTCTACCCCCTACCTGGCGCGCCAAAGATGTCGGCGAAGAGCACGACACCTACAGGATCATGTGGTCCCTTCTATGGTTTGGCAGGGAAGAGGGGTAGTGCAAAGAGCAGATCTAATGATCAACACGACGGATCTTTACCCAGGTTCGGGCCGCTGAGTAGCACAAAACCCTACCCCTGGTTGAGTATGTATTATGTGTTCTTGAGCTTCGGCTAGCTGCTCCACATGCAAGCTGGGCCGAGAGGTTCAAAAGTCTGAATCCTCCTCCAGTACGTCGTGGGCCTCCTTTTATATGTCCAAGGGGTTGCCACAATGGCACACATGAGGTGTAAAGTAGCTACAATGCCGAAGTTTATCATCGGCATCTTAGGACAAGCGCATTAAATGCGTTGCTTACGTGCCCTTCTGCTTTATCATGGACGGGAGTGGAACCCGTCCCGTCCGTCGCCGCCCTGCTCGGTCTTGACACGCGTCCGTGCTGATGAGGAATGCAGTGCCAACTTGGCTGGCCAGCTGCTACGCTGGAGAGGTGGCATGATCTTCGCAAAGATCTACATGCCACCACGCAGGCGCTTGCTAGGCTGGCAGGCCGGCTACTGCGCTGGAGCGGTGACGGGGTGGCGGAGCCTTGCCGCGGTCTTGCCGATGTCCCTGGAAAGGATCTTGCCGGGGCCTCGCAGACGTCCTCGATAAGGATCTTGCTAGGTACTTCGTCTTCTGTCCTTCACAAAGATCTGCACGCCACTACGCGCGCGCCCCTGGGTCTTGGCCTTAACGTTGTTGATGGTGTCAGAGCTCTCAACCTCTAGGGTGGTGCCCTTGTCAGTGCTCTGCAAGTCGTCCCGGCAAGTATCTTGCCGGGGTCTCGCAAGCCGTCCTGGCAAGGATCTTGCCGGGGTCTCGCAAGCCGTCCTCTATTCTGCTTCTCTTTGCCTTGCATCTCGTTTTTATCCTCAATCGCCTTCTTCGTGCCTCACCGCGCGTGGGGCTACGACTGCCCATGCACAAGTATGGGGTGCTAAAGGGCCCAAACTTTAGTACACCGATATGCCGCCACCCCCTAGGCACGCCCTGGTGCCTCGTGGGGCCCACGTGGCTCCGCTGACCCTAATCTCAAGCCTATAAGTTCCTATTTCCTGAGAAAAAATTAAGAGAGAAATGTTTCATCATGTTTATGATATGGAGCTGGCGCCACCTCTTGCTCTTCATCGGGAGGGCAGATCTGGAGTCCGTTTGCGGCTCCGGAGGGGGCATTCATCGCCATCGTCATCATCAACCATCCTCCATCACCAATTTCATGATGCTCACCACTGGGAGTGAGTAATTCCTTCGTAGGCTTGCTGGACGATGATGGGTTGGATGAGATTTATCATGTACTCGAGTTAGTTTTGTTAGGGCTTGATCCCTAGTATCCACTATGTTCTAAGATTGATGTTGCTATGACTTCGCTATGCTTAATGGTTGTCACTAGGGCCCGAGTGCCATGATTTCAGATATGAACCCTTTATGTTTTCATGAATATATTTGTGTTCTTGATCCTACCATGCAAGTTATACGCAGCTATTACGTGTTATGATTCGTATACCCCAAGGTGACAATAATTGGGATTCTTTTTGGTGAGGAGTTCATGTTTTCACTGTGTCATCTATTGCACACATCTTGATCCGGCTGACTGTTTCTGTTGTGTAGGGTAATCGCAAATAGTTCATCTGAGTGAACTGTATATGGTATATCGCAGAAACATTGATTTGGCTAACTGTTCTGTTGTTCTGGCTCATCGCAAATAGTTTGTATGTATCAAATGTATGCCACCTATTTGACACGCAACTCTAATCTGAATCATGATTGATGTCTCTTCCCTCACACACAATTCGTCTTATTGGTGACAGTTTTGTGACGATACCGCCTGTGATTCATGCATCGCACACAGTATCATCAAAGGGTCTCTCATTCATGTGTCGCGTTAGCAGCATCCTGAAGTGGTGAACCTCAAAGGGTGCACTGAATGCACTTACAGTTTCCCTTCAGCGACACCATCAGCTGATTTTCCAATTTGGTGCTAAAAGCTACAACCAAAACTTTGGTTTCCATGCTGGGTTGGGGTGGTGTGGGTGTGGGGGCTTCATTGTGTGCCTACCATTTTACACAAACTAATAGTTTTTATTACATGATGCATTGAGGGTGCCACATCACCAGCACAGGGAATCATACGGGAAATATTTGGCTATTGTCCCCAGTGATAAATACTCCGGCCATGACATTAAATATTCATATTGAAATTAATAATTACCAAATATATGGTGGGTAGGATGGGTAAGAGTAAGGGGATACCCCTAGATGCTATTAAAACCTCACCTCGAGGTCATGTCCTTTCCTTTCAAACACCCACCCTTTCCTCTCATCCTCTTCCATTCCCATTCATTTAGAAATTGAGGTAGATCTATGCAGAGAGACCGCGTCGACGATGCTTCCATGGTCACTAATGCGTTCTCTATCAGCTTGGTGTGTAAGAGGGGCCTCATATCATCGTTTGAGTCATGTGTGTTCTGTTTTCATATCTTCGTTTGTGATCCATAGGGGTTATGTGGCGAGCACGAGGGCTGAGGAACCGGCGGAGGGCCAACGTCCTTTGGGAATCGTAGATCTGTCGCCTATGAAGTCTCTAACGTCCTCGTGGTGGGCAGACGAGCTCGCCTCCACCATGGCTGCTATTGATGCTGCGGCGGCGCCATCCTTGAGGAGGACACGGGGGAGGGAAAATCCACCACATATGAGATCCATATCTGGCCTATCCTCCACGGGACCCCACTTGGAATTCGCCCCCACCGGTGATACCGAATGCAACGAGCAAACTGAGGCGGACGACGATGAGGCTCTCCGCACGATCGTGAGTTCGGTTAAGGAAGACAAGAGAAAGAAAAGACTGCGGGAGGCAGAGACAGCGACGACTGCGGGAGGCAGAGGGAAGTAGAGGGCAAGTGCACAAGGGAAATTTCTCGGCAAGAAAGGTATGAGATCTACCAAATTCCATCCCAACCCTACCTATCTTTCAGTATAATCATTCATACATTTTTACTGTGATTTTATTTTACTTTTAACCTACTTGAGATGGATGGTATAACTAGTCAAATTTGCATCTCCATAAGACAAAGAATTGGAGCATGCATATTGTGTATGGTGGGGGCATTAGTTGTAGCTTTACACGGCGGTTGTCTCACCCTTGTAGAATGTTTATGTAAGGATTGTGGGTATCATGCCCAACTTAGTTGCTAATTCTGATCAATGTTAATTCATGAACAAGGTTATAGGGGGTCAATAGTTTCTCACATGTCCATGATGATTTTATGGTTAAAGTTGTGTGAGCTTGTGTTAAGTTCTAGTTAGGGTGATCACTGTGTTTTGTTTCTTGGGCATCAGCACAGTTTCTACCCTAATACTATTTGGTATGTGTATATATTGTAATTTCATGCTTAAATTGTCCAAAGTGATCGGTTAGGATCAGTCTGATTGAGGAGTTGCATGATGCATTCATAAGAGAATATATGAATATTTCACAGAACTTGCTGACTTCTATACTAGATGCTACTCATACACTTAACTAAGACTAAGAACCCATAAGCATGAACTATATTATGATGTCCTATAAACCAACAATGGTCATATTAGAGAGAGGTCGGCTGGTGCTACAACACCTTTACAATCTCCAAGCCCCTAGAAACAGTGCTCTCTAGTTGATTGTGTATGTGGTGAGCTTGTGGGACCGTGTTGTCAGTTGGCGTACGTTGTTTACTAGCTTAGTTGGCCACCTACTAGTAATGTGAACATGCAGGACCACACTATCAGCAAATGTACATTATTCCTATCTTAGTTGGCCCACTTTCCTACACTTGCATTTATCATCTTCCGTATCACAAGTCACTGTGGGTGAGACAGGAGGGTAGATGGCTGATGAGTGTCATGGCAGTCATGAATGTGGCTGAGGTGACACTTCTCCTCTTGTCCTTTTCTTTTTATCAAAATTTTCTTACCAAAGGGGACTAGCCTAAAGAAATCCATCCTTTTCCTTGCCCCGACATGAAGATCATAGAAGGACATCATAAAAGCTAGCACAATAGAGAGGCAATCCTTAACCAAATCAGTATGGCACCTATAGCTACAAGTCTTCCTTATCAACCAGTACATCTCCTTTCCATCTTATCTTCAAAATGTCCCCATGTTCTGTTTTGTATCCTTTTGGCATCAACAAGGTTCCCAAATTCAACACACATAAAAAGGATGCCCAAATATCTCATTGTCAAATCACTAGAAGAAGGTAACAATCTTTTATAGCCTAGTTTATCTCTAGCATTTCCAAAAAGGGAAAATTTCACTTTTATGGAAATTAATTTATAATCCAACATTTGTTCAAAAGCAGAAAAGATGAATTTCAAGTTATTCACACTCATATAACCATCTTTCTATAAAAATATAGCATCGTCGACATATTGTAGTGTATTGACAACACCCTTAGTATATTCTACCATAAGTCCTTTAATAATACTATTACCCCGAGCATTTTCTCATCAATAAAGCTAGGACATCAGCAACCAAATTAAACGACTGGGTACATAAGTAATCGTCTCATCTCAACCCTGTATTAAAGTAGGGACCTATACAATCATTCATGTTAATATCCACATGCCCTCCTCTCATAGTTAACATGACTCAATCACTCTTTACAATCTCCAAGCTCCCAGTAAATAGAGGTCTCTACTTGATCATTATTGTGGTGAGTGTTTGGAACCAAATGATCAACCATTGTACATTGTTTACTAGCTGGGTTGGCCCATCTGCCAATAACACATGGCTTTGTTCAATATTTTCTGTATTACGTGTCACTATGGCCGAGAAGTGAATGAGGAGGGGTGATTAGTCCCATGGCGGGCACGATTGTGGCTGAGGAAATGGTTTGTCCTCTTGCCTTTTTCTTTTTATGAAAATCTTCCTTCCAAAGGAGACTAACCTAAAAAAATACTTCACTTCTCTATGTGCATAGGAAGATCATATAAGAACATCATGAAAGTTGTTACGTTAGAGAGAAAAGATTGAACCAATACAACCTACCACTTATAGCTAATGTATTCTTTGCCAACTATTGCATTGCTTTTCTATCTTAGCTTCAATTTTTTTTCCAATTTTTGTTTCATATCCTTTTGATATCAGCATGGATTCCCAGATTCACCGCACAAAAAAAGTATTCCCAAACTAGTATTGGCTAATCAACAACGGGGCAAGTGAAAATATTTTTATAGTGCTCAGGTTTTCTCTAGCATGTTCAAAAAGAAAAAGAAAAATCACTTTTTATGCAAACTATTTTTAAAACAAACATTTGTTCAAAAGAACAAAGGATGAGTTTCTAGTTATGTGCACTCATATAATCTTCTTGCAATAAAAATATAGCATCATCAATATATTGTAGCATATTAACACCACCCTCACTATGTTCTCCCATAACAACTTTAATAATATTAGTATCCCTAACATTTTCATCAATAAAGCTAGGGATTAGCAGCCAAATCAAACAACATGGGAGATAAGGAATTTCCTTGTCTAACCCCTCATCATCTAAAAATATTATAGTAGAGACCTATAAAATCATTCTTTTTAATCCCCACATGTATCCCTCTCATAAGTTAGATGACCTAGTCACACCATTTAATAGAAAAAATAAATCATATTTTATAATTTAAAAACAAAAGCCATTTCATTGTGGCGTAAGCTTGTTTAAAATAAATATCGAGGATGATGACATTTTGCTTCATAGTATGAATGTTATTTTGAGTATCATGTAAAATTAATCCTCCTTCCATAATATATCTCCCTTATACATAGGTTATGTAGGGGAAACCATAACACCAGAGAAGATATAAAATATTCCATAAACATATGTAAGAAGTTTGAATCTCACATTGAGCAAACATATAGATCTAAGATTTGAATTTTTTTTGCCTCTTTAAATTTGGGGAACAAAGTAACAAGGCCATAATTAAGGCCAGGCTGATCCAATTTCCCAAGATAAAGTAGCTAAATAAAGCTTCCAAATCTCACATAATTAAATTCCAATTTCCTTGATAGTGTTATTGAGGTAAACCATCAAGACTACATGACTTATCATGTGGCATTCAAAAATAACAATTCTAAGTTCATCCATTGAACAAACTCTAGTTAATGTACTAAGGTTTTTCTAGGCACATCTAGAGTTATATTTTTCTATCTGGATGACCAAAAGGTTTTCATAGTACTTAGAATTATAAACAAGGAGTTACCCCCCCCCCCCTCAATATTTCCTTCCTTAGATCAAGAGAAGTGATTATACTTTTTCTATGCCAACCATTTGCTTTAGCATGAAAATATCTGATGCTTCTACCACCATCCAAATTCTCATTTTATTTAACTCTTTGAAGGCAGTAAATTTCATCTTCCTTTCTAAACCAGTGATATATTTGTTCCCAATAATGGAAAAATGATCTTGTCCTATTTCTAAAAGTGGGTTCTTGTAAATTATTGCTCAAGTATAAAGCCTGACATTCGACTTTGCTTCCATAAGGCGGTTCTTCTTAATTGCATAGAAATAAAGCCCTAGTGTTTGGGTTACCATATTTATATTTTCAAGAAGCATTCCTGATAAATATCAAAATCCCTAGCAACCATAAAGCGGTCTTTATAGTCATGTAGGACTCTAGACAATTCTGCTAAGTAAGAAGCCTTGCCTTCTAACCGGGCATCTCCATAAACTTAACATATATCTCATATATAATCTTCATACATAGTTAATTTTTATGTAATATAGGCCGTCTTGAATATCTAATTCATTAACAGTGCCATTAATGCCTAGTAACATACCACTAGAAGGATATTATGATAATAAAAATCTTAATCAATGCAAATGTTGTGAAGGTTAGTTTTAGAAAATGTTTTCCCCCATTGTTTCATTTAAGCGTAGTAAATCAATGTGTTTATCTAATTTCTAAGAAATCAAATTTTGGCCTCGCCATAAAGTTCTCTAACATTCTAGAACATATGTTCCATCTTTATTCGTTTTCTTAACAAACCTTTTAAATGGAAATCACATATTTCAAATAACAATTGGTTTGTGATACAAGTTTCCTATTGTTCCTATCCGTAAAAGCTTGTTTTATTTGTTCCCGATGAGTTTCTTCTCTACCCATGTCACTATTCTCCCCATTAGGAAGTAATTCAACAAAACCATTTTCTCCAGTATTAATTTAAAAGGACTTTGAATTTCATGAGAAGGTACAATACAACGTTTATTTACTTGCATCAGCCGATCAAATATAGTTTCTTTGAAAGAGTTGATAAGCTAATATTGTGTTCTACAATTTTTAAGGAGTATCCAAGAGTGATCCCAACATGGGATGCAATATGGTCTAAATTTGCATTAAAAGAATTTCTCATATCAGGAACAATATCAACTCGAGTATCTACTTAAACCTTGATTCTGACACACATTCTAAGGTTCTCATATGCATATTTTCCCAACATTAATTCTCCATGTAGCTATTGTTCTGACTTTTGTAGCAGAAGAATCAACAGACTCATGGTCATTCGAATCAATTTTCCCACTACAATCATCAACTAAATCATCTTTGTTTCATCATCATTTTTCATTGGTTTAGTCTCACAGCCTAACCATTCAACATTAATTAATCCATTCAATAGAGCTCCTCAGAGCTTGCTGTAACAACTCACGTTGTCCCTAAACTTACAACTCTATGAATTTCTTCATTGCTTCCGTTTGGTGGGACTTTTTTCCTCAAAAACAGGTTGTGATGCATGTCTAGCAACACTTCCTTAGCTTGCCACAATTTGGGCTAAAGGTCTTCATTTACATTCGTACTAGAACTCTCCATGTCATCAGGTGCGTTATTAATGGAAATATTAACAATATTAGTTGTGTGTCCATCTTTTAGCACATCTTCATACCATTTCAAGAACGTGCTCCCCAACGGAAGCCATGTTTGCATAACTCACTAATTCCCTCGTTTTCTGCTCGATCTTCGTGTTTAACAACTACCACATTTTCCACATTTAGATATTTCACACTTGCCTCTTCATATCATCTATTCCCCTGTACCATCATTGCTCCACCACTGACTCCACTTCAAATCAAATGTCCTACAAGAGCGACTATTTGGTAGTGATCTCAATAAATCCATGAATATTTTGAATATCTCTAACTCTCATTAGTAACCTAATAACACCATCATTTTCAATATGATCCATGTCAATCTCTAATACTGGACCAAGGGATTATCACACTTCACATAGGCACATGAAGTGTCTCAGGAAACCTGTCATTCTACTCAGTTTTGCCAACATGTATGAAGTTTGTTGTTAGCTAGACACTCTCTAGTCTAGCTTGACACATATATCAATGTATAGTGCCCAACAAAGATAATTGTCCAGATTTAGTCAGTTCAACTAATTTTTCCTTGTTGGGAAATCTCATCAAGAAGCAACTTAATCTTTGTGATTTTGATCTCCACTCCACGTCCAACTAAAAATTACATACAAGCCTTGCAATAACAATGTCTCATTTGACTATCTAGATAATGATCATGTTTAATCAAACATTTATCACTACACACACTCCAAGTGTCCTAACTGTCACACTTTCCAAGCAAAAGGTAAATGAAGAAAGTGGAATTGTAACAATCAAGAACGAAAAAATTAGACTCCCTCCTTAATTATTTGGATTGGAATTAGGATCCTCTACTCTAGTCATCCTCTTCTATTTCGGGTAGTAGCTCAGCCCATTCTTGAC
The DNA here is from genome assembly GCF_018294505.1 of Triticum aestivum. Lineage (NCBI taxonomy): Eukaryota > Viridiplantae > Streptophyta > Magnoliopsida > Poales > Poaceae > Triticum > Triticum aestivum. The sequence goes on along the minus strand of NC_057802.1, from coordinate 53,227,286 downwards.
CTTCCTCTATCGAATCTATTAGTAGTCAAACTTTTTAACATATGTCTTTATTTACGCATTTATAGGCATCCCCTTCTCTTCAAGGAATTTCTGTGCCCGTTTCCTGATCAAGTGTTGGAAAAAACGGGAATACTATGCTTTGTTTCAAAAATAAGAAAAAGTATATATTATAGAACTTTCCATTCCTTCATGATGATTTATTTGAAAATGGTATACATGTGGAAAATGTGATGTTTGTTGTTCATTTTTACATTTCATTTTTGTACTCGCAATTATATATGTATTTTAATAATGTTGCTCAATTTTGTAGGAAGCACTTGAAAATCCAAATTTGCTTGATGAACTAGATACTCACCGATCAGAGAAAACTGAGTCTTTACAACATCGGAGAAAAGAGAGAGAAACTATATTTGGGAGAAGGAAGCATGGGAAGATGAATAATACTAAGAAGAAGAAGGTGGATACACAAATTTTTATTAACAATGATAAACCTGACAAAGTTGGACAACCAAGAGATCTGGGAAAATCTCCCCCTCGTCAGGCCATTCTAAAGTACATGAAGCAAACATCTATGAAATTGGCCAAGGAGAAGCATGTCAATTCAGAAGGCAAGGAAGTAATAGAACACTACCGCAACTCAGTAAAGCGTGTCAAATTGTCAGAAAGAGATGTTTCACTTGGCAGTAAGATGAAAAGACATGAGTTGCCCAAACGAGGAACTCTCTGTAAGCTCCTCTTGGATGCTATGGCTTCTTCATCATCTTCATCTATAGAAGAAGACAAATGCATGATGGACAATAGAAGTAGTTCTAATATGCCCAATGAAGCCTTCACTAAGACTATAGAAGCAAATAAGCATAGCGATCATGAGTACTCTATCGAGCCTACTAACAAAGAGATGTCTGCTATGATTGATCTAAATATTGCATTACCAGAATGGACTAGTTTTGACTGCAGGTATGTTTCAAAACTAGAGATCCCAATATTGAGCTTACATGTGATGAAACTTTAAATTATTATTTTTGTGACAAATGAAAATCTAAATCATGGTGTCCTTGATGCAGAGAATACTGGAGCCAACCACCTGCTACTGACTTAGAAAATGCAATGAATTCAAGTTCCGTAGGCACATGTTTGCGTGATGAGGCAATCAAAGTTCCTAACATAGATGCGATTGGTCCTCCATTGAGTTCAAGGGAACCCAGTGAGATTCATCATGGTTGCAGTAATGTTTCAGTAAAAGATACTATGAATACAAGGTGTTTCTCCATCGATCTGAATCATGGTGGTTCTGAGTTGAACTTGCAAGAGGGTAGTCCTTCTGCACGACAAACAATTCGTTTGATGGGTAATGATCTTGTAGTTTGCAAGACCATAGGTGAATCATTTGCTGAAACTGCACAGAAACACACAGGTAATTAACTTCCACCGATGAATATCTTAGGGAAAAATTTCCTTACCACAAGAACATTATTGTTTCTCTTTACAAGCTCAAGATTTCCCTAATCTTGCAGTAAATTTGACCAATACAACTCAAGATTCAACATATCATTCAAGCACAAGCCAATACCATTTTGGATACAAGACTCCACATGTTTGTAATCACTTTGTTCCTATAGCTAATGTTGGAGATCGATTGCCATATGAAAACAGGTATGAGGATTTTTCAAACTCACAGACCAATCACCCTTTTCTATTGGGGACTCTAGCCCTTCCCAACCATGGTAGTGCAACATCCCATGAGAATGTTCTGCCCCTTGGTGTTATTTCTCAGATCCTATTGTCTAGATCGAGGAGAAGAAAATTGCCCTTAGGGAAGAAATATTGATGATCACCTCCATGGTAGAGACGAAGAAGATTAAGGAGCGAGAGCAAGCGCTCATGCTCATGGATGCTTCAATACAGGATGAGACGTCAAAACAATACTGGGAGCAATCTCGTTGTGAGATCTTAGGAGTGCCAAAACAGTCATCAACCTTGCCAAGATCAAATGTACTTGGGAAATGGAAGTAGCAATGCGGGTGCTTGATCTATTCTCAATGTTGCCTCTGGTTTCTTTTAGACGAACTTTGCTTCATGTTATTTGTACCATATGAACTGCACTATTGCTTTCGGTACGCGTGAACTTGTGTGATTTGAATTTCATTTCACATATTCATATTTGAAATTCTATTGAAATGTGTGCATTGAAACATAACATTTAATTAAATATCTTGTCGAGATGATGTGGGAATGAGCCCTACATATTTTTTCGGAAAGGAGGAATACCCCCGGCCTTCATCAAGCAATGCACACAACCATTTATTTAAATGAACAGAGTATCAAAGTATGAAAACAAAAGCAAATAGACACAACGGGGGAAAATAGGATGCACTGCCTGAACACCTATCCTATTGTTGGACTAACATCCAAACCGGTTGTATGTAGCCCATGCTATGGACTCCCATTGGTTGCACTCAAAGGCCATAACCTCCCTCTCTTCCATAAACACCTATCCTATTGTTGGACTGACATCCAAACCGGTTGCATGTAGCCCGTGCTATAGTCTCTCATTGGTTGCACTCAAAGGCGATAACGTCCCTCGCATCTGCTGGGTGTAGTAACGACCACGTACAGATCTATCCAAATGCCCGGTATATAACATGCAAAAAGTTTGTGGTAGCTGTCCTATTAAATACAACATCATTTTGAGAGTTCCAAATAGCTCACAGTAATGCACAAACAACCGCACGAATTTGTGCCGCTATAATAGACTCGACCCCACCTAACCATTTACCAAATAGAGTGGAGATATTATTAGGTGGGGAAACATTAAAGGACGGGTATTGTTCCCCACAATAATTTTATGATGTTTGAGAGGACATAATAGTTGACCAAGGTGTTGATCCAACTGGAAGGTCGTTATTTTGGCGGACGCATAGTGCATGCGACCTTCTTCGACGAGGGAAGGTCGAGAGGAACGAACTCGCCCGATACCAGGGGGAGTAGCAAGGTTAGACTAACCTTGAGCGAAGAAAAAAAGAAAGGAGTGATCCAGTGGGGTGTAACTTATAATGTAGAGTATGAAGTTGTTGTTTTTCCTTTTAATCTTTATTACATAGTTTAGATCATGTTGATGAATGGCGCAAACTATTGTCATTTTATTATTGTATACTAAAGTTATTATGCACTGCATCTCTTCTATTTTGTTTTAGTATACATGAAGGTGCATCAGGTATTTATGTTAAGTCATTTGATGAAGAGAAAATATACTGTAAATTCTGACATCCATCGCCTATATAATGGAGCTTTTTTTAGCACGTAGGAATTTAGGTGTCTGTAGAATTCGCCAAGCCTCTGCATGCAAGAATTTTGGTAATATTGACGGCGTAATTAGAGGTCACTCCTCAAACCCAAATCTCCACATCCCTCTCTAGTTTCAGTATGATCTCCCTCCTAGGAGAGCCAGTGCATCTTGTGCTCAGCGTCTCCCCAAAAAAACAGCAGATCGTCGTTGAGGTTTCATCAGAGACCTTTGGTATAAGATCAAAACATCGACATCACATATGTGCATGTGAATGGCTCGAGCCCTCGTAATGATGACGCCATTCACCAATTAATCAAGTAAGATAGAGAAATTCATTTTCCCCAGGTGGAGGCAACCAAAAACTTGTGCCATGGCTCATTTACATAGAATTGAAGAATACCCATTTCGAAGTTGCTTGCAAGTGACCAATATGTATGATGCGTGAATGACTTCTTAGTAATGTAATCAGATCTTCATGTTGACAAGATGACACTTTGCACGATGTTGTGATCACTATCGAGCCACATATACAAGTGCCCCAAACACTACTACTAGTTAACATAATAAGTAAGGTCAAAACGCAGCCGAGACATTCACAATACACGGGTGCGCGTCGGTGCTATACAAAAAAAATTTAACCTCTTTCCGTGACGGCATTTGGAACCATCGCCAAGTGAGTGTGGGCGATAGGAGGGTCCTTCCCACACGACCCAGACCATCGGGGATAGGGGGCCTTGGTGCATACAGTTGTCCCTATATAACCGTTTCTGATATCTCGACTAACCCAAATGTTTCATGCTTGCTACTCATTTGTGCTCGCATTGCCATCGCAATAGGAGTTTTGTGGTTTTATCTAAAACCAGGCAGATTCCAGGCATGTACCAAACTGGCTCTACGTTTACGATGCCTGGCACATCACAAACAGTTCATGATTATAAACCGTGTACGATAGGTAGACAACCACACACATCTAGTTTTCCTGCATCGTATGTGATTGCAAATGGCAACTGTGTGCATTATTACCCACGTTTCCTCTCCGTGAACTGTGTCGGATTATGATGTATATCGCACATGCTATGCTTTATTAATTGTGTGCTTCGTAATGACCTGCACACCGTAATTTCGCCCTAATTTAATTGCTGCTATTTAAAATTGTACCTAATTTAAACTTGAATGTAGGCGATAGGTTTATTCATGTCCATCAAGTTCAAACAACCAATGCATTATTCAATTCACAGGTACATATGTTTAAGAATTACATAAGCACCAAATACAGAATGATGAACCAGGGTTCTATACTTGTACTATTACAGATGGTAAAGAAAGAGGCGACAAACATTCTGGTTGTTGAACAAGGTGAAGCGGAATGGCCCTATTGTGCTCTCCTGGATGCAGAAGGCATGCACGACTCTAGTCCAACCCCTTGTGATGGCCGGCCGCCAATCATGTAGTTTGAGAGGTAATCTTGAGTAAACTGCTTCAGGATCCACTGCAAAGGAAAAAAGATTCAGACATTGTCATCTAACACAACTCATTACGGGCAGTAAAAAGAAGGCTACAGGGTTCTTACTTACCATCATGCAATTCACTATTGTCTTGCATAAAGTGTAAACAAATAGTTCGATTGACATCTTTTGACCCATTTTAATAACAATCTTTATCAGGTTCCTCACTTGATGCTGGTTCATGAATATCTCATTGCCCCATATGCAGAAAGGGTCGAAGTGTGGATCTTTGGCAATGACATGTGTACCTAAAAGCACCAAGTTAATATTAGAAGCTAAACAACAATTGCAAAATTATGTAGTACAACACTCCCTCCATCCCATTATATAAGATTTTATTACATGTATATCTAGACATCATCAGAACATTAAGGTAACACGAACATTACAGTAACACTCTTCCTTGTTGCTATGTAGCCTGGGATTGCATATTTAGTCATTCAGTACAATGTGTGTTGCTATGTAGCCTTAGATATATTAAATATGCCCCTATTTAACCTCCTGATAAATGGGTTACAGATATATTCAGTGAAATGTTCGATTCGACGATTAATCCCTTATCAGCCCCCAGGTTATATGGTACCAGCTACCGAGATCCTGAACAATGAGTACATATAAGCAATGCTATGAAACTAACCTCGATGGAAAACAACATTGTTCTCAATATTATCCTATATGAGTACATATAAAGGCATGTTAGGCACAACAGGCTAAACATCAACCAAATATATCCATGGTATACAACATAATCTACAAATGATAGCTTCAGTGTGCAGGCTTAAGCACGCTAGTTAAGCAAAATAAGAAGTGGAAAGGTGTGTTAACTGCATCAGGCATAACATTTAAAAACAAGCAAATAGTCATTCAAACTGGTATTGTGCAGGTCTAAAGTACACTAGTTATTGTTAAAAAAATGAGAAGGCATGTTACTGCAATATCCTTAACAGCAACCGAATATCGTAATTCATAGTGGTATTGTTGAAACTGATATTGATGAAATTGAACTGCATGGCAAGTAGTTGCACATATAGAGCATCACATTGTGAAGAACTGAAATAAACAAGGCATAAGGCCATTTCTAGCCGACCCTTTAAAAGTTAAAGGACTAAAACCCTTAGTGGATATATATATACTCCAGGAATTTTTGGCCGTTTCTAGTCGATCCCCTAAACTTAATGTTGTAAACTTCAATTTGATCAAGTTCAAAGCAGGTTCAACCGAAAGTAGCATGCATTCAAACATAAACATAGATAGTTTTCCATAACCGAACATAAAACATAAATTTAAACTAAGCTAAACTACTTTCGGTCGAAGTAGAGGTCGAGCCAATCCATCCTCGTCAGGTACGGTGTGCCATGAGCCGGGTCCGGGCTGGTGCCATCGTCGGGGTCGTCGGGGAAGACACTCCTCCACTCGTCGACGTCGATCTCCTCGTCCTCGCAGCCCACCTCGACGCCCTCTGCGCCGCCGTCCTCGCCACCTTCGACCTTGTCACCGAAGGAGAGTGCGATAACCTTGCCACCTTCGACCTTGTCATCGGAGGAGAGCGCGATAACCTCGCCGCCCTCCGTGCCAGCAAAGATCGCCCGCTCTGCCTCCAAGAGCTTCGGGTGCTGCCGGCAGAGCTCTTGCATGTAGGCCTCATTAGCGGCCTCGAGGCGCTCCCACGCCTCGCGGTCCTCCTGCACCATAGCCGAGCTCACCACCCTTGGCTCCAGCAGAATGAGGTGGACCGGACATGTGTCGAAGGGGAAATTGAGCCTAGCCGCCGCGCATGGTAGCGGACCTGCCAGCGGTCGTACTCCATGGCCGCGAGCTCGGCCATGTGGAAGCTACCGAGCCACCGGCTGGTGTGGGTCTCCCGATCTGTAATCTCGGCGACCCACATCCCCCACCGCCGCTGCCAGACCCCGAGGTAGGACCTCGTCGACTGTCGGGTCCGAGGGAGGACGGGGAAGTCCTCGATCCGGCTTAGGGGCGCGGCGGCGGGTGGATCTGGGGACCGGCGACGGCGAATTGATAAAGAGCCCGCGGAGGACGACGGGGACACCTCAGCGGCCACCTCGCCAGCATCGGGCGAAGAGGCCGCGATAAACCTTGTTTTGGCCATTGGCTCCTCGAGCTCCCCAACACACAGGCAGAGGTTGAGGACGGAGGCAGCGGCGATGGCGGTGACCTACCAATGGTTTCGGGGGTGGTGTGTGTCTGTGTGAGCGGAGGTTTGGGGAGTGTGTGGTGTGTGTGGAGGGGGGGCAAGGTGGTGTTTGAGGAAAGACCACGGCAACTAAAATTTTTACTAGGCGGGAGTAACAAGGCGGACTAGTGAAAATTTGGATCAAGAGCGAGCAGATATTTTTGAGATTACGAGGGATGCAGAGGCGGGAGTAAAATGCCGGGGCCTGGGGCTACTGAAAATTTGAATCAACGGACTGAAGCAGAGCGGGAGTAATAGACATTGCACAGGGTCCGCACATACTAATCGTGTGCTATCAAACAATAAAACCTTCCACGCGGTAGATATTTTTGAGATTACGAGGCAATAGATATTTTTGAGACCGGGAAGCACGCCTCTTGGAGCCCAATCTACTATGCTGATGTGAGGGACTGCAGGGCACGGACGTGGCACACGGGTAGTTCGACCGAACCATGTCTGTTGCTGTGGCACCCCGGCTCAGAGAAACCGGAACTGTCGTGGAATTGTCATGGCAGATGTCCTAGTGTGAGGACTTAGTAGTGAGGCCAGCGCATCTATGTGGTAGCTTGAGAGGGGTTGATCGGGACGAGAGACGCGAGGTGGATCATCACACAAGACAAGGATTTAGACAGCTTCGGGCCCCAGGAAACTTCATCCGGAATAGTCCTACATGCTGTTTGTGGCTAGGTCTCATTATGCTCATGAGGGAGTCGCTGTAAACCGGCTCTCCTAATCGTGTCTAGCCTTAGAGATTATTTCTCTCCCCTTCTTGGGGTGCCCTGCCCCTCCTTATATATGTTGAAGGGGCGGGTTACATGACTAGTCCTAGTAGGATTAGGATTACTCTATTACAAGTGGAGTCCGAGTCTTGCTTCCTTTGTAGGAGAATATTCCTTATGCCTTTTCTCTTAAACCGGCCCACCATAACATGAACTGGCCTTCTAGGCCTTGGGCCTTGTTATCTGGCTGACCCGCCCGCCGGGTTACGCCAATCCAGGGCGGGTTAACCATGAGTTGCCAAGCTCCAGGAGGGTCACCAATGAATCACCATGCTCGAGCCGGGTTATACATCCGGCCGCTTTACACCGCGGGGTATATCCCCGACATTAGCCCCCAGTTTAATTTGGATTTATCCATGTTAAACTGATCCTGCAAAATAACTCAAGAACAAATTTGATCGGTTGTGCTCCGGGTTAAATATTCTTGTAAGTCGGCACCTGATCATCCTTAAGTCCTTGTCATTTCCTTCTTCTAGAAAATTCGGGTCAATAAACCAGCTTCATAATCAATTTGCTGACATTGGCTTGTCACTGAGAAATATTGTGAAGAATAATTCATTTAACTCAGCTCCCAATGCTTTAACAAAAAATATTGGTCTTTGAAATACTCATCTGATCTTCAGTCGGTTTAAGGATGTAAAATTTGTCGGTTTATCATTGCCAAAATTGTCGGTTTATAAATTTTGATGGTACCGGGTCATAATACCTGCCGGTTTATCATTGCCAAAATTGTCGGTTTATAAATTTTGATGGCACCGGGTCATAATACTTGCTAACATCAAGATTTGGAAATGTACCTCCCTTATATGCATGTCACTTGTATCCCCCAAGTCTTAAGAAGGGAACGTAGTAACAGCTTAAGACTTGCTTCAATATGACTGTCACAAGCTTGAAGAAATCCAGGTTGTTCATCTCAATCCTTAGTCATAAACTGAGTATTCCACACATATAGCCCCCAAGTGTCGGGTTGTCATGCTTGCAGCAACCTGGGACTTGTAATTGCCTTATGCTTACAAAAACTTCAACCAGTGTAGCCCCCAAGGGCCGCGTCATTATGCAATAATGAGCAGGGACTTTATAGATATGATCATGTAGACTTGAACAACAACGTGTAGCCCCCAAGGGCCGGCTTAGTAAGATAATACTGAGCTGGGACTTTATGTATACTTCATTGAAAATAACATCCTATGATGTAACTCTCATCACGGGGCTTGAACCCACGTCCACAAGGTTAAGAGCTTTGTGCTTTACCAACTGAGCAATGAATCTTTCAATATAATGGATTTAGGCTTGTGTACCTTGAATTTTGATAGGAGCAATTGGTAGCCCCCAAGGGTCGGCTCATTATGATGTGATCAGTCGGGTCTTGAATGAGGTGAGCAAAAAATGACTTTGCATTAGCCCCCAAGTGCCATGGTGCATGTTGGCAGTGACATGGGACTTGCATATTTGATGTAATCCCAACTTGAATAATGTAGCCCCCAAATGTCGGGTTTGTAAGCCTGCAGCGACTCGGGACTATTCCTTCCATTGTAGAATAAATCATATCCATTGATAAAATAATAGCCATTGCGCTTAAAGTGACTTTGAAAACCTCAATCATAATATTGGTTATTGATAACCATAATAAAAATCTAGCCATATTGGCTATTAAAGATTTGAATAATATAATCCAATGATTTATAAGCACATGATTCCAATGGCGCAATCCAAATATATACTGGCGACTTATAGTCGAAAGCCGGGCCGGGTTAATAAACACCGAATATTGGTTTACCTCTTACCGGTGACTTATAGTCAAAGGCCAGGCCGGGTTAATAAACACCGGTTTATTTTATACTGGTGACTTATTGTCAGAACCAGGCCGGGTTAATAACCACAGGATTATGTCATATTGGCGACTTGTAGTCAAAAAATCAGACCGGGTCAATAAACGCCGGTTTATCATAAAACCTTATCCAACAAGAAAAACTTTGACAAATAAAAGCATATGAAAACTTGTAGTCGAGGCTTTTTGTGGGCTGCCAGGCCTAAAGTCGAGGCTTTTTATGAGCTGCCAGGCTACTGAGTTATACCATTTCACAAAAACTTTTAAGATGGACCTCACATTAACCAATCGTCGTTTTAACTTTGACAAGTTCAGGGTCTGTTTCAGATTGACTTGCCAAACGTTCGGCGGGCATACCAGGATTACCTGGGCGGAGTGGCTTACTTAAAAAAGGCAGGATAACCCGGGGTTTTAGGTGAATACACCTAGCTTCCAAGCCTGGCTTGATAGCCTGTTACAAGGTTTAAGACGCTTTGTTGCTGTGCAAGCAAAGAGTCCCTAGGTAACATTTTGAGGTGTGCTCAAGGGGTACCCATGTTTGAGTTGTGCTTTAGCAACAGACTCTCTTTGGTACGTTTTTAACTCGGGTGATAAGCCCCCAAGTGATTTCCCTGGTGGCCTTACACCGATCAAGAGGTGTAGCTATGGTTTGAATACGACCAAGCCCCCAAGTGATATTGTGAGCTGTGCTCAAGGGGCACCTATGTTTGAGTTGCGCTTTTGCAACATACTCTTTTTTGGTCCCTTTAATTTTTCCTGAGAACTCGAACTTGCGAGAGATTATTCTTTTGAACCGGGAATTCTTAAACCGGATATTGACAGCTTCAACGCTTTGTGGGAGACAGCTTTCCCTTGAACAGGATTTTAAACCGGAATCCTTCTTTTTAATCCGAAAATTTTCTGATGGCCTTTAAATTTGCACCAATATGGCGGTTTAGGGTCTTGCATTAGATAACTCTGCAAGCTGGAGTAATTGCTCTTTTAAAGAAAGCAATATATAATATAAAAATATACTGGATGGATTTCACCTAATATGTCAGGCCAGTTAATATCCACCGCGGGGTTGATGATCACCACGGTGAAGCTAACGTCAATCTGGGTGTAAACCGGCCGGATGTATAACCCGGCTAGAGCATGGTGATTCATTGGTGACCCGCCCGGAGCTTGGCGACTCATGGTTAACCCGCCCTGGATTGGCGTAACCCGGCGGGCGGGTCAGCCAGATAACAAGGCCCAAGGCCTAGAAGGCCGGTTCATGTTATGGTGGGCCGGTTTAAGAGAAAAGGCATAAGGAATATTCTCCTACAAAGGAAGCAAGACTAGGACTCCACTTGTAATAGAGTAATCCTAATCCTACTAGGACTAGTCATGTAACCCGCCCCTTCAACATATATAAGGAGGGGCAGGGCACCCCAAGAGGGGGAGAGAAATAATCTCTAAGGCTAGACACGATTAGGAGAGCCGGTTTACGGCGACTCCCTCATGAGCATAATGAGACCAAGCCACAAACAGCATGTAGGACTATTCCGGATGATGTTTCCCGGGGCCCGAAGCTGTCTAAATCCTTGTCTTGTGTGATGATCTGCCTCACGTCTCTCATCCCGATCAACCCCTCTCAAGCTACCACATAGATGCGTTGGCCTCACGACTAAGTCCTCACACTAGCCCCGTATTCCAGCCCAGAGATCGAGGAGAAGTCTTCTAGAATACGGCACTGCTTGACATGGAACAAATCAGCTCTTATTATAAAGGATAATAAATACACGGGTCTGATGTTACAAAGAAGCACATCAGCACGGCGACACTACGCTTGCGATACTACACTTGCTCTATGCTAGCAGCGGAACAACTCGTAGCAGCTGAATACATCTAGCAGCGGAACAATGACGAAGGTGGTGAACTCCACTCTGCAGGGACTCTGGCTGGGACACGATCTAGCTCGCACGTGCAGTAAACTCGACAAGCAATCAATCAAACATGACATCACCTGCAATCTAGCATGACACGCGAGGTCAGTACATTGAATGTACTTGCAAGCTCACAACAACCAAAAGCATTAAGGCAAGACAACAACATAGCAATAGCAGATTAATTAATTAACAACTACTATGATGTGAAAACAACTACTAAGCCTGATATGAAAATACTATAATGCTAATAAACCAATATCTCAATGTCAATAACCATCTCACTCTTAGCTATCCGGCCAAGCAATATACCATCTTGATCACCTCATGATCTACCTGATCACCTCGTGATCTACCTGATCACCTTGTGATCAAAACATCCACATGATCACCTCGTGACCACGTCACAAACTGAATGATCATCCTCGAGATCATCCCAACATCATCCTCTCTATCCTGCCTGAAAGTGCTAGTTATCGACTAGGGGGGTGAATAGGCAATTTTTATGAAAGTCTTCAAAACACAAGGTCTTTGAAGACAAACAGTAGAAATGAACCTATGATATGCAGCGGAAGATAGACTACACTAGACAAGCCATAGTCAGGTAAGCAATGTAGTGAAAGCACGAAGACTATCAGTAGCTAGGTAGTATGGATCAGGATGGAAGACAGTATGAAGCCAAACAGTAAATAGTCTTCACTTAGTGAAGTCAGTCAGATCAGACAAGCAGGCAATGACTTGACAAAGACAAACTATAAAGTAAAGGGAAGTGAGAGATAGAACCAGTTGCTTGGTGGAGACAATGATTTGGTAGACCAGTTCCAGTTGATGTGACAACTGTACGTCTAGTTAGGGAGGTGGAGATTTAACTCAGAAGACCGTGTCTTCACCATATTCCCCTTGAGCTAAGGATACCCAGTCCTCGCCCAATCACTCTGGTAGGTCTTCAAGGTAGACTTCCAAACGTTCACAGACTTCATTCACCGGCGATCCACAATGACTCTTGGATGCTCAGAAAGCGACGCCTAACCGGCTGGAGGATTCACAGTCCTCAAGTGTAACAAGTCTTCAGATCACGCAGACAGAAAGACTTCAGTGATGCCTAAAACTCTTTGGCTCTGGGTGTTTTGGGCTTTGTTCTCGCAAGGATCTCTCTCTCAAATGCTTCGGAGGTGGGTTGCTCTTAAACGACAAAAGTCGTGCCCTAACTCTAAGCAGCCACCAATTTATGCTGTAGGGGGTGGGCAACCCGACCTGATTTGTTCGAAATGACACTGCGTCACTAAGGAAACGACATGTGTCCAACGGTCGGATTTCAAACACACGCGGCAGCTTTACTTGGGCTACAAGCAAAGCTGACTCATCCAGCTCTGGATAAGATTTGTTGTCATTGTCTTCGCTCGAAGACATACGATTTGGTTGAGCATCACATCAGTCACTCTGACTTTGCTTACTTGGACCCCACTTAACAGTACGATGGTTCCTATGACTCAACAAAGAAGAAAAGGAAACTACGAAACAACTATGTCTTCGCACTCCATAGTCTTCAAGTGAATGTATTCACATGTCATAATCTTCATCGTGAATGTCTTCATGAACCACCATTATCTTCAATGTCTTCACACATTTTTAGGCGTCATCTCTGGTAGGTAAACCGAATCAATAAGGGACCACTACATGTGTTATCCTGCAATTCTCACAAACACATTAGTCCCTCAACCAAGTTTGTCGTCAATACTCCAAAACCAACTAGGGGTGGCACTATATGCACTTACAATCTCCCCCTTTTTGGTGATTGGTGACAAACAGGTTGAAGTTTTCAACGTGGATAAAAGTATGTGAAAGTAAACGATTAAAGCATTGTCTTCATAAGTTGCAAAAGGCTCCCCCTGAAGATGTGCATATAAGTAGTTTGCTTTTGAATGCAAATGCACATGGCAAGTTTTACTTTGTGGAGATCCTCTTCAACTTACGAAGCCAATTCATCATGCATATATAAGGATAACGAAGATAATGACATGCATAATGAGAAATGGGCGTCTGCAGAATGACTTCATGCGGGATTTATCATCAGATCACAAAGTAGCAGCAAAAGTAGCAGACGACCATCGAGTTAAAGTGTTACAACTCAAAAGCCAATTAGTTTCAAAAAAATGAGAGTTGTCAGAACTTAGCAAAAATTAATGCAATCACCCATATGGACCCGCTTGAAGATCATCAACCTCATATGCTTCTCCCCCTTTTGTCAGTAATGACCAAAAAGGTTTGAAGACATAGAAGATCTACTCGTTCCCAGTTGGAGTAGAAGACGGAGCAGGGTCGATGTTGGAGTTTGGTGGTGCAGACGGGTCTGACGCAGAATCATGATGCAGTGCAGCCAAGGTTGGTGAAGTGGCGTCGTCTTCTTCATCGACGACTCTTCCAACAATAGTTGCAGCCAAAGATGAATGCTCAAAATCTTCAATAGAGGGAGTGCGACGCCAGCTTGCATTTTGGGGAGGCCTGGAGTCAAACTTGAAGTGCTCAGTGAAGCGATCTTCTCGAAGATCTTCTTCAGGGCAGAGCATTGTGAGGCTCTTCCAGGACCGCCTACAGGCTTCATGTGCAACAAATGAGTTCTTGGTGGCCAAGTTGCGAATTCGATTGACATCCACCAAGAGACTCTGCATCTGACACGTTAGCTAGTCATGATGCCTATCCTGCTTTTGATGCAAAGACACCAGAAGCTCGCGGTCTTTGAGGACACGGGGACACTTCTGAGGCCTTTGAGCTATTGTGCTGGCAGTGGCTTTAGTATTGGCATGGTGTGGCACTCTTATGTTTCCAGCCAGAGGATAAGCAGGTGTTGGAGCATTGGGCACAAGAATCCCTTCAATTGGCTGCGTGAAGCTTTGGAATTCAGCATTATGAAGGTGGAATGGCTTCTTGGTAGGCTCGAGGTAGATGGCTTCAATAGACATATCAATTTCAGGCAGAAAGACAATATGGTTGCGCGCTGAAGGCTGATAGTCAATGGTGGAATGAAGCCTAATCAAGCTCGTCACCCATGGAGCATAGAATTTCAGACCAAAAAGATCAATTCCAGAAGCAGCAAGTTGTCTGATGAAGAAGTTCTGAGTGTTGAACCTGATGCCATTGATGATATAGAATACCAAAGTCTTCATGGCGCCTTCAAGTTTGGCTTCAGAAGAATTTCCTTTGAGAGGCCAGAGAGTACGCCTCAGAATATGGTACACTGTGTGTGGCAAGTACTCAAGGTCCATGACAAAGAACTCCTTTGGGTATTCAGCGTCTTGTGGCAATGGCTTCATCATGCTAAGCATTTGGCTCATATTTGGCTCTGGCTTCTGAAAGATGCTCTGCAGCACATTCTGATGAAGTTGACAACCAGGTTCGTATAAATCACTTGGAGTGGGCAGGGAAGTAAGCTCGATGATATCCTGAGCTTTGGCTTTGTGATGTACATCACCTGTCATCCACTCAAGGACCCAAGTCGTCGGATCCCTGTTGTAACCTCGAATGTGTAGAGTGGCATAGAACTGCAGCAGAAGCTCTTCGGTCCAGTGTTCCTTGTTAGTCACAAAAGCCAGAATTCCAACATCCCGAAGCAGTCTAGGGCCTCTTCAAGACATGGCAGCCCAGCCATAGCATCACAATCCAGACACTTGTGCGGAAAAATCCGGTCTTGGTTGTATAGGATGCAAGAGTAATAGCTTCGCTGTTGATGGCTCCAAAATCTATCAGAGGTGATCTTGGGCTTCGTGTATGGGTTCTCGGCGCTGTCAAAGAATGTATTGTGCACTCTGAAGCTGAGCATGCTGAATGAGCCATGTGTTGTGACATCACTTGGGAGCTGTGGCAGACGTGGCTTTGGCTTCTGTACTTGAGGCCTTTGCTCCACATGATAATCATATTGTGGCCCGGGAGTAGTGGGTGGAACCATAATTGGCCTTTTGACTGTGACAAGCTGACCTCCACGATTGAATGCTTTTTCCATTGTATGAGGCCTTGGGGGAGGAACATCGCCATCAGAGGTGATTGGCGTTACAGTGGCTTCAGCATTCACATTTGCTTCAGGCTCCACATTGTCTTCAGCCATGACAGAGTCATTTGCTTCAGTGGCGTTGATGGCGGCAGCCTCAGTGTTGTCAACCTCCATTTGTTCAATGACTGGAGGGTCGGGCACAATCACATTCTCTTCAAGACTGGATCACTGGTAGGGGGTGTGGCTTCACTTTCTTCTTCTTTTTCTTCCTCGCCTGATGCAGCCGGAATGTCTTCAGCAATCTTGGCTTCAGACTCTGAGGCAGATGCAGAAGGAGTCGCTTCAGGAAACACTTGACGTGCTATTGAGCTAGTGTGTTGCACTTCTTCTGTAATGCTCGACATGGAGGCCTGAGGCCTGAGGCCATTGCGAAGCCTGGGAAATGTTGGCGGCGCCTTTGGAGAGGGAGTGGTATGCTCCATGTAGTTGTCGTCATCAGGCACCGGAGTGGTGACTTGAGGTGGTGGTGTTCTTGGTGTTTCATCTTGCATGGGGGTGTCCTGTTGTTGTCGCTCAGCCCATGAGTCATCTTGTGAAATTGGCGTCAATGGATGACCAATGCTAATGAGTTCACTGCTCATGAGAGCAGGCGATGATACCGACTGGGGCTCGATCCTAGGAAGGACTTCTTCATCATGCACATTGTCTTCATGACCAATGTCTTCAACTGCATTGGGGTCAACAGCTGGAACTACTTCACTTGGTTGAGCCTCTGTGGAAGCAGGCTCATGAATCACAAGGCGATGTTCTTGGTTGGTTGAAGTAGGGAGAGGAACAGAGATGGGTTCAACTATGAGGAGCTTTGGGGCAGCAACACAATCTTTCTTTGAAGACTTTGAAACCTTTGTCTTCAATTTCTTCTTGGAGGGAGCATCATCAGATGTACCTTTGAGCTTCCTCTTCCTGGCTTCGGCTTCAGCATGCATGGTTTTCTTTAGCTCTAAAGCTGCTGAGGTGACCTTTGGCTTCGAGCTAGTCATACTGGCAGGGAAAACAATGCTAGGTTCTTCCCGCCGTTGAGCTTCGGATTGGGCCGCATTAGACTTCTTCTTGTGCTTGGCAGCCATCCTGGGGTTGATGCTAGGACGCCCAAGAGCCTTTCTCTTCTCAGCTTCATTATGCGCTTGAACACATTTCTGTGCATAGTACTTCATGCGCTCGCGTGAGCCTTTGGCTTCTTCACGCTTCTTGTAGATTTCAGCCTTGAGATCATGCAACATCTTCTTAAGATTTGCACATCAGCCACACTAAGCTTGGCCATGTTCTTCTTGAAATGCGCCTTCTCATGATCAATCTTGTTCTTGAGATCAACGGTTTTCTGAGCCAAGGCCAATTCATTGGCAATGGCTCCGTGAAATGTAACGCTAATGTCCACGGGTAGCTGCAGGTCATCAATATCGATGCTTTGGTCGTCAAACCAGTCATCGATGAAGTTGTTCAAAATATCAACATCTAAGAGGGGCAGATCACTAAAGATCTCCGCCTCTTGCTTGCTCTTGATCAACATCTCTAGAGCTTCATCACCAAGATCTTCATCACTTGACAGATCAATGGTGTCTTCCTCGTTGCGCAGAATGGCAGCAGGAGTCAGGTTGTTCCCTGAAATTTTCTTGGGCTTCTTGGTCTTCTTGGTCCTCTTGGAGACACGAGACAAGTCTTCAGACTGCACATTGGGTTCAAGAGGTGCAGTCTTCAAAGGCTTCATAGGCGAAGCGGTTGGTGCAGCAGAGGGCTTTGAAGCTTTTGTCTTCTTCTTCTGCTTAGGTGGTGCTGGCGCATCTTCAGAGTCTACGTCATCAGCAGATTGATCCATCGTGGCCCTCTGAGCAGCAATGTGAGAAAGGAGCCCATCGAAGCTATTGAAGGGCCCGATGACATTGGGATTGTCTTCACGTGCGCCACCTGCCCTTGGAGCAGACGGACCAGGGTTGAAGTCGAGTCCGAATGCCTTCTTGTTCTTGGCAGCTGACTCCTTGGCGAACTGGAAGTTGCGCTTGAAGAGATTGTCATCACGACACCATAGAAGAGACAATGGGTCGGCATTTGCTGGCTGAGGTCCTCGGACCATGCATGGATAGAAGCCTTGGGCAATAGCTTCAGGCTTCGACTTAGGTTGCAGATTCTTGTACAGAATATCGCCCCATGGGCGCTTGATAGCGGTCTTCTCAGCATATTCAGGAGTGACGAAGTTGTACTTGAAGCACTGTTCAGCCGAATATCTTCGGATCCATTGAATTCTGGACTTGCGCTGATTGTAACTCTCCTCAGCATCTGACATGTATAGTTCAAACGGATGGGAGGCAGATCCAAAGCAGTGTTTCCACGGCGCTACTTGCCACCCTTCCTTCCAGAATTTTCAGTAGCCATGATATTCAGATAGATTAGGCTTTAGAACAGTGAAAGGCTTCTGCCTACTTGTCAAGCATGAACTGGCATTGGGGAGTGAATATGATGCTGTAAGAATTCTGCAAATGAATGCAGACTATGAGAACCAAGGGATTCTCCCACAGACATGTACCTGTGACAGCATTAGAGATCCGAGGGAAGGGGAAGAGGTCATATGCATTCTCAGAAGATTTTTGAAGATTAATCAGTTGGAAGACATTGACCTCATAGTGCGAAGACATTCACTTATTTGAAGTGAGTTGGTTGCAGATTTGTACGAATCCATGAATAAGTACAAGTGAGGAATCTGACTAGTTATGAAGCATAAGTGAACATTGTCGGTGTCAAAACCAGCGGATCTCGGGTAAGGGGTCCCAAGCTGTGCGTCTTAGGATCAATGGTAACATGGACACGGGATTTACCCAGCTTCGGGCTCTCTCGAAGAGATAATACCCTACATGCTGCATTTGATTGTATTTGATGTATATGATTACAGAGTTGATCTACCTCGAGATCATATGTTGTGGTCTAAACCTGAGGGTATGATGAATAATGTCATAATGATATATCGACTAGCCTGGCCTCGGCTTATATAACATACTGGAGACCTAGGATAACAAAAGTCCTAGTCGAATACGCCGGTGGGGAGGAGTCCTTGTCTTGATCACCGAGTCTTGTGGAATCTTCCTTGTGTATGCATCGGTTGTCCGAACTGTTCTTCATCTTCGGTCGTCGGTCTTGAAAACTGGTTCAACAAATCTTTCCCATCTTTGATCTTGAGGATTGCCGAAGTAAATCCGAAGAGTTTACATGTCAGGTATCCGAGGAGCCCCTTTAAGTTTTCGGCCTTTATCAATGCCTTGTTATTTTTATGCCACACCTCGGGTTTGAAGTGTTCCCGTGCGGCGGTGTCCTCTCGTATCCGAGCTCCAACGTTGGACTACATTTGAGGTATCATTTACAACCGAGCACCAACGCTAGACTGCTTCCGAGCTCCAACGCCGGAATGTATCCGAGCTCCAACGCCGGACTATATCCAAGCTCCAACGCCGGACTATGTCCAAGCTCCAACGCCGAACTATTTCCAAGCTCCAATGCCGAACTGTATCCGAGGTGTCATAGATCACCTTGGTTCAAAGAAGTTGAAAGAGTTTAGCCGAGCTTAATGCCGGAAATGCCCTCTAAGGTGCCATCCACTTGCAGCCGAACTTTATGCCGGACTGCCTCCGAGGTGATGCACCACCTCGGGCTCGGGCTGATTGTTTGTGGATTTTATTTCAGATTGATGCAATTTATTTACTGACGAGATATATAACCAGTAGCCCTCAAGGTGTGTGTCGGTCTAAAACCCGAGATGTACCTGAAGGAAAACATGAAAATGCTGATCCTAGTAGCCCCTGAGACTCAGGTCGATGCGCGAAATCGGCCTGAGGATCAACTCCTAGCTCGGCAGCATACGTAGGAATAGAAACGCAGCGTAATATATTAAAGATAATAGTGATCGGCGAACGGGCCCTTGAGAGAGGGTCTCGAGAAGTTGTTGTAATATGTTAGTTCGACGTCGGATAGGTCCAGATGGTACCTATTTTTATGCGAAGACACGTTTGCCCATAGTTCGGTCAAGCCGAACACTTGGCACTTTGAAATTTCTGCATTGAATAGGCGATGCAGTAGCCCCCGAGACACTGGTCGAGTGGCAACACCAAATCAGGGGATCGATGTGCCCCTTTTAATATTTATAAATAATGAGCACGAAGCCCGGTAGCCCCTGAGCCTTAATGTGGGCACGGGTGGCCGGATTAAGTATCAATATCCATTTGATAGAAAAAAATTGTTTGTGTTTAACACAAACTTCTTAGAAAGAGAATAAAGATATCATAAAGGAGTTAGAGCTCACGAAAGCTGAGCTCGCCAAGGTAGGCCTCAAGGGGCTCAATAGATAGGAAATTAATGCCAACAAGGAATTATGAGAGCGTTATTTCAGCTGCTCAGGTGTCTCAAAGAGACTGTGCCATTGACTCTTTAAAAGATTGGCCAAGAAAAAATTGATTTTTGCTCACAATTTATGTGTAATGATTCTATGTACCCAAGTACTTTACATCATTGATGCTCGGATCTGCATTGTACAAAACTTTGTTGACCGACCATCGGCTTCAACCTCTTCAGCCAGTAGCTGAGGAGTGTTTTCCTACTTTATATAGTCGTGATAAGGGCAAAGATTTATGGAAAACAAGGCAATCCGGCCATACGGTTTTATAAACAAAGGTACAAAGAGAGATATGTTATTTTACTTTTGAATGTAAGAAACATCTTCCAAAGAAAATAGTCCCGCTATCGGTTCCTTTCTTTGGGTTGTCATGCCGATCATGATCATGAAACCTCACCTCCGATCAATGCAGGAGGAAAATATTGAGGATTTAGTTCGGGGAAAGTTCTCGAACTCTGTGGTATTAATAAACCAAAATTTTCACTTCCGTCGTTGCCGACCAATGTGATCCTTTAAGATTGCTAGCTTTCGGCTTAACCCAGTATGAGGTACTTACTCGGATGACCCGGTAGTAACAATCACAGAGGTGCTCCCTTTACCACCTAGCCGAACAATCGGGAACGTAGGGGCAAGCACAGGAGCTAGGCAACCCAGCTTGGCCAAAATCTTAAGTCAAATTGATGCAAATTTATGGCTTTATAACAATAATTACATAAGGCAGCGCTTGTATACTGAATACAAATACTGGTGATATATATTTATTTTATGTATAATGATTGTATGTACCGAAGTACTTATATCATATCTGTGTTCACCGAACTTTAAACACGTCTTAACCGACAGTCGGCTTCTCCCTCTTCGGTCAAGGGCCGAAGAGTGTTATGTACTCCACCTATCGAGAATATCGATGGTGTTTCCGATAACCAGGCAATCAGGCCATAAGGCTGTAACAGACAAAGCGCGCTCAGGGAACTTATGCTATATTACTGACAAAGTGTAAGAAGCATCTTTGAAGAAAATAGTACCTCCACCGATACCTTTCTTCGGTGCTCATTGTTACTATGAGACTTGTGCAATAGATTTTTTTGTACTCATGAGTTCCGTTGTGTGCCAACCATGATTGAAAACAATAAGAGCGCTAGCTTTCGGCTTCACCCAGTCTGAGGCCAGAGCTCGGATGACCCGGTCGTGAAAATCGTAGAGGTGCTCCCTTTACTCCCTAGCCGAACAATCGGGAACGTAGGGGTAAGCACGGGAGCAAGGCAACCCAGCTTGCGGAACACTTAAGTCAATATGGTGCATATTGGGGCGTAATACACGAACAAGGAACGAAGCCGTACAAGTATAATCATATGCAAAAGGAAAGGCTTCATAAAGGAGGCCCCCAAGTGAACGGGATATTCAAATTTGTGCGTCACAAACAAAGTTTTGACAAGGAAGTATAACGCTTGGTCGAACCGAGCAAAATTTAAAACCAAATGTTTTTTAGCATGAAAGCGACTTAGCTGATTAATATGTTCGGTATTGATGATGCGGTCCAAGCTTGATGCGGGACAAAGGTCCATCCCCCAAGCCGGTCCCAAGGTGGCGGAGCGAAGAGCTCGACAATCCGAAGTGGCGGCATAGCGCGACCAATGCAGGCTGGCAGAGTGACGCCGAAGCCCATGGTGTGGGTTAATAAAGTGTTGACGAAGCCCCCCGTCCAGCCAAGGAGACAACCCTGCCCAACCCGAATCCTTAACTGTGCACGAAAAATAGTGCAAACCGGAGATAATAGTAATAATAATAAATTACAAAAATGTTGCATAATAAATAATTTATGCAAAGTGAGTAATAAAAGAAATATGGCCCGTGTGCCGAACACTCAATGAGGTAGAGCTCTCTCAACGGTGTCGAAGTCCCCGAGGCAACCAAACACGTCGGTACGGCAACACGACCAACAAGGTGATCACGCGAGCCGATTTACGTCGATTGGGACGACGGCGTCGGCTTGTCGAAGAGACCACGTGACGTAGTCAAAGTCCATTACCTGAACATGTAAAAAAGTGCAGGCGAACAACAATAATATAAATATATAAAAAATCCTTGCATAATTAGTTTACACAAGATAATTCATTTAAAGATATGTGGTCTGGCGTCGAAGTCTATGTCGATGCAGGGCGCTGGCGTGACAAAGCCTGTATTCACAGGGCGGTCTGAGTTCCGGATGCGGCGTTCGCCGGACTATGTACGGAAACCGACCAAACCACCATGTGACCGTCGTTAATGCGGCCACCATTTGATAGACCTGTGTACAGATGATGGAACAAACCAGACTAATAATTCTTTGGGAAAAATAAACCCAAACAAGCAAAAATTACTGGGATAAATAGCACCTGGTTTATTTGTTGTAACAATCTCCCAAAATTGGGACTCGATCCGAGCACCCATTGCCTGATGGGTGATAAAGCGCCAGCATGGCGATGCTGGCAAAGGTTGGCTTGCCGAGACAAAGCCCTCGGTCCAGCCAATCGTGACGAAGCTGGTCGGCTGGTGACACCGAAGTCACCGGAGTAGGTTGATGAAGAGATGATGAAGCCCCCGGTCTAGCCAAGGTGTCGGAGCAGCTCGACGAAGAGATGCCGGAGTCTACATGTCAGCCGATGTGTCGAAGCAGGTCAGCGTGTTTGATGATGATTTGAAGGAGAGGCGGCATGGTGATGCCGACGCAGGTCAAAACTTGTGACGCGGTCGACGCTAGCTTGATGAAGCTACCGCGTGGCGATGCCGGTGTGCCCGCTCCGTGTAATTCGTGGGGAAGCGATGTTGGTGATGATTTATCCTTCGCGATGCAAAACTCGTATTCGGCATGCCGGGATGATGATCGAAGGAGTTGAGCTTGGCTCAACAAAGCGGCGACGTGTCTAGCGCAGGTCGGCAGCCGTGGAGCAATATTGCCGGACTGGTTTGACACCAGCGTGATGGTGTAGATTACCTCGGAGGAGGCTAAAAAAATTTATAGGTACGTGTTTAAAAACAACGCAAAATACTGTAGGAAAAAATTCCTTCAAAAGGGTTGTCCTATATCCCGTTCATGAAGAAACATGAACTCGGGCCGGATTTGTATTCGCGCAGAAAACAGATCCGAAAATTGGTCCACGCATCGGAAGGTTCCCGGAGTTTGAATCGTCGGATCGTGCTGAAATTTGGAGGGGTGGTAGATATGGGAATTCCGCAGCAGATGAACGGTTGGATCTTCCAAAGGACCTCCGAGCTGGGCTCTGGAGACCACGCCCTAAACTCCTCCAGATTCCCGTCCAGATTTGACAGGGCTCCGGTATATCGTAGATTGCCAGAGATTCCTCCATCGGAACTCGATGAAATTTTGCATGGTTGTTGTAGAGTCAATTCCGCACAATCCCATTGAAGCAATCGTCAAAGCGATGCTCGAAGAGGCGGTGGCCGCAGATACGAGTTCGCTGTCCAGAAAAAACAGCATGGTCGCTCGAGGGCAATGTTGACGTTGAGCCCCCGAGCTCCATGGATGATTCCTCCATGATGTTGATAGAGATCGGAGTTGATGTTGATGAAGGCCCTCGTCCGAACATGGTGATCCGAAGATGGGGCGCAGTTCTTGGTCGAACCAAGGTGACCAGTCGAGCTGGTGACGAAGATGCCGACGTCGCAGTTGATCTGCAGGCGAGCCATAGATCCTTTGCCGAACACACAGCGGAACTCTCAATGAAAGCACCAATTTTAGTGTCAAAACTGGCGGATCTCGGGTAAGGGGTCCCAAGCTGTGCGTCTTAGGATCAATGGTAACATGGACACGGGATTTACCCAGCTTCGGGCTCTCTCGAAGAGATAATACCCTACATGCTGTTTTTGATTGTATTTGATGTATATGATTACAGAGTTGATCTACCTCGAGATCATATGTTGTGGTCTAAACCTGAGGGTATGATGAATAATGTCATAATGATATATCGACTAGCCTGGCGTCGGCTTATATAACATACCGGAGACCTAGGATAATAAAAGTCCTAGTCGAATACGCCGGTGGGGAGGAGTCCTTGTCTTGATCACCAAGTCTTGTGGAATCTTCCTTGTGTATGCATCGGTTGTCCGAACTGGCCCATGAGTATACGGCCATGGGGGATCTCGGCCCAATCCAACTGATCGGGAGACAACGTGGTGAGTACCCCTAGTCCAGGACGCCGTCAAACATACTTTGCAAGATATGAGATTTAGAAAGAGACAGATCCAGATTTGGAAGTGTAGAAACCACTTTTGGTTGAAGTGGATGGATTTGACAGATCAAAAAGAGTGTAAAAAGTGAGATTTATTTACCACAGACAAACTGCTAGACGAGGCAGATGGGAGGCCGAGTAGTCCAATCTCCCGCGCCCTAACTTGTCGGCGGAAGACACCTACGGCGGCGGCGGAGAAGATGAGGTCTGCAGCTGCTACCTCTTGAGCTTGCGTTGGTTTTTCCCTTGAAGAGGAAAGGGTGATGCAGCACAGTAGCGCAAGTATTTCCCTCAGTTTTGAGAACCAAGGTATCAATCCAGTAGGAGACCACACGCGAGTCGCCTCGTACCTACACAAACAAATAAGAACCTTCCAACCAACGCGATAAAGGGGTTGTTAATCCCTTCACGGCCACTTGCAAGAGTTATATCTGATAGAGATAATATAAATATTTTTGGTATTTTTATGATATAGATTGCAAAATAAAGATTGCAAAATAAAATAGATTGGAAACTTATATGATGGAAAATAGACCCGGGGGCCATAGGTTTCACTAGTGGCTTCTCTCAAGATAACATAATT
Source organism: Triticum aestivum (assembly GCF_018294505.1). NCBI lineage: Eukaryota > Viridiplantae > Streptophyta > Magnoliopsida > Poales > Poaceae > Triticum > Triticum aestivum. The sequence goes on along the minus strand of NC_057802.1, from coordinate 53,202,558 downwards.
TACGGTGGGTGAACGAATTATTGTCGAGCAATTGATAGAAAAGCGAATAATTATGAGAATATCTAGGCATGATCATGTATATAGGCATCACGTCCGCAACAAGTAGACCGACTCCTGCCTGCATCTACTACTATTACTCCACACATCGACCGCTATCCAGCATGCATCTAGAGTATTAAGTTCATAACAACGGAGTAACGCATTAGGCAAGATGGCATGATGTAGAGGGATAAACTCAAGCAATATGATATAAACCCCATCTTTTTATCCTCGATGGCAACAATACAATACGTGCCTTGCTCCCCCTGCTGTCACTGGGAAAGGACACCGCAAGATTGAACCCAAAGCTAAACACTTCTCCCATTGCAAGAAAGATCAATCTAGTAGGCCAAACCAAACTGATAATTCGAAGAGACTTGCAAAGATAACAAATCATACATAAAAGAATTCAGAGGAGATTCAAATATTGTTCATAGATAAACCTGATCATAAACCCACAATTCATCGGATCTCGGCAAACACACCGCAAAAGAAGATTACATCGAATAGATCTCCAAGAGAATCGAGGAGAACTTTGTATTGAGGTCCAAAGAGAGAGAACAAGCCATCTAGCTAGCTAATAACTATGGACCCAAAGGTCTGAGGTAAACTACTCACACATCATCGAAGAGGCTATGGTGTTGATGTAGAAGCCCTCCGTGATCGATGCCCCCTCCGACGGAGCACCAGAAAAGGCCCCGAGATGGGATCTCACGGGTACAGAAGGTTGCGGCGGTGGAAATAGGGTTCCGTGGTGCTCCTGGATGTTTTCGGGGTATATGAGTATATATAGGCGAAGGAAGTCGGTCAGGAGAGCCACGAGGGGCCCACGAGGGTGGGGGCGCGCCTAGGGGTAGGGCGCGCCTCCCTGCCTCGTGGCCACCTCGTTTATTTCTTGACGTCCACTCCATGTCCTCTGGATCACGTTTGTACCAAAAATCACTCTCCTGAAGGTTTCATTCCATTTGGACTCCTTTTGATATTTCTTTTCTGCGAAACACTGAAATAGGCAAAAACGGCAATTTGGGCTGGGCCTCCGGTTAATAGGTTAGTCCCAAAAATAATATAAAAGTTTATAATAAAGCCCATTAAACATCCAAAACAGATAATATAATAGCATGGAACAATCAAAAATTATAGATACATTGGAGATGTATCAGCGGTCGGCGTGAGGACGGCATCGAACAGGTCGCGGCAGCTAAGCGCTTCGTCTCCGGCGTCGACGCGAGCTAGCGGTGGTGCTAGGGTTTTAGCGAGGTGGCGAGGTGGAAGAGGAGATAATGACCGCCCGTGGGTGTGTATTTATAAGGTGGAAAGGGCTGCACAGCATAATTACGCAGGTGCCCCTGGCGGTTCACATCTGAAGGACACGTGGCACTCATGCAACTCATTGAAAGATGTTCCACGTTCCCACGCATGCCTGGTTTGTCGAGAGGTCATTCCGGCTTTTTCGGTATTCAGGCAAAAGAGATATAACATTGAAAGCAGTTTTAAATGTGTGTCTTTGTATCTTCAGCTGACAAGGACGCAATGAAGACATTCGACATGTTTCAACAGAATGCATATGACTAGATAGACAGCATTTGACGAAGAAGCACAGAAGGGGTTAGGGTCCGATCACATTCACTTAGTTTAGAAAGATGCAAGTTTGAAGACAAAGCTATAAGTGAATGTTGTAGAGGCAGAAAACACACACACACACACACACACACATATATATATATATATACACACACACATCTGGGCTATTCTGTTTCATGTAATAGAATATTATTCTGTGTTACCCTACTCGAACTAACGGTTTCAGGCGGTTGTACTGATTAATTTTGAGCGGTTGAACTGATGCTTTCATTTCTGTTCAACACAGCGTCTTCTTTAGTTCAAATTTTTTTTGCAATTTTTTGTCTGAACGGGGCGTGTAATATATCGTTGGAAAGCTCTTGACAACTATATTTCGAGTATATTAAATGTTTTTTGCAAAATTATCATGGTTTAAGAGCAGTTTTGAAAAAACTGTTTTTTCAAAACCGAAAACGTGAATAGTATTTTGGACTCAATTTCCAAACGGCTTGTTGGAATTGACCAAATAAGATGGCATTGGAAAGCTGGTGAAAATCTGCATCTTCCATGTATCTATTATTTTTTCTAATTCTATACGATTTTAAAATAATTTGAAAAACGGTGAAATTCTGGGAGAAAAATATTTTCGCGATTTTTTGCAAACAGTTTATCGGATTGACGCAAATGATACGACCTTGGAAAGCTATGGAAAATGCGCAACTTTTCCATATTGAAATGTTTTTCTAAGTACTTAAGGTTTAAAAACGAATTCGAATACGGTCAAATTTGAATTTGAACGTGATTTTTTAAAAAGTTTGTCGAAATGGGGCAAATAGTATACCGTTGGATAACTATCGAAAATGCGAAAACTTAGTCATGTTGAACGTTTTCTCAAATTCGCAATCGTTGATGAGTAATTTTGAATACGGTAAGACGGATCCTGCTGTTTTCCCATCTGAAAAATAGAGTACTCGTACTGATATATGCGTGTGTTTTGTACTGCCTGTTTTTTGTAGAGTAATTTTGAATGGTTCTGAAAAAAGAGTTGGTACTGATGTTTGCATGATTTTGTACTAATCGTGTTTTCACTAACTAGACTCTGCTTTGTTTTTGGGTAATATTTTTGCTCGTAATTTTTCAATGGTTTATTGTATCATCGCACATGTACTTGCATGGTTTATATCATCGAACTGAATGATATTTTGTTCAAAAATAAGATGTTTATTTATTCTTTTTTTTGAACTAAACATTTTTTTACAACGATGTTCTGTACTTCTCTTATTTTACGACTTGTACTTTTACCATTTTGAATTGCATGGGGTTTCTTTTTGCTTGAACTTTTACAATTTGAATTTCTGTCAGTTCTATTATGCCGAACGGACCACCGTTATTAACTTGTATGAATTACTGTTGAGCAATTGATAGAAAAGCGAATAATTATGAGAATATCGAGGCATGATCATGTATATAGGCATCACGTCCGCAACAAGTAGACCGACTCCTGCCTGCATCTACTACTATTACTCCACACATCGACCGCTATCCAGCATGCATCTAGAGTATTAAGTTCATAACAACGGAGTAACGCATTAGGCAAGATGGCATGATGTAGAGGGATAAACTCAAGCAATATGATATAAACCCCATCTTTTTATCCTCGATGGCAACAATACAATACGTGCCTTGCTGCCCCTGCTGTCACTGGGAAAGGACACCGCAAGATTGAACCCAAAGCTAAACACTTCTCCCATTGCAAGAAAGATCAATCTAGTAGGCCAAACCAAACTGATAATTCGAAGAGACTTGCAAAGATAACAAATCATACATAAAAGAATTCAGAGGAGATTCAAATATTGTTCATAGATAAACATGATCATAAACCCACAATTCATCGGATCTCGACAAACACACCGCAAAAGTAGATTACATCGAATAGATCTCCAAGAGAATCGAGGAGAACTTTGTATTGAGGTCCAAAGAGAGAGAACAATCCATCTAGCTAGCTAATAACTATGGACCCAAAGGTCTGAGGTAAACTACTCACACATCATCGAAGAGGCTATGGTGTTGATGTAGAAGCCCTCCGTGATTGATGCCCCCTCCGACGGAGCACCAGAAAAGGCCCCGAGATGGGATCTCACGGGTACAGAAGGTTGCGGCGGTGGAAATAGGGTTCCGTGGTGCTCTTGGATGTTTTCGGGGTATATGAGTATATATAGGCGAAGGAAGTCGGTCAGGAGAGCCACGAGGGGCCCACGAGGGTGGGGGGCGCGCCTAGGGGTAGGGCGCGCCTCCCTGCCTCGTGGCCACCTCGTTTATTTCTTGACGTCCACTCCAAGTCCTCCGGATCATGTTTGTTCCAAAAATCACTCTCCCGAAGGTTTCATTCCGTTTGGACTCCATTTGATATTCCTTTTTTGCGAAACACTAAAATAGGCAAAAAAACAGCAATTTGGGCCGGGCCTCCGGTTAATAGGTTAGTCCCAAAAATTATATAAAAGTGTATAATAAAGCCCATTAAACATCCAAAATAGATAATATAATAGCATGGGACAATAAAAAATTGTAGATACGTTGGAGAGGTATCAAGCATCCCCAAGCTTAATTCCTGCTCGTCCTCGAGTAGGTAAATGATAAAAACAGAATTTTTTATGTGGAATGCTACCTAGCATATTTTTCAATGTAATTCTTTTTATTGTGGCATGAATATTCAGACCCGATAGATTCAAGATAAAAGTTTAATATTGACATGAAAATAATAATACTTCAAGCATGCTAACCAAGCAATTATGTCTTATCAAAATAACATAGCCAACGAAAGCTTATCCATACAAAATCGTATAGTTAGGCCATGCTTCATTTTCGTCACACAAAACGTTCTCATCATGCATAACCCCAATGACATGCCAAGAAATTGGTTCATACTTTTTAACGCGCTTCAGCCTTTTCAACCCTCACGCAATACATGAGCGCAAGCCATGGATATAGCACTATGGGTGGAATAGAGTATAATGATAGGGGTTATGTGAGAAGACAAAAAAGTAATAAGTCTTACATTGACACGGCTAATTAACGGGCTATGGAGATGCCCATCAATAGATGTCAATGCAAGGAGTAGGGATTGCCATGCAACGGATGCACTAGAGCTATAAATATATGAAAGCTCAACAAAAGAAACTAAGTGGGTGTGCATCCAACTTGCTTGCTCACGAAGACCTAGGGCACTTTGAGGAAGCCCATCATTGGAATATACAAGCCAAGTTCTATAATGAAAAATTCCCACTAGTATATGGAAGTGACAAAATAAGAGACTCTCTATCATGAAGATCATGGTGCTACTTTGAAGCACAAGTGTGGTAAAAGGATAGTAACATTGTCCCTTCTCTCTTTTTCTCTCTTTTTCTCTCTTTTTCATCAATTTTTTTATTTTTTTATTTGGGCCTTCTCTTTTTTTTCTTTTTGGCCTCTTTTATTATTATTATTTTTTATTTTTAGTCCGGAGTCTCTTCCCGACTTGTGGGGGAATCATAGTCTCCATCATCCTTTCCTCACATGGGACAATGCTCTAATAATTAAAAATCATCACACTTCTATTTACTTACAACTCATGAATTACAACTCGATACTTAGAACAAAATATGACTCTATATGAATGCCTCCGGCGGTGTACCAGGATGTGCAATAATCAAGAGTGACATGTATGAAAGAATTATGAACGGTGGCTTTGCCACAAATACAATGTCAAATACATGATTATGCAAGCAATATGACAATGATGGAGCGTGTCATAATAAACGGAATGGTGGAAAGTTGCATGGCAATATATCTCGGAATGGCTATGGAAATGCCATAATAGGTAGGTATGGTGGCTGTTTTGATGAAGATATAAGGAGGTTTATGTGTGATAGAGCGTATCTTATCACGGGGTTTGGATGCACCGGCGAAGTTTGCACCAACTCTCAAGGTGAGAAAGGGCAATGCACAGTACCGTAGAGGCTAGCAAATTGCGGAAAGGTAAGCGTGTGTATAATCCATGGACTCACATTAGTCATAAAGAACTCATATACTTATTGAAAAAGTTTATTAGCCCTCGAAGCAAAGTACTACTACGCATGCCCCTAGAGCGATAGATTGGTAGGAAAAGCCCATCGCTCGTCCCCAACCGCCACTCACAAGGAAAGCAATAAAAGAACACCTTATGCTTCAAATTTGTCACACAATGTTTACCATACGTGCATACTACGGGACTCGCAAACTTCAACACAAGTATTTCTCAATTTCACAATTACTCTACTAGCACAACTCTAATATTACCACCTCTATATCTCAAAAAAATTATCAAGTATCAACTTCTCATGATATTATAATTAAAGCAAATTGCCATGCTGTTTAAGACTCTCAAAATAATATAAGTGAAGCATGAGAGATCAATAATTTTTATAAAATAAAACCACCACCGTGCTCTAAAAAGATATAAGTGAAGAACTAGAGCAAATTTTAACTAGCTCAAAAGATATAAGTGAAGCATATAGAGTCTTATAATAAATTCTGATTCATGTGTGTCTCTCCGAAAAGGTGTGTACAGCAAGGATGATTGTGGTAAACTAAAAAGAAAAGACTCAAATCATACAAGACGCTCCAAGAAAAACACATATCATGTGGTGAATAAAAATATAGCCTCAAGTAAAGTTACCGATGGACGAAGATGAAAGAGGGGATGCCTTCCGAGGCATCCCCAAGCTTAGGCTTTTGGTGTCCTGAAATTTTATCTTGGGGTGCCTTGGGCATCCCCAAGCTTAGGCTCTTGCCACTCCTTATTCCATAATCCATCAAATCCTTACCCAAAAACTTGAAAACTTCACAACACAAAACTCAAACAGAAAATCTCATAAGCTCCGTTAGCGAAATAAAACAAACCACCAGTTTAAGGTATTGTAATGAACTCATTATTTATTTATATTGGTGTTAAACCTACTGTATTCCAACTTCTCTATGGTTCATAACCTCCGATACTAGCCATAGATTCATCAAAATAAGCAAACAACACACGAAAAACAGAATCTGTCAAAAACAGAACAGTCTGTAGTAATCTGTATCTAACACAAACTTATGTAACTCATAAAATTCTGAAATAAATTGGTGGACGTGAGGAATTTGTAGTGATCAGGTTCAAAAAGAATCAACTCAATTGCACTCTCTGGTAAAAAATGTCAGCTATTCTCGTGAGCACAAAAGTTTCTGTTTTTTACAGCATGATCATATAAACTTTACCCATGTCTTCCCAACGGTTCTACTTGGCACAAACACTAATTAAAACATAAAAACACATCTAAGCATAGGCTAATAAATTATTTATTACTAAACAGGGGCAAAAAGCAAGAAACAAAAATAAAATTGGGTTGCCACCCAACAAGCGCTATCGTTTAACGCCCTAGCTAGGCATAAAACACGGATAGATCTAAGTATCATCTTTGGTATGAAATTCATAAGTGGATCTCATAATATATTCATAAGGTAATTTAATTTTCTTTCTGGGAAAGTGTTCCATGCCTTTCCTTAACGGAAATTGGAATCTAATATTTCCTTCTTTCATATCAATAATTGCACCAATCGTTCTAAGGAAAGGCCTACCAAGAATAATAGTATATGAAGGATTGCAATATATATCAAGAACGATAAAATCCACGGGCACATAATTCATATTTGCAACAATAAGAACATTGTTAATCCGTACCATAGGTTTCTTAATGGTAGAATCCGCAATATGCAAGTTTAAAGAGCAATCAACAAATTCATGGAAACCTAGAATATCACACAAAGTTTTAGGAATCATGGAAACAATAGCACCCAAATCACACAAAGCATTGCATTCATAATCTTTAATCTTAATTTTAATTGTAGGTTCCCACTCATAATAAAGTTTTCTAGGGATAGAAACTTCTAATTCAAGCTTTTCTTCATAAGATTGCATCAAAGCATCAACGATATGTTTAGTGAAAGCTTTATTTTGTTCATAAGCATGGGGAGAATTTAACACAGATTGCAACAAGGAAATACAATCTATCAAAGAGAAATTATCGTAATTAAATTCCTTGAAACCCGAAATAGTAGGTTCATTGCTATCTAAAGTTTTGACCTCTTCAATCTCACTTTTAGTAATTTTTGCATCAAGATCTAAAAACTCCGAATTATTGGGATGCCTGTTAAATAGGTTTGATTCATATTCAGTCCTATCATTATCAAGATTCATATTAGAAAACAAAGATTTGATAGGAGACACGTCAATCACTTTTAGATCTTCTTCATTATTATCATGGAAACTATAAGAACATGCTTTCATAAAGCAATCTTTTTTAGCACGCATCCTAGCGGTTCTTTCTTTGCACTCATCAATGGAAATTCTCATGGCTTTGAGAGACTCATTGATATCATGCTTTGGTGGAATAGATCTAAGTTTCAAAGAATCAACATCAAGAGAAATACTATCCACGTTCCTAGCCAATTCATCAACCTTGAGAAATTTTTCTTCAAGCAAAGCTTTGAAATTCTTTTGAGAAATCATAAATTCTTTAACAATAGTCTCAAATTCAGAGGGCATCTTATTAAAATTTCCATAAAAGTTGTTGTAGGAATTACCATAATTATTATAGGAATTACTAGGGAACGACCTAGGATTAAAGTTTCCTCTATACGCGTTGTTACCAAAATTGTTCCTACCAACAAAATTCACATCCATAGATTCATTATTATTCTCAATCAAAGTAGACAAGGGCATATCATTAGGATCAGAAGAAACACTTTTATTAGCAAACAATTTCATAAGTTCATCCATCTTGCCACTCAAAACATTAATTTCGTCAATCACATGAACTTTTTTACTAGTAGATCTTTCGGTGTGCCATTGAGAATAATTAACCATAATATTATCTAGGAGCTTAGTAGCTTCTCCTAAAGTGATTTCCATAAAAGTGCCTCCCGCGGCCGAATCTAAAAGATTTCTAGAAGCAAAATTCAATCCGGCATAATTTTTTTTGTAATAATCATCCATAAATTCAAACCATGTGTAATTAATTTCATTCACTCCCGAGCTTGTGCAACATGTTCATGATCAAGTTGCTTAAAGTTCATAATATCGTTTCTAAGAGCGATGATTTAGCGGGAGGAAAATACTTAGAGATAAAAGCATCTTTGCACTTATTCCATGAATCAATACTATTTTTAGGCAAAGACGAAAACCAAGTTTTAGCACGATCTCTAAGCGAAAATGGAAATAGCTTCAATTTAACAATATAATTATCCACATCTTTCTTCTTTTGCAAGATTCAGCAAAGCAGCATTAATATCACAAGATTCAGCATCGGTAATAGGAACAATCGGAGTGCTAAGAAAATCATTGTTGTTGGTATTGGAAAAGTCACACAATTTAGTATTATCTTGAGCCATCGTGACAAGCAAGCAATCCAACACATAAGCAAACAAGGAGCAAACGAAAAAGAGGCGAACGGAAAATAGGGCGAATAAATCGGCAAGGGTAAAGTAGGGGAGAGGAAAACGAGAGGCAAATGGCAAATAATGTAATGCAAGGGATAAGAGTTTGTGATGGTTACTTGGTATTGACTTGGTGTAGATCTCCCCGGCAACGGCGCCAGAAATCCTTCTAGCTGCCTCTTGAGCTTGCGTTGGTTTTTCCCTTGAAGAGGAAAGGGTGATGCAGCATACTAGCTTAAGTATTTCCCTCAGTTTTGAGAACCAAGGTATCAATCCAGTAGGAGACCACACGCGAGTCGCCTCGTACGTACACAAACAAATAAGAACCTTGCAACCAATGCGATAAAGGGGTTGTCAATCCCTTCACGGCCACTTGCAAGAGTGAGATCTGATAGAGATAATATAAATATTTTTGGTATTTTTATGATATAGATTGGAAAATAAAGATTGCAAAATAAAATAGATTGGAAACTTATATGATGGAAAATAGACCCGGGGGCCATAGGTTTCACTAGTGGCTTCTCTCAAGATAGCATAATTTACGGTGGGTGAACGAATTACTGTCGAGCAATTGATAGAAAAGCGAATAATTATGAGAATATCTAGGCATGATCATGTATATAGGCATCACGTCCGCAACAAGTAGACCGACTCCTGCCTGCATCTACTACTATTACTCCACACATCGACCGCTATCCAGCATGCATCTAGAGTATTAAGTTCATAAGAACGGAGTAACGCATAGGCAAGATGGCATGATGTAGAGGGATAAACTCAAGTAATATGATATATACCCCATCTTTTTATCCTCGATGGCAACAATACAATACGTGCTTTGTTGCCCCTGCTGTCACTCGGAAAGGACACCGCAAGATTGTACCCAAAGCTAAACACTTCTCCCATTGAAAGAAAGATCAATCTAGTAGGCCAAACCAAACTGATAATTCGAAGAGACTTGCAAAGATAACAAATCATACATAAAATAATTCAGAGGAGATTCAAATATTGTTCATAGATAAACTTGCCACAATTCATCGGATCTCGACAAACACACCGCAAAAGAAGATTACATCGAATAGATCTCCAAGAGAATCGAGGAGAACTTTGTATTGAGATCCAAAGAGAGAGAATAAGCCATCTAGCTTGCTAATAACTATGGACCCGAAGGTCTGAGGTAAACTACTCACACATCATCGGAGAGGCTATGGTGTTGATGTAGAAGCCCTCCGTGATCGATGCCCCCTCCGGCGGAGCGCCGGAAAAGGCCCCGAGATGGGATCGCATGGGTACAGAAGGTTGTGGTGGTGGAAATAGGGTTTTGTGATGCTCCTGGATATTTTCGGGGTATATGAGTTTATATAGGCAAAGGAAGTCGGTCTGGAGAGCCACGAGGGGCCCATGAGGGTGGGGGCGCGCCTAGGGGGTAGGGCGCGCCTCCCTGCCTCGTGGCCTCCTCGTTTATTTGTTGACGTCCACACCAAGTCCTTGGATCACGTTTGTTCCAAAAATCACTCTCCCAAAGGTTTCATTCTGTTTGGACTCTGTTTGATATTCCTTTTCTGTGAAACACTGAAATAGGCAAAAAACAACAATTTGGGTCGGGCCTCCGGTTAATAGGTTAGTCCAAAATAATATAAAAGTGTATAATAAAGTCCATTAAACATCCAAAATGGATAATATAATAGCATTGGAACAATAAAAAATTATAGATACGTTGGAGACGTATTAGCGGCCGGCGTGAGGACGGCGTCGAAGAGGTCGCGGCAGCTAAGCGCTTCGTCTCCGGCGTCGACGCGAGCTAGCGGTGGTGCTAGGGTTTTAGCGAGGTGGTGAGGTGGAAGAGGAGATAATGACCGCGCGTGGGTGTGTATTTATAAGGTGGAAAGGGCTGCGCAGCATAATTACGCAGGTGCCCCTGGCGGTTCACATCTGAAGGACACGTGGCACGCATGCAACTCATTGAAAGATGTTCCATGTTCCCACGCACGCCTGGTTTGTCGGGAGGTCGTTTCGGCTTCTTCGGTATTCAGGAAAAAGAGATATAACATTGAATTTAGTTTTAAATGTGTGTCTCTGTATCTTCAGCTAACAAGGACGCAATGAAGACATTCGACATGTTTCAACAGAATGCATATGACTAGATAGACAACATTTGAGGAAGAAGCACAGAAGGGGTTAGGGTCCGATCACATTCACTTAGTTTAGAAAGATGCAAGTTTGAAGACAAAGCACAGAACACACACACACACACACACACACACACACACACACACACACACATATATATATATATACATCTGGGCTATTCTGCTTTGCGTAACAGAATATTATTCTGTTACCCTACTCGAACTGACGGTTTCAGGCGGTTGTACTGATTAATTTTGAGCGGTTGAACTGATGCTTTCATTTCTGTTCAACACAGCGTCTTCTTTACTTCAAAATTTTTTTGCAATTTTTTTGTCGGAACGGGGCGTGTAATATATCATTGGAAAGCTCTTGACAACTATATTTCGAGTATATTAAATGGTTTTTGCAAAATCATCATGGTTTAAGAGCGGTTTTTTTTTTCAAAACCGAAAACGTGAATCGTATTTTGGACTAAATTTCCAAATGGTTTGTTGGAATTGAGCAAATAAGATGGAATTGGAAAGCTGGTGAAAATCTGCATCTTCCATGTATCTATTATTTTTTATAATTCTATAAGATTTTAAAATAATTTGAAAAACGGTGAAATTCTGGGTGAAAAGTATTTTCGTGATTTTTTGCAAACGGTTCGTCGGATTGACGCAAATGATACGGCGTTGGAAAGCTATGGAAAATGCGCAACTTTTTCGTATTGAAATGTTTTTCGAAGTACTTACGTTTTAAAAACGAATTCGAATACGGTCAAATTTGATTTTGAACGTGATTTTTTTTTAAGTTTGTCGAAATGGGGCAAATAGTATACCGTTCGATAACTATCGAAAATGTGAAACTTAGTCATGTTGAACGTTTTCTCAAATTCGCAATCGTTGATGAGTAATTTTGAATACGGTAAGACGGATCCTGCTGTTTTCCCATCTGAAAAACAGAGTACTCGTACTGATATATGCGTGTGTTTTGTACTGCCTATTTTTGTAGAGTAATTTTGAATGGTTCTGAAAAAAAGTTTGTACTGATGTTTTCATGATTTCGTACTAATCGTGTTTTCACTAACTAGACTTTGCTTTGTTTTTGGGTAATATTTTTGCTCGTAATTTTTCAACGGTTTATTGTATCGTCGCACCTGTACTTGCATGGTTTATATCATCGAACTGAATGATATTTTTTTCAAAAATAAGATGTTTATTTATTCTTTTTTTGAACTAAACATTTTTTACAATGATATTCTGTACTTCTCTTATTTTACGACTTGTACTTTTACCATTTTGAATTGCATGGGGTTTCTTTTTTGCTTGAACTTTTACAATTTGAATTTCTGTCATTTCTTTTATGCCGAACGGACCACCGTTATTAACTTGTACTGATCAATATTTTTTAATTAAACAATTTCCCCTTTGCAGAACGGACCACCATTTTTGTTTGTACGGATCAGTTCATCCTCGCAGCTCCCCGCACATGGATTTGGACTGAAGCACCTTGGTCATCGGACTGGCGGCGTGGGAGAGGGCGGCCGTGGCGCGAGCTGGGGGGCAGGGGAGGACGGCGGCACGAGCGGCGGCTAGGGGAGGATGTGTTGGGTTCTACAGTAGGGTTCATCGACTGCAAATTAAAATTTCCTACGCGCAGAACAAGCAAGAACATGCTACAGGAGATGGATCACAATTCGTTACCACTAGCGTGTCCGCGTGGATCGTCTCCTCCTCGTCCGATCTCCCTCGAACAGTCGGTCGTCGTATCCCTTGTACAAGTTCGCCGGAGCGGCGCAGGTGCACCGCATCTAATGATATCCATGCGTACAGGAGGAACGTCGTGCGGCGGACTGCTAGGTCTGATCACACAACCGGCGGCGAGTGGAGGTGTCTATTCGCAACACATGCAAACTCTAGTGACAGCGCCGAAGCGATCAACCCATGAGTGTGCAACACCTCCACTATATATAGGCACCTGTCGCGGGCTCAACTCTTGGGCCTCGCACAGATCCTAAAGCCCACAAATCTACTCGACCACAATCCGAATACAGCTCGGATCACATCCGACTAGTGTTCTCGGATCCGACCTCGTAGGTTCCTTCCCTTAAGCGCGCAACCCCTTAGGTTCAAGCCGGCTTGGTCACAGTTCGGATCACCTCCGAACTGCACAGTTGGTAGCGGCCTCTAGCAAGGCATGCCAAACACCAAGCAGACTATGAAGCTGGTTAGGCGAACCTGTACAACGTGTCACACTTTTGTTCCCTTTGCCACACGATATATGTTGTCGGGCTCAAGGCGATTATGTCATCCTTGTGCTAGCCCGACCTCTTTCTCGTTCGAGTGATACCGACCACAAACCAGATTATCTCATAATCCTAATCGCATGGCCATGCATATCTTGGTCGGATACACGACGGGCCCAGAGTATATCTCTCCTGATCGGAGGGGCAAATCCCATCTTGCTCGACCATGTCTCGTAGCATGGGTCTGGACAAGCCTGAAACCTACCTTTGTAACTACACAGTCACGGAGTAGCGTTTGGTCGGCCCAAAGCAAGTCTGTCACCATCCCGAGTACATGCGCCAGCTCAGGTCTTAGGACATAGAACCTATGTTGTACTAGAGACTCACAGATGACATATCGCTGCGTCTCATAGTTGGGTCTGTCCTACTCAGACCTTATCTCAACTCGGATCCGACTACGTCGAATCCGATCAGGTCTTTCCGTGTCCATATTATTCGGTTAGCATCCAATGCTCCACGGCTAGTGAGACCAAGCCATCGACCATGTCATATGCTAGTCTAGTCGGTTGCGCGTCCACACATCCCTTTCGACTAGGGACCTTTTAGTACAGTCATCATACAATGCATAGTCCCACAAACAAGTCACATACTTGCTGATACACATCATTGATAATGTCCAAGGACTATCTTTATTCATAAACACATAGGAAATATCATCCTACATGATTGCCTCTAGGGCATATCTCCAACAGGATGGTGGCGGCACCATCGACGGCCAGGGGAGGAAGGCGGCGGCGCGAGCGGTCCCCAGGGAAGTACGGCGACGACGCGATCCGGGGTGAGTGGGGCGGGGGAGGGAGGGGCGGCGTGCCGCGGGGAGGGGGGAGGAGGCGCGCCGGCGGGGATGGAGGTTGTGGCGTGCAGCGGGGGAGGGAGAGGGCAGTGCACGGTGGGGGAGGGAGATGGTGGCGCACCGACCGGGAGGGAGCGGGCGGCGCGCTGGAGGAGGAGTTGGGGATCGGGAGGGAGGTGGGTTGGTTCACGAGATTCTGTCATCGTCGCTCCTATATAGGGCCGAGGGTAACAGATTACTAGTAATAGAATAGTGCAGCCCTATATATATCAGAAAAGACCAAATCAACATTGCGAAGATAAACCTTGAAGTCAATTCAATGTTGAAGACAAACAAAATGCAAAGATAATGCAATCATGACGCCAAATGAAAAATATTCAGAAGTGTTTGGTGGTGGCATTACCCACCGTATAGGAAGTATTTGACCCAGACACGACGCACAATTATCGTGGCATTCCGAAGTCAAATTCCGTGTTAATGTATTCACACTTAGAGTGTAAATCTTCATTGATTGAAGATATACGTTACTTCGTGTGTTGCACATCTAAGTCATCAACATGCATAAGCGTTAGGATGTGTGTCCAATCACAGGACATTTGAGGATTCTTAAATATTTAGTTCACACCGCAACTTGCAAAACCTTTTCTCATCCAAGGGCTTTGTGAAGATATCTGCCAATTGCTCTTCAGTGTTGACGTGAATGATACCAATATCTTCCTTCATGACATGATCTTTGAGAAAATGTTGACGAATATGAATGTGCTTTGTCTTCGAGTGTTGAACTGGGTTGTTATCTTGATGGCACTTTCATTGTCGTAGTAAAGTGGCACATGCTTCAAGTGGATGCCATAGTCCTTGAGAGGCTTCATCTATAGAAGCTAAGCGCAGCAAGATCCAGCAGCAATGTATTCGGATTCAGCAGTGGAGAGAGATACACAGTTCTGCTTCTTTGAAGACCAACAGACAAGAGATCGTCGAAGAAAGTGACATATGCCTGATGTGGACTTGCGATCAACCTTGTCACTAGCATAATCAGCATCTGAGAATCCAAATAGATCAAACTCTGAGCCCTTTGGATACCATAATGCTAGTGTTGGGGTGTAAGCCAAATATCGAAGAATTCGCTTCACAGCTAAGTGATGCGATTCCTTTGGTGCCGCTTGGAATCAGGCACACATGCAAACGCTAAGAATTATATCAGGCCTAGATGCACATAAGTAGAGTAAAGAACCAATCATGGAGCATATACCTTTGGATCGACCTCTTTACCATTGTCGTTGGGGCCCAAGTGGCTTTTGGTTGGCATTGGTGTCGTGTACCCTTTGCAGTCTTGCATTCCAAACTTCTTTAGGCAATCTTTGAGATATTTTTCTTGTGATATGAAGATGCCATTACTCTGCTGATGGATTTGAAGACCAAGGAAGAATTTCAGCTCACCCATCATGGACATATGATATTTCTCTTGCATCATATGCCCAAACTCATCACTGTATCTCTTGTGAGTGCAGCCGAAGATAATGTCATCCACATAGATTTGGCATACAAACAGTTCACCATCATATGTCTTCGGGAAGAGAGCGGGATCTAGAGTGTGTCATACCAAGCTCGAGGTGCTTGTTTGAGGCCATACAGTGCCTTGTTGAGCTTGTATACCATGTTAGGACGCTTTGGGTCTTCAAAACCAGGTGGTTGTGCAACATACACTTGTTCTTCAATTTTGCCGTTGGGAAAGGCACTCTTTACATCCATTTGGTACAAAAGAATGTTGTTGTGTATGGCATAGGCTAGCAGTATGCGAATGGCTTCAAGCCTAGCCACAGGAGCAAATGTTTCATTGAAGTTAATCCCTTCAACTTGTTTATAACCTTGAGCAATGAGACGAGCCTTGTTTCTGACAACTTGACCATGCTCATCTTGTTTGTTGCGATAGATCCATTTGGTGCCGATAATATTGTGCTTGCGAGGATCTGGACGCTTTACTAGCTCCCATACATTGTTCAGCTCGAACTATTGAAGCTCTTCTTGCATAGCTTGAATCCATTCAGGTTCCATGAAGGCTTCATCAAATTTCTTGGGTTCAGATATAGAGACAAATGCAAAGTGCCCACAGAAATTTGCTAGCTGTGTTGCTCTTTAATGAGTGAGTGGACCAGGTGCACTGCTATCAATTATCTTCTCAAACTGTACTTCATTTGCAACACGAGGATGAACTGGACGAAGATTTTTCCCTTGCTGATCATTGTCTTCATCTTTAGCATTGGTTTCAGGCTGAGCAGTGTCTTCAGGCTGATTGGGTGCAGAAATGATGATTTCCTCTTCAGCCTGTACCTCTGAAGGAATGATCTCCCTAGTACCCATAAGCTTGATAGATTCACTTGGTGTAGCTTCATTTGGCAGGTGCTCTCTTTTTGAGCCGTTAGTCTCATCAAACCACACATCCATAGTTTCAACCACTTTGTAGTGAAAGAGGTTGAAAACTCTGTAGGAGTGTGAATCATTTCCGTAGCCAAGCATAAAACCTTCATGTGCTTTCGGTGCAAATTTTGAAGTGGGATGCGGATCCTTGATCCAGCACCTAGCACCAAATAGTCGGAAATAGCTGACGTTTGGTCTCTTACCAGTCAAGAGCTCATATGATGCCTTCTTTAGGAACTTGTGAAGATAAACACGTTTGATGACATGGCATGCATATCAATGGCTTCAGGCCAGAACTTCCTTGGAGTCTTGTACTCATCAAGCATCGTTCGTGCCATCTCAATGAGGGTTCTGTTCTTGCGCTCCATGATGCCATTTTGCTGAGGTGTGTATGGAGCAGAGAACTCATGTGTGATGCCCAATGTATCAAGATAAGTGTCGAGGCCGATGTTCTTGAATTATGTGTCGTTGTCACTTCTGATATACTTGATCTTGATGCCATAGTTGTTCATGGCACGATTGGCGAGTCGTCTGAAGACATCCTGCACTTCATTCTTGTAGAGAATTATGTGCACCCATGTATATCTTGAGTAATCATCAACAATGATGAAACCATAGAGGCATGCAGTGGTAGTAAGGGTAGAGTAGTAAGTAGGGCCAAATAAGTCCATGTGAAACAGCTCGAAGGGACGTGTCGTCGTCATGATTGTCTTTGAGGGATGCTTGGCCCTAGTCATCTTTCCAGCTTCGCAAGCACCGCATAGATGATCCTTCTTGAACTTGACACCCTCGATGCCCTATGACATGATTCTTCTTCGCGAGAGTGTACAAGTTCCTCATGCCAGCATGCCCTAGCCTCCGATGCCAGAGCCAACACTTTGAAGCTTTTGCTAGAAGACATATGGCTAGCTGTGGTCCTGCATAGAAATCTACCATATACAGATCGTCCTTTCAATAACCTTCGAAGACTAGAGATTTGTCAGATTCATAAGTACAAGGAAACGATATTTTACAAATATCACAATCATGTTCAGATCACGAAGTGTAACATCCCAAAATTCTAAATTTTGGAATATTATAATAAAAAATAGGATTGTTTGTTTGATTGTTGTGTGATGGATTGTGTCAAATTGGGTTGAATTTGAAACTTTTGAAAAATCTAATGAGAGGGAATAAAATGACTTTCCCAAAAGTATTCCTATGAATTGAAATTTCATTTTAGAAATCAATTCCAATTCCATGCCACTCAAGGATTTTCATGAGAGAGATAACATGACTCCTCCAATAATATGAAATAAAGTGGGGAATTAAAGAAAATCATTTTTAATTGCATTTGGTTCACTTTTGACTTTAAGTATATTCAAATCCCCCTGACAAATTTCAAAATTCAGAGAGGAAATTGAATTATATTTGAATTTTCAAAACTCAGGAAAAATACATTGAAAAATATTTGATATTTTAGTCAAAGTCATTTTTGTGAATTTTGAAAAAATAGGTTTTAAAAATATTTTCTTTTGGCCTTGAAAAATAGTTCATAATTTTTTCCATAAAATTCTATGAATTTTGATATATTATAAGCCTATGGAACTTTTCGTTTTAGTTTCTTTTCTCTCGCCGGTTTTTATTAAAAAGAAAAAACAGACAGACTGAGCGACCCATATCTATTTGTAGCACTGGCGACTTATACCAATCGACCACACAGGGCGACTAGAATTATCTTTCGCTCACGGGCGCAACATAGCAGCGGCAAGGCCAGTCGCTCATGTTCTTCTACCTCTGCTCTTTGTTCGTCCAATTTTCAGAAACAGAAAAAAAACACGCATGGCGCCTCCACCTCTTCCTCTCCCTCTAGTGCTCAACACAATCATCCTTCGAAAGTGTTGGTGGCCGGGGCGCCGGCGGAACGCTCGGGCCGGTCGCGCTCCGTGCGTTGGATCTCTTTTGATCCAAGGATGCTGTTTGCGCCACGTGTTACCAGACCCGTTATTTTTTTTAAACACGCACGGGTTATCCCTTCATGTGTTTTGCTGCAACCGCACGAGAGGGTCATTTTGGTTCGAGGAGGCAGGGCGACCGGCGGGCGGCTGGAGATCAGGAGCGGCGGCGGCGGCCCAAGGCGGATCTCGATTCTCCGGCGATCTATGGCGCCCCCGGATGGTAACTCTCCCCTCGTCCTCTCCCTATCGTTGTGTTGTCTCCCCCTCCCCCATTGGCTTTAGGGTTAGGGCGGGTTATGGTGCGGGGCGAGGTTCCCGCGGGCCGCCGGCGGCGCCGGCGCGGACGGGGATGGGGTGGTGTTCCCGCGGGTCGAGGGAGCGGGCGGGTGGTGTTCCCGCAGGGTTGTGGGAGGGGGCGGGGGTGGTGGTTATTTTGGTGGCTAGGGATTTGGGATGGGATTAGGATCCCATTAGGATTTGTTTGTTCCACATATATGTAACATTTTTAGATGCAAAATGTTCGTGGCCTGTGATAAGTTCAAAATGTTGTCGTTAGTAGCTTTTTTCAGTGGTGTTAGTAGCATTTTTAAGTGGTGTTAGTAGCTTAAATTAAGCACTGTCCAACTGAGGATGTATATTTTTTATGTGTGCTTATACATTTTTCCTTTTTGTAGATGTTGCAAGCACCTCTGGTGAGAATGAGGGGAGTAAGAAGGCTAAGAAGAAGAATAAGAAGAAGTACAATCTATGTGGCTTTAAGTCAAGGTTTAACTCAAAAAGGCTGGCTGAGATTGGGAAGCAAGTATCACCGGAAAAACAGAGAATCATAAGGGAGGGACCGTTTGGAGACTTGTTGGACATCCGGTCTTTCAAGGTGCCCCATGAGCTCATTGAGTTTGTTGCGATGAACACGAATCACATACTCTCTGAGTTCAAACACAAGAACAAATCTATCACCTTCAGCAAGCTTATGGTGAAAAGGATTTTCAACGTGCCATCCGGTGATAGACCCGTGAAGCTTCTAAAGAAGAGTGATGAACATGATCTTCGCAGCATCTACAAGGAGGGGAACAGGGCTCCAATCGCCCATGTTGTCAAGTTGCTCACTAATTGCAGTGAGGAGGACGTGGTTATGATAAATAGGACTTGGGCACTCCTTGCGTTGGCAACAGTTTTGTGCCCAGGCACGGGCAATATGGTGAATCTCGAGTATCTTGCTTCCCTGGAAGATATGTCTTTGGTGCATGAATTCGCTTGGGATGAGCACTTGTTGGCACGAGCGATGGAGGAGGTTGGAGTCTTTCAAGAGAAGAAGAGGATGCAAGCAAATATAGAAAAAGCAGCAGAGTTTCAGATCGCTTCATGCCTTCCCATGTTAGCGGTATGCAACGCAACATTATGAAATACCTCCATCTTTTTTCTTTGCTGCATGAAACCTTCTGTACATTTTCTATAGCTCGCATTTATGTTTTGTTGGCTAATGTCCTTTTTACATTCCATGCAGATCATATACATGGGTCATATTGATATCCCGCCCGGCCTCCCAAATGAGCATGCCATTGATTATTCCGTGTCGAGGATACGCTTTGTTTGCCAAAAGGATTTTGATTGGTTGGATAAAGTTGACAAGAACAAGCTCACTCTTGTCCAACCTTTCTACGGGAAACACACCCAAGTAATTTTGCTACACCCCCATGTTTTTTGCTCACTGAATTTGCATGTAGCAATCTTTGCTTTTCCATTTAGGTTATGGCGGCCTTCTTATTTTGTCTCCCCTCATGTTTTGTTTTCCTAGATCCGGAGTTTGTGCAACACCCCCTATGCAGCACAACTCATGGGACAGGAAGTTGGTGCTGAAGCAGCCAGTGGGCAGGGAGTTGGTGCTGAAGCACCTAGTGGCCAAGGAATCCAAATTCAAGGTGCTGACATTCAAGCAAAGGACTCTCAATCAAACGAGGCTCAACAAAATGTTGATACTGAACCACACCTATCATCATCGCTCAACGATTGGCTGCAGCAATCATTCCCTAGCATGCAAGATCTAAGGGTACTCTTTCACAATCTACACTATCTTTTTCATTGTATTCATTTCCTGTTTACCTTTGGCTTTGCATTATTTACTATACCCAGTTGCAAGTGTATATTTTGTTTGCTGCATCCCTCATTCTGATGTGCTACAACCATGTTCTGTTTTTGCTTCATATGTGGTTTAAGTTCATACCTACTAGGCTTTTTTGCTGCATCCATATGTCTAGTGTGCTACAACTACATTCTGTTTTTGCTTCAAACATATCATAACTTTGCTACATCCATATCAATAATTTGCTACCTAGAGGTATAGACCATTTGTTTTTTATGCTTCATCCATGAAAGTAAATTGCTACAATCACACTATTTATTTGATACATAGTGACACAGCACCACACCTACTTGTTTCTTGCTTCATCCATACCTCTAATGTGCTACACCCACATTTGTGTTTTCTTTACATCCATACTTCTCAAAATCTGGATATACTTGTCACTAAAAATGTTGGACACTTGCCTTCTTGTAAGTACCAACTCAGTTTCAAATGCTCTACGACAAGCACAAGGGTATTTTTGCAGCAGAGGTGGATGGTGTAGTAGGCAAGTTTGGACAGTGTTTAAAGGGATTGCAGTGCAACCGGATGGCCGCTCTCCTTCGTGATGTTGGAGACGCCATCACAGCTACCAATGAGCCCAACTTTTCCTTTGAAGCACCTATCATGGACGAATGTCGCGGAAAAGAGAATGATGCTAAAGCTGCAAATGCCGACATTGGTGCTCAAGCTCAAGCTCAAGGTACAACACCTAGCATCAACAAGGATGAAGTCACCAGATTGAACCTAGAAGTTGCAACAGAGGCTGCGGAAAATCGTGAGCAACAAAGAGTGAGTTTCGAGATGGAAGGCAACGCCTCACCTCACAGCCCCCCACTCTTCTATGATGCACCCAGGAGTGCGACAGCCGGCATTTGGGACGACGAGCCATCTTGTGAGTTGTTCCCAAAGGGCTCCGAAGACTATGAGATGATGCATTCCACGGATGAGCCTACAATTAAGAAGAGCACAGTCAGCCCCATCTATGCAAACATCCCCGTGTTTCCTGTTCCTGTTTCAGACGATGATGACAGCCCAAGTATGCTTCCTTCCTCTTGCATCATTTCTTTTTGTTTTTCTCCATATCATTTTTTCACATTTGTGTGATTCCAGCAAATTCTTTTTGTACAATCTCTTGCAAACTCATCCATTTTTATTTTTTTGCTACAGCTCCTAAGATGGTCGCTATGGAAGAGCATTTTGCTGATGCAAGCAGTGGCCCTAGCACACATGACAAGAACACTAGGAAGAAGAGGATGGCCAAAGTTCCAGCCATAAAAAATACCAGGGCAAAGAAGCAAAAGGTCGACAATGCTGCAGAAATGTAAGAGAAGTTTGTGAAGCATGGAAAACCATTGAGGAAATCACAACCCAATGAACAAGTGTGAGCTACCTAAGCCCTATCTGTTTTTGTTTTCTATTTTTTTTCTGCTCGAAACAAATGATTCATTCGGTTGCATCTATGGTAACAGGACGCCTTTCATCAAGCTAGGTGGATTTTTCATTGGATACAAGAAATTCCTTGTATGCTTCAAGCCTCGCGGGGATATGAATGATGAGGTTATGTCCCTATGTATCGAGATGAACAACCTTGCATCCCGTGCAGCAAAAGAAAGGGATGTGAAGAAATACATATTCTCAGTCCACGCGGGGGTAAGCTTTTGTAAAAACAAGCAATGCTTCATTCCTTTCTTACTTTCACATTTTCGTTGCAACACACACTAACCATTTTGTTGTATCTTTCAAGTAGATCCTACTAAAACAAGACCCATCAACCTTCCAACCAGCAAAACTCATGGCTGAGCTTGAAAGGGCTATGAAATTGTTCAAGGTTCAAAAGTTTGACCTCGTAAGTTTCACGAAGCTTTCTTTTGTTCCACACCACAAAATACTAACAAATATGATCCAATGATGACGCGGCTGTAACATTTTTTACATGTTCTGAGTACCTTTTTGCCTTTCTTTTGTTTTTTCCAGCTTTTTTTCACAATTGTGCATGATCGCCATTGGATAGTTGTTTGCGCAAACTTGCTTCACAAGCAGTGGAATGTATTTGACTCAATCCATTCAAAAGGAAAACAATCTCCTTTGAAGAAGCAAGCCAATAACCTCGTAGGCTCATGCTCTCTATTTTTTTCTGTTTACCCTTCTGATTCATCTACATAAATGCCCTGTTGTCATCTTTACACACCTCATTTTATTTTATTTTTTGAAACTTTTGTGTGTGTTTTCGGTGCTAGATCACAAACTTTACAACCCTCGCACAAGAGTGCAGTGAATTCAATGTCAATGTTGGATCCTTCGCCCGTGTTGACCTAGAGGATTACCCAAAGCAAGATACCCTGTGAGTTTTCTTTTTGAATTTTTCTTCAATCATGTTTTTACATATCATCATCAAACTAGATCACAAACTTTTTGAACTTTTTCTTATCTCACAGATGTGATTGTGGCTTTTTTGGGCTCAAATATGTGGAGAACTATGATGGGAAGTCAATGAGAGAGTTCAAGCAGGTACACATTTTTATTTTTTTGTCTTGTCATTTTGTTACAATCTACTTTCTTTGTTTTCAATACTCATGCAACAGAAGAATACCATGTGTTGTTTTTGCTTCATATGTGGTTTAAGTTCGTACCTACTAGGCTTTTTTGCTACATCCATATGTCTAGTGTGCTACAACTACATTCTGCTTTTGCTTCATTCATATAATAATTTTGCTACATCCATATCAATTTTTTGTGGTGGATGGATGTGAACTTTTTGCATTCACCACTCCATGCAACACAAGAATAACTAGTATCATACTTGTTTTACCTTTTGTTTTCAATACTCATGCAACACAAGAATAACTAGCATCATACTTGCTTACTTTTTGTATTCATTTTTTACAGGAAGACATGGCGCGATACCACATCGATGTGGCATACAACCTTTTCAGTCACCCAATGAACAATGCCCCAAAGGAGCGGGCGTTCAAGGATGAGTTGGCGGCTTGATTTTCTGGAAGGTTCAAGACCAACAAGCTTGTTTCTTCGTTAGGTCTAGATCATGTCCGAGGTGGTAGCGTTCTCATAGGATTAGAGTAGTGCGCGTTCGTATGTAAACTGTTGATACCTCCAGTAAACATATGTGTCCTTTTGGTATGTAAGCCGATGATAACTTGATATTTTGGATGATGCACTTATGTTTTTAATGGATGGGTTCTTCTGTTTGCCAACTTGATCATGCATTGACAATTGTTTTTTGTTTCGCTGGTTCTGAAATATGATAATATTTCAAACTTCATCCATCGAAGTTTCAAGGGAATCTATGTGCATTTTTTCCCTCAAAAAATAATATGTGAATGCTACCTTGTCACACACTTAAATTGCTGGAAGCTCACAGGAAATAGCTACAACCTTCTGTTAGATTTGTTGCAGAGCCAAAATATACATTTTTACCTGCAAATTAGCTACATCCCTACAATATTTTTGCTGGAAGCATAATGTAAATAAGCTTCCTTTCCCAACTTTTGCTGTACAGCTAAATCAACACTTTAAATCATTCAAGGATTTTTCCTTTTCAAACTTGTTATTTTTGCTACAACCATGTTTTAAAAAGCTTCAACCATGTTTCCTAAAAGCTGCAACCATATTTTGAAAAAGTTTCAACCATACTTTGAAAAAGTTTCAACCATGTTTTCCAAAAGCTTCAACCATGTTTTTCAAAAGCTTCAAACATGTTTCCTAAAAGCTGCAACCTTGTTTACAGAAGCTTCAACCATGTTTTCAAAAAGCTTACCCCATGCTTTTCAAAAGCTTAAAACATGTTCATTACAAACATGGATCAAGCTGTGGTTACAACAACCATTGAGTAATATTCTAAAAAAAATATAAGGAAAAACCCACATTCTGCTTTTTTTTACAACAAAATTCTACAAATTTTGGCACCATCATACTACAAAAAGTAAGCTCTCACAAACATATAACAATAAGAATTATTTTAAATCAACTCATGTAAAAAGGAACATTCTGCTTTTTTTCAAACCACGCATGTAGTAATATGTTGCAATCCCACAAAACAAACATTCACAGCTAGTCAACACAACTTTTTATCATAAGTCATGGGGTGTTACAAGGAAATTCATCATTTTTTCCCTCATGAAAATATCCTAAAGTGTAAGGATTGTTTCGACGCCCGGAGCTTTCGCGCTCGCACTCGCAGCAAGAAAAGCTGCAAGGAGTTGGCAATCCTTCACGTTGTGATCTTCATCTTCACAATATTTGCATGGAGTCTTCTTTTCCTTTGGCTTTGGAGCTTTCTTCATTTTCGCTGCCTCCTTCTTTGCTTTCTTCTTCATTTCATCTTCTCGAATCTCAATTAGTGGCTTCCTGCGCTTCTCTTTCTCTTTTGGCCTCCCTTTCTTTGCTGACATTGGTGGGTTCCGCAGTCCTACGGGGGGTGGATCCCGCTGACCTGTACTTGGACCCCCTGAGACTTGTGCATTTTCTGCATGACCTTGGGCTTCTTCGTCTCCTGCAACCCCATCAGTTGCTCTAGCTTTTATTGCAGCAACCCCAACACTACCCTGATCAATTAGCCCAGAGACAAAACTATAAGCTTCATCATTGAAGCATGCATCAGAAGCGAGTTTCCCAAACTTCCGGCATAGAGAGTTAAACTTTAGGGTGTTTGTCGTGGGGACGCCGAAATGCATAGCTCTATGCCCATCGCCCGGTTCAGGCGCAAGGTCGGTTGCTCTCTTAGACCATCTTGGAAGCATGTAAGTTGCAGGTATCGTTTGCACGTTCAGGTGCACCATGACACGGATGATATGTGGGCAGATCAGCCCACACATCTCAAACATGTTGCAGGTGCACATGTATGTCTGATCTTTAGGGGCAACACGCACCGTGTACACTTTAGGGTTGACGCCATAATTTGCAACAATGCGAAACCAGACGACACCGTGCAACCCTTGCAGCTGATATTGCAGACCATAGCCTGTTGATTTAGCCAACATTTTTTGAAACTTGGAAAATACCTCTCTGGTATAGAAATCTGCAGCTTGCTTTTCAATGTTGTAACTGCAAACAAAAAAGCTTCCAACATCAATAAGAATTGCTACATATGTTTCAAAGAAATGTTGCAACCCCACTGTACTGGAAAACTAAAAAAAATGCTACATGACTCTGGACTTACTTTCCCCAGAGTGGCGGCCTCGTCGCTTCATTGATGAAGCCAGCATTGTCTTCACGATCAAGCATTAGCTCCTGGCAAAGCTCAAACTGCTGGACAAATGTCCAAACCGAGTCTGCATTATGATTTAAAGTCTTGAAGTAGGAATTCAGGCCCTCGGACCGCCCGGTTGTTCCTGTGAATGGGTAGAACTTATTCCTAAAGTACACAGGAGCCCACATCTCCCTGCTGTCCCACATGTTCTTGAGGTGTTTCTTATCAGCCACACCAAATGACTCAACCATCTGCTTCCACCGTTCTTCAAACTCCTCAACGGTATCTGAATCATTGATGCAACCATAGAATGCTTCAGCAAAAGGCTCATCCTTGCCCAGCATCTTCCCTAGTTTCGTCCTTGCAACCCAGAAGACGCGCCACTTGCAACATCTGTGTGTTGAATATGGAAATACCATTGAGATGGCTTTAGCCATTGCCTGGTCTTGATCAGTCATAATGTTCAACGGATGCTCGTTATTCATTGCCAACCTCCATTGCTCGAAGACCCACTTGAAAGTTTTGATGGTCTCATCAGAAAACAAAGCGCACCCCAAGCAAAGAGTATGCGTGTGGTTGTTAATGCCAACAATCGGAGCAAAGGGCAAGTTGTAGCGATTTGTGCAGAATGTGGTGTCGAAAAACACACAATCTTTGTACTTTGGATACAAGGCCCTTGTTCTCCCATCAACCCAGAAAAGCGCCCTAACAGCTCCATCTTCTTCTAGCTTCGAGAAAAAGAAGTTGGGATTCTCCACTTGTCTTCTCTCAAAGTACTCGATTGTCAGCTCCAAATCACGCTCTGACAGGCCCCTTCGCAGCTTTGCTCTTGCATTTGTCACATCAGTCTTCACGTACGGCAAACTCCTTGGATCGCAACACCGTGCATCTCCAAGCAAGCCCATCATATTAGCCGTTGATATGTTGCGATAGTGCAGTGAAGTGATGTACTGCATGTCCGCATCCGGGATCTTTCTGTGAGAGCGGCAAAATCTCTGACGCCCCCTTTGCAAAATCAACTGGTGTGTGTGATCGGCCTCAAAAACTGTCACAACCCAGCTACCGTTTTTGAGGTTAACACCCATACGAGCCTTGCAATCATACCGCTCCAACCGGTTTCTTATCCTCTTGTCGCTCACATCCATATAGATGCCAGCTTGTTTGCTTGCAGATTTTTTGTTACTGGAATAGCTCATATCAACATCTTCACACTGATTTGTTGCAGCCCCATCAGAAATGCTACCACCAACATTCTTCGAAGGATTTTTCCGTGAGTGTACGCACTCAAAAACTCTATAGATTAGAATGCGCTTATACTCCGAGCTATTTTTCCTACTATGCTTTGATGTCACAATGCGAGTTCCAAAGCCCATCTTCGAGGCATATTCATTGTAAACACGCTGAGCTTCGTCAACATTGTCAAAAACCATTCCAAGAAAAGGGACAACTGGCTGTGATGATATTTCTTCATCTGGTTCGTCAACAAGTGTTGCAGCATTTCCATTGGCATTGTCACTAGCCACACGGGCATTGCCATGATTTGGAGCTACACCATCCGTGTTCACATGCAACGAATCGTCACTATCATTTCCCGGAGTACCATTCAGATCAATTCCATCATCTTCTTCTTCGTGCGCAACATTTTGCACATCATCATCAAGGAAAATTGATGGCTCCACAGCAACATTGTGCAACAAAATCAACACCCAAGTCATTTTTTTGCTACCTGAAAAAACACGCAAAAAGCGCGAACAAAAAAAGTGGACGCAGCATGTCAATCACAATTCCAAAACAATTCCTGCATGTAGCATTTTAGGATGTAGCATGCAACATCCAGCAAGATGCATGTAGCAAGTGCAAGACATACTTGTAACATTTTACTAGCAGACAGCAGGAAGATGCTTGGATTAATTGACAACATCTCAGAAACATTACACAAAAATCAAACACAAGTATGTTGAGAACATCTCTTTTTAATCTCACGCTCATCAATTGAAAACAAAGGTTGCAACATTTTTTTGTGAACAAAAGGATCTACGATTTGCAATTGGAATTCATACCAGATCAATTTCATCCCGGCCATGCCGTGCTGCATCTTGGAAGACCACATCAGGGTTGTAGTACCGTTGCAGCACCGGTCCACTACCACCAGGGCCTTGCCGCCTCAGGGGACTTTGGCCATGAATGGCAGCGGAGCTCGAGCCCAAATCCATGGAGGCAAGGAGGTCATTACGGATGTAAGACATAGTTGAAGCAATTCCAAGGCCGCTTGATAGATGGGGGAGCCCCTCCTCGACGTGATTCGGCCGTGGGGAACTTCAAACTGGCGGATCCGGCCGCCGCCACCGCGGATCGGGGACGGGCAGACGTGGGGGATCCAGCTCCCCTGTTTTTCTCGTTGTGGCTGTTCGTACAACGGTTGCAACAAAACTCTTCTTTTTTTGCTGCAACGGTTGGTTCGGTACACACTCGCGCGCAGATCTAACGGTTCACGCTAACCGCATCGGACGGCTGGGCCTCGACCGGCCCAACTGTGCGCCGGCGCAAATCACCGCCCATCATCCTTTTCACTTGCCACCAACACGAAAGTTATAGAGGAAAGTCAGGAGAACCCATTCAGAGAATTAAAACCCAACATTGTTGCCTTAATTGGACGAACGAATCCGTGAAACATTCATGCACAAACAGCCATTAATGTCCACTTTGAGCTCCCTTGATCTCCCCGTACCGGCTCCCTCGGCCACTATAAATCAAGCCCCAGGAGCGCAACCAAGCCTGCACTCCCACAGACCCAAAAGCCCTCTCCCCCTCGCCGGACCCGAGCTTCGTCGCCGCCGTCCGTTCACGATTCCGTCTGTCGGCTCCGGTGAAGCCCAGGACCCCTATTTTCTTCATTTCTCTCTGTATCTCTTGTGTGCACCTCGCTGACCCATCTCCCCCTGGATTCTCCAGCCAGAGCGCAGGAACTACGGCACCCGAGCCACGCGACGCTGCCCGACCAACTCCGGTGACCAGACCACCTCTCCCCGGTGAGCCTTCTTTCTTCAATCTCTCGATCTAACAGGGAACAGATCAATCTATGTGTTCTGTCAAAAAAAATATAGATCGGTTTTATTAGGTTTCTTTGGTTTAGTTTGGTTTAGCACGGTTCGGTCAAGCCGAGCCGCCGGTTTATCAAAAAACTGCAGTCTGTTCTTTTTATATATATATAACCCTCATTTCCGAAAACCCTAGGTTTCGGCCGCCCTCTCCATGTTTCGCAGCAAGCACCAACCCACCCAACCAGATCGCGCCATGTGTCCTAGTGGCTGAACCCTAATTTTTCGTAATTCTGTTTTTTACTTTCTTTTTCAGATTTGTTCCAATTTGTCTTTTTTATATCTTTAAATCTACAACTCCAAATCCAGTGATTCTTTTTTCTACTGATTCAAAAAAATCCCCTCTGTCACGTGAACCTAATAAAAAATATTTTCGAATTATAAATTTGAATTAGATCATATTCAAATTTGAACTAGTTTTGATGATATCTTGAGTTTTGTAATTCCATTTTAGGCGATTCTTTTTGCAAATCGAAGCTTATCACAAGTACTTTCTATTAATGCCAGGAACCCACAATTTTGTTAAATTTAAAAGTACGTTCTGTACAAAAAGTGTTATTTGATGTTTTCGGAGTTTTTTCTAAGTCTTTTCTTCGTTTTCTTTTTTATCCTTGCTTGAGTGTTTATGTGTGTTATTGTTTGCCTATGACAGATTGACCAGAGTGCAACGAGTAGAGCTATAACGTTTTCGAGTGCGAAGAAGCTTCATCAACAGTACAAGGCAAGTTACATCTTGATCATGCCCTTTAATATCTATGTTTTCAATATGCATTTAGTACTTTGATGTAGGATTGCATGAATATGTTAGTTTGCCATATTATAACTTTTTCCCAGTAGTGAATTGAGGTAGGTCTGAGACTTTACTCCTTTGTCGCCATTGTTGCAGGAAAATTTTGTTATGCTTGTAGACGGGGATTGGTATGTGAGATCATGGAAGTTGCGAGTGATATAATAATTAAGGGTAAATTTTTAAGGTGGCAGCATTAACACACATCTGGGTGGATTGGTAAGGGGCACCCTGGAGAAACCAGTTGACTTGCCCGGGCACCCTCGAGAAACCAGTGGACTTGCCCAGGGGATCCCGGAGTACCCGTATGATCACCCTATGGACTGCCACCCAGGCTCAAAGGGATTCATCAATTTTTCATGACTAGAAGCTTACCTGCACAGCCACAAGCTATTATGGGATTTGTGTAACACCCCCAGTGTCATGCTACAGTAATCCCCTGTTAATGGTGTCATGTCATCATGTTACTGTTGCTAATCTTCCCTTGATCGAAATCACTATTCAAATTCAAATCCAATCTAAAGTCAAAAATTCATATTTATCAGACATGAAATCTAAAATATTCATCATGTGGAAATATTCTTTCGATAGTATTAGTGGTGAACCAACATTTTTGGCAAAATGTCTAAGTGCCCTTAACTATTTAAAACAGTGGCTAAAGCAATTAAATTAAATGCACTTTTTAGTTAAAAATGCTAAACTAATTTTATTATAATGTTAAACTTAATGTGGCAGTAGCCTAAGTTATACTAATATTTTAGGTGTAAGTTTTATAAATTATATAACTGTTTTGCTTATTGATAATAAAAGAAAGCAAAGAAGTTTTAATAGAAAAACAAAACACAAAAAAGGGAAGGAGAGAGAGAGAGAGAACCCCCTACCCCCTGGGTCCCGCCGCCTGGGCGGCCCAGCCCACCGACCACCACGGGTCGTTCCTTCCCCTGTTCCCCCGACCGGGGTCAGAACAGGGGCACGGCTCCGCCCAACCTCGTCGCCGGCAGCGTTCCGAGGGGATAAGGCCGGCCGCCACACGCGCCCCTCGATCCCTTCCCCACTCCACCCACTCCCCTGCTCGCCCTCTCCGCCTCCCCACTCAGATCCCCTTCCCCCACGCGCTGCTGCTTCTCTCCCCCATGGCCGTCACTGCCGTCTCCTCCGCTCGTTCGCCCGCGTAGCCACCGGCCCCTCCTCGACGTGTCACCGTGTCTAGCCGCACCGACGACGTCCACTACTGAAACCCCGACCACCAGCATGACCCGGGAGCCACCACCGCGGAAGGATCGGAGCAACTTCCTCCTCTGCATCCGCCGGAGTTCGACGTTGACTCCGTCGCCGTCACTGCATCCCACACCTCCCCGAGCAGCTCCCCGTCACAGCTGTGAGCAGCCGTCTGCTTCCCTCCTTTCCCCTTTCGTTTTGTTGCCTGAGGTTCGCCTTGCCGCTCAACCGCGAGCTCCCTGCCGCCGTTCATGTTGCCGTCACAGCCACCGCTAGCCCCGCTTGCGCCCGCGACACACACCGCGCTCCTGAGCTTCCTAAGATCCCAATGCGCACGCACATGTGTCCTCCCGTGCCTCCTAGTGTGGTCCCCGATGAGCACCCGAACGCATTGCCGCGGAGCTCGCCGCCGGCGAGGCTCCGGTGACAATTTGGTCATGGGCTCAAGCCCGTTGGACTCGCCGCATCACGTAGATCCTCCCCAGCCTCCCCTTTTGCTCAGTAGCGCGTCGCGTTGCCTTTTCCATCATCGGCTGAAGCCACTCCGCTGCTGGTCTCGACGTCGGCGCCGATTCCGCCCAAGTCCGGCGATGCTACGGCCAACACTGGACGCGGCGCTGAGGGCTCGTTCGTAAGAGCCTAGCCCCGCTCCTCCCCGAGCCATGTACGCGTTTTCCGACGAGGGCAGAGCCGCACCGCCGCGTATCGACGTCGCCGGCGTTAAGCCGCTGGCCACCGCCGACGTGGCACACGTGGGGCCACCCCTGGGTCACTGCCAGTGGGCCTCGCAGGCCCTATTGACTGGGTTGACCCAGTCAACGTGCTGACTGGGCAGCCCAGTGCCACTAACATGTGGGCCCCCTTTGTTAATTAAGCTAATTACACGTTTTAGTAAATAAAATTAATTAGTTAACCTAAACAGTCACTGACTTGTGGGGCCCTACTGCTAATTAACTCTATCTAATTAATTAAACTACTCTTAGTCCCTCTGAGTATGACATGTGGGACCCACTGGTCTTTTTGACTAGTCAACCGTACTGTTGACTGCTGACATCACACATACGTCATGCTGACGTCATTTTTTCCTTCTCTGTTAATTTAAGTAATTCCAGAAATGTTAAAATCTTTGAAAATTCATAGAAAATAAACCGTAGCTCGGATCAAAAAACTTTATACATGAAAGTTGCTCAGAACGACGAGACAAACTCGGATACGCACCCACATACCTGTCAGATGCCTCTACCTATCTGATCATGGAAAATTCACCTCCGGTCATCTGTTTGACACAGGTCCGGAACAGGAAAAACATTCCCGGTTGAGTTCCCCCTTTACGTATAACGTGTTGCCTTACGCTAGGTCACACCCGGCACAACATATTGCCATGTTATGCTTTGTGATGCTATGTTTGCTTTATATTTACTATTTCTTCCCCCTCTTCTCATCGGTCGACCCCGAGACCGATGCTGCCCCTGTGATCGACTACGTCGACGATGACCCCTCCTTGCCAGAGCAACCAGGAAAGCCCCCCTTTGACCATCCTGATATCGCCCATTCCATTCTCTCATGATTGCATTATATTTTGTTACTGTTATTGTTTGCTCCTATTCTGCTGCATAGCCTGTTTATTGTAACCTGCTGTTGTTACCTACCTGCTTATCCTAAACTTCTTAGTATAGGTTGGTTAGAGACCCATCAGAGAGCCCCCACTTTGTCCCGGCTGCCCCGCTGGATTATCAGAAGACCCGATCAACGGGATCGAAGACCAGGCCCCGACACCTCACATCACATCACGCCCCTTTTGTTGCTCGACTCTGCAGAGTTACCATCGAGTGCCGAGGGTGGTACCTCATACATCATTCCTGATGAGATCTCTGTAGTGTAGCTAGTCGGTTGTGGTCCGGGCAATTTGTAACACCCTGAGAATCATGCTACAGTAACCCCCTGTGATTAAGCTAATCATGTTGCTAAGCAGGGCTTGATCACATTTGAATCACCTTCCTTTCAAACTCCTAGTTCAAACTTCAAATATAATTGAAGTGGAAAATAAAAGTTTTCAAAAATTTAAACTAAAATGTTCAGTGGGTGCCAAATAATACACTGGTAATTATGGTGGAGAAAACACATTTTTATAAAATACCTAAATACTTTTAAATGAATTAAAACAGAAAAGAAAATAAACAAATAAAAAGAAAACAGAACACAGACAGAGAAAAGGAAAAAAAGGGAAAAGGCCCTTCCCCCCTCACTGGACCCGTGGCCCAAACTAGGCCTTCCCCCCCCCCCCACACTGACCCCCGGCCCAAACTGGGCCGCGACCCCCGACCCTGGCCCAGCCCACTCTCCCCCTCGCCCCTTCCCTGTTCCCCCGACCGGGGGCGGAACAGTGGCCGTCCCCGCCGCACCCCCTCGCCGGCGACGGGGAGGATAAGGGCGCCAGCTCCCCCGCCTCCTCGGGCCTCTCTCCCACTCGCCCCCGCTCTCCCTCGGCCTCTGCACCTTCTCCCCCGCCAGATCCCTCTCCCCTTCGATCCCCTCTGCCCGCGCGTGCTCGCCGCCATTCACCGTAGCTCCTGCGGCTACCGTGCCCCGATCGCCCCGTCGACATGCCCGAACGAGTCCCCGCCGTCGACTACGCCGACTACGCCATCGGGAACGAGCCAAGCGCCACTGCACCGGCCTCCCCGAGCTCGTCTTCAACCTACGGCCGCCGTCGTTCGTCGCCGATTCCGGCTACCCCGCGCCCTCCCCGAGCTCACTGCCACTCCCTACAGCCTCGCAGTGCGCCTCTCCTTCTCCTCCCCCTCTCCGTTAGCTCGCTCGCGCTCCGTAGCTGCTTTCCCACGCGCGCTCGAAGGCCACGCCGCGGAGCTCGCCGCCGGCGTGTCTCCGGTGACCAAATGGTCACGGGCGTAGGCCCGCTAGCCCGACCGCACGTGCCGCACCCGCCTAGGTAGTTAGTTCGGCCGTTCGCGCGCTCTAAGTAGCTTCCGTCGGGCACCCGTAGCACCTTGCCGCCGGCGAGCTCGTAGCGGTCGTCTCCGGCCGTTCCAGCCCCTCCGACCACCGCCGTTGGACGCGCGACGTCGAGCCGCGTCGAACGCGCCCAGCCCCGCCCCCGCAAACCCACTGTGGGTGAAACCCGCGCCCCTCCCGCGCGCGCCGCCGTGCGTTTTGGTCGCCGGCGTTGCTCCGGCGCCGGCCGCCGACGTGGCACACCTGGGGCCACCCCTGGGTCACTGCCAGTGGCCCCCACGGGCCCCAGTTGACTGGGTTGACCCAGTCAACTGCTGACTGGGCAGGCCCAGTCACTGACATGCGGGCCCCGCCGCAGAAATTAAAAAAAATAAAGAAAAAGAAAATGTTTTATAAATAAAAATAATTAGTTTAACTAAACACTCACTGACATGTGGGGCCCACCCCTCTAATTATACTATTAGATTAGTTTAATTAAGTATTAGACTAACAGAGGCTGACATGTGGGTCCCACTGGACCCACCTGTCTGGTTTGACTGGTCAGCCGACCTGTTGACTTGCTGACGTCAGCATTGCCTCATGCTGACGTCATAATTCATTTTTCTTAATATAAATAATTCCAGAAATTCAAATAAACTTTGAAAATCCATATCTTTTAAACCGTAACTCGGATGAAAATGTTTTCTATATGAAAGTTGCACAGAACGACGAGACGAATCCGAATACGCAGTCCGTTCGTCCACCACACCTCCCTAACCTATCGAACTAGCAACTTTCCCCCTCCGGTCCGACTGTCCGAAAACGCGAAACATCGGGAATACCTCCCGGATGTTCCCCCCCTTCACCGGTAACACCTACTGTCGCGTTAGGACACACCTAGCACCGCTCATTGTCATGTCACGCATCGTCATGCTTATGTTTGCATTGTATTTACTGTTTCCTCCCCCTCTTCTCTCCGGTAGACTACGAGACCGACACTGCTGCTGCCCAGTTCGACTACGGAGTCGACGACCCCTCCTACTTGCCAGAGCAACCAGGCAAGCCCCCCCCTTGATCACCAGATATCGCCTACTCTTCTCTATACTGCTTGCATTAGAGTAGTGTAGCATGTTACTGCTTTTCGATATCCTATCCGGATGCATAGCCTATCCTTGCTACTACTGTTGATACCTTTACCTGCAATCCTACATGCTTAGTATAGGATGCTAGTTTTCCATCAGTGGCCCTACATTCTTGTCCGTCTGCTGTGCTATACTATCGGGCCGTGGTCACCGGGGCGGTGATCACGGGTATATACTTATATACTATATACATGACACATGTGATGACTAAAGTCGGGTCGGCTCGTAGGAGTACCCGCAAGTGGATCTTTGTGGCGGAGCGACAGGGCAGGTGGAGACCGCCTAGGTGAGCGGTGGGCCTGGCCCTGGTCGGCGTTCGCGGATACTTAACACGCTTAACGAGATCTTGGTATTTGATCTGAGTCTGGCCATTTGGTCTATACGCACTAGCCATCTACGCGGGAGTAGTTATGGGTATCCCGGCGTCGTGGTATCAGCCGAAGCCTTCTTGACGTCAGCGACTGAGTGGCGCGCGCCGGATTGGACTGGAACGCCACTAGGCTAGGTCTTCTTCCGGCCGCGTACGCAACATGCAGGTGTGCATAGGGCGATGGGCCCAGACCCCTGCGCGCATAGGGTTAGACCGGCGTGCTGACCTCTCTGTTGTGCTTAGGTGGGGCTGCGACGCGTTGATCTTACGAGGCCGGGCATGACCCAGAAAAGTGTGTCCGGCCAAATGGGATCGAGCGTGTTGGGTTATGTGGTGCACCCCTGCAGGGAAGTTTATCTATTCGAATAGCCGTGTCCCTCGGTAAAAGGACGACCCGGAGTTGTACCTTGAGCTTATGACAACTAGAACTGGATACTGAATAAAATACACCCTTCCAAGTGCCAGATACAACCCGGTGATCGCTCTCTAACAGGGCGACGAGGAGGGGATTGCCGGGTAGGATTATGCTATGCGATGCTACTTGGAGGACTTCAATCTACTCTCTTCTACCTGCTGCAAGATGGAGATGACCAGAAGCGTAGTCTTCGACAGGACTAGCTATCCCCCTCTTATTCTGGCATTCTGCAGTTCAGTCCACTGATATGCCCCTTTACACATATACCCATGCATATGTAGTGTAGCTCCTTGCTTGCGAGTACTTTGGATGAGTACTCACGGTTGCTTCTCTCCCTCTTTTCCCCCTTTCCTTTCTATCTGGTTGTCACAACCAGATGTTGGAGCCCAGGAGCTAGACGCCACCATCGACGACGACACCTACGACACTGGAGGTGCCTACTACTACGTGCAGGCCGCTGACGACGACCAGGAGTAGTTAGGAGGTCCTAGGCAGGAGGCCTACGCCTCGTTCGATCTGTATCCCTGTTTGTGCTAGCCTTCTTAAGGCAACTTGTTTAACTTATGTCTGTACTCAGATATTGTTGCTTCCGCTGACTCGTCTATGATCGAGCAATTGTATTCGAGCCCTCGAGGCCCCTGGCTTGTATTATAATGCTTGTATGACTTATTTATGTTTTAGAGTTGTGTTGTGATATCTTCCCGTGAGTCCCTGACCTTGATCGTACACGTTTGCGTGCATGATTAGTGTATGGTCAAATCGGGGGCGTCACAGTCATCGAGGGTGGTTCCTCCTTAACCACTTCCGATGCGACTCTGTCGTGCAACCCCTCAAGTGTGAACGTCGAGGGTGGTTCCTCTTACGTTCACCTTGATGGTTACATCGAGTAGGAATCCGTCAAGGGTGATTCCTCAGGTTTTCCCCTTGGAGTTACACCCATGGTTACTATGATTACTATGACTTTACATTGAACCGTGTTACTAAAGACGGGTTGGCCCTGAGGGTTACCCGCGCGAGCTTAATTGCGAGTGATGTGGAGTCGGGTTGACCTAGAAGGTGCCCGCGAGATAATTACGAGGTGTGGCCGGGCATTCTTAGCCCTTGCCGCAGGTCCTCGAGACAGGGTGACGGGGTCACATCTTTCATGAGTCTCTGCTTGTTACCGCGCGATCCTAATCCAATATGATTTGGATATTTGATCCGAGGGGCCTCTGGCCTGTTAGCACTAACCATCACGTGAGCATAGTATGGGCGTTCTGCGTCGTATGCATCAGCCGATGCTTAATAGACATCAGCGACTGAGCAGCGCGCGCCGGGTTGGACTGGTAAGCACCTGCCTTTTTAAGGAGGTAGCTAGTCTGCTCACCGGCCGCGTTCGCAACGTGCAAGAGTTCCCGGGGCGATGGCCCATGACCCCTGGGGGCATAGGTTTAGTCCGGCGTGCAGACCTCTCTATTTAGCCTAGGTCGGTTTGCGGAGTATTGTTTGGCCGAGGCTGGGCATGACCCAGGAAAGTGTGTCCGGCTAGAGTTAATCGAGCGTGGTGGGTAAGTTAGTGCACCCCTGCAGGGAAGAAAACATCTATCGATAGCCTGTCCTACGGTAACGGACACTTGAAGTTGTATCCCGATCGATACAAGTAGAACTGGATACTTGAGATGAGAACTGGATAGTGTGGCTCTGGGATTGCTTTCTCGTAGGGAGTCGAGGAAGGATCTCTGGGCGAGGTTGACGACACTACTACTACTTTACTTTATGCCACTCTTATCTCTTCTGATGTTGTAAGATTCTTGGAGCTGCTTGAAGATGCTGAAGATGCTAGTCTTCGATAGGGCTAGGCCTTCTCTCTATTCTGGCATTTCTGCAGCCCAGTCCACATATACAGCCTTCCTTTGATAATGGTGCATATGTAGTGTAGATCCTTGCTTGCTGAGTACTTCAGATGAGTACTCGCGGTTGCTTTGTTTCCTCTTTTCCCCCTTTTTCATTCTTCTCAGATGTCGCAACCAGATGGTGGAGTCCAGGAGCCAGATGCTACCACCGGCGACTACTACAACCCCGAGGGTGCTTACTACTACATGGAGGCCGACGACGACCAGGAGTAGTTAGGAGGCTCCCAGGCAGGAGGCCTTGCCTTTTCGATCATGTTGCTTTTGTGCTAGCCTTCTTAAGGCAAACTTGTTTAACTTATGTCTATACTCAGATATTGTTGCTTCCGCTGACTCGTTTGTATTCAAGCTAATGTATTCGAGCCCTCAAGGCCACTGGCTTGTAATATAAAGCTTGTATTATTTTAATTTGTGTCTAGAGTTGTGTTGTGATATCTTTCCGTGAGTCTTTGATCTTCATCGTACACATTTGCGTGCATGATTATTGTACGATTGAATCGAGGGTGTCACAAGTTGGTATCAGAGCCAGGTTTGCCTGTAGGTAGCCCCCTTTCCAACTCCTTGGCTGAAGTTGAGTCTAGTATTTCATAAACTATTTTACTAACATGGATGTGCGGC
Source organism: Triticum aestivum (assembly GCF_018294505.1). Classification (NCBI taxonomy): domain Eukaryota; kingdom Viridiplantae; phylum Streptophyta; class Magnoliopsida; order Poales; family Poaceae; genus Triticum; species Triticum aestivum. Next base: position 53,164,095 of record NC_057802.1, on the reverse strand, counting down.
TTACGCGCCCACGTCGCCATTGGGTGGTATTAGGATCTTTTACTCCTCGTCTATACTCTAGGAATCTGATCTCTCGTCTATTCAGGTTAAATGATTTTGCTAACAACTCTAGGTTCTCATAAATACTCTCTCCCGGAGGGCCCCTCACTCCAGATGATCGCCTGCTTCACCAGAAGACTTCAAAGATACTCTCTGATGTTCTCCCGAGAACATGTGGCCGTCGCTTTTGCAATTACCTTCCACCGACAACCCCTATGGATAACAACATACAACTACAGTTCATACTTCCATTCCCCATTGCTCTTGTTATTCCAAGATGCTTCGAAATACTTTTGTTGTCCCGAGAATCCTTTGAGCTTACTCCCTTGCGGTTCTTTACCACATGAATACCTCTACGGATAATTCCTCACACTTACCGAGTATCCGCTCATCCCCATTTGTTCATGTGTTTCACAATAGTCTTTGAAATACTATTTGGTATTCTGGAAATCCTCAGCAACCTAATGCTCCTGAAGTTCTTGCCTTCCGGCATTATGGTTAATTTCCTTATATCTAGTAATCTTCATTGGCATCCTCTGTCATCGTCATATTGAGCATTTGATTCGATGTATTCGTGAATGCTCGCAATGATCAATCGCAACTAGAATTCTTCCCTTCGGCGCAGATGTCTTACCAAACATGAGTTGATTCTCGGCAAATCAAACCTTGATTGATTGCCCATCTAATTCTATTCTACTTACTCCTCTTTTGATTAGAGCATCTGCTTCTGATCCTCCGATATGGAAATCATAATTCCTTTGAATTTAAGCGTCGAATTGTTCATATGTTTTCATAATCCAATGACTTTGCATTCTTTCTTCCTCTGGTTGAGTACCGATACTCCCCTCAGATCCTTTGTTGACCACCTGATCCTTTGGTGGGTTATGACCCGATAGTTCCTTCATAAATCCGAACCCCTTTACGAATTCTTCCCGTGATACATAATGCCTTTGGCAATTTGTATCCTTTTCTCTTGACAACCCTGCTCTACCTTCGAGCTTGTGTTATTTACTCTTGAAGATTGTGGTGTCTGTTCCCAAGATGCCCCGATGGGTTGAACCTATGCCTTCCCTAACCCGTGTGAACCCGAAGGTTATGCAAGTTATACTCTACTGGCGTTTCGTCAGGTAAAATTTTCAACACTACAAATTCTTCGAAATCAAGAAGTGAATGAAGAGTTGTGTATTGGAGACGTGGGAGTCGACCTTGAACTTTGTGTTCATGCCCATGGACACGATGCAGATCTTATCATGGAAGCTTCTCATAAAAGTAACTACCCCCTTCTTATAAGTTCACCTTGTAACTGTAGTTTGGTCCTTGGCAACCGTGTTTCTGACCATAATTGTTCCCCTTTGATTCCATTTCTCGGATAAGTTAAAGTACTTGCCTTCTGCAGATGAATACACTTGTCCAAACTCTATTCTGCCCTATCTTCGGGAATTACCCTCTAGTATCTCGAGAATATCAAAGAACTGTGTTGCTTCCTAGGAGTCTTCTTCTAGTATTGCGTCTCACCCATTTTCAGACTTCCCCCGGGTTCTGAGTTGTTAGTCACTCGAGAACACCGATAGGTGAATCGGTCCCGCACTCTGATTCAACAACTCTAAGTAATTTTCGTTGCTTACGAGTTTAATATTCCTTCAAGTCATTCCTAGCCTGATCGACTATATCATTATCGTGCTAAATTTTAACTGTGCTACCTGGTCCTTCTTCTCGGAGCACAATTTTCTATGATGAGCTAAGCATACATCAATCTTCCTCGTCATATCATTTTGCCTTGAACGACAAGCTTGATTTCGAGTTTGTGTCGTACCCGTTGTTCCAATAACCTTTCGCTTCATCATTGCTTTGACTTGATGTCATCGCCGATCAATTACATCTTCATGAAACCTGTCGACCAATATGTCGTGACCATCATCAACATTCTGAACTCTTCCAGGTTATATCTCGAATTCATGATGAGAAATACCATCTTTGCCCCCTGGATGAATTCTTGCTGAGCCCGCTGTCGGTGTCAAAACCGGCGGATCTCGGGTAGGGGGTCCCGAACTATGTGTCTAAGGTTGATGGTAACAGGAGGTGGGGGACACGATGTTTACCCAGGTTCGGGCCCTCTCTATGGAGGTAATACCCTACTCCTGCTTGATTGATCTTGATGAATACATGTGTTACAAGGTTGATCTACCACGAGATCGTAATGGCTAAACCCTAGAAGTCTAGCTTGTATGACTATGATAATGAGTATCCGCCTATCCGGACTAAGCTCTCCGGTTTATATAGATACCAGAGAGATCTAGGGTTACATAGAGTCGGTTACATAGAAAGGAATCTACATTGTTGATCGCCAAGCTTGCCTTCCACGCCAAGGAGAGTCCTGTCCAGGCACGGGTGCGGTCTTCAGTCTTCTTATCTTCACAGCCCATCAGTTCGGCCCATGGCTAACAGGCCGGACGCCCGAGGACCCCTTAGTCCAGGACTCCCTCAGTAGCCCCTGAACCTGGCTTCAATGATGAGGAGTCCGGCGCGTATTTTTGTCTTCGGCATTGCAAGGCGGGTTCCCTTTCCCGAACTCCAAAGTAGTCTTTGGACGCAACAATTATATTCGGACCTGTTCACACAACTATAGAGAAAATAATATTCCACAATTCCAATCTGCTGACAACCTTTTGGTAATGTGACATCACGCCTGCCAGGTCATTATTTTCGAACTGTTGGCTAGCCCACATTTTGAGACACGGTTTTATTGGCACGTCTTGTCAAAGCAGAGATCGTGTCCCCTTATTACGGGATTTTTATCAATACGGGCGTGGGTAACCCAACCGTCATGTGGGTACAACTCCTTGGGAATAGGCAAGTTTTGAAGCCCAGGAGGAGACGCTCGATATTCGCGGTCTTCATATAGGGGTACAGACCCGTCTTTTTCTTTTATGCTTGCTTCTTCCTTAACCCTTGCCACCTCGAGTTCCAACCCTTGAGTTTCAATCGCCACCAGCTTCAATCATGTCCGGATCCAACCGTCAAGGTCGGTGGGTGGCTTCTGACGTCATAGAGGAGGATATTGCAAAGCTTTGCAAAGCGAGGTATCTGACCGCAGAAATCATCCATCGGCTTCCTGCTGTGGGGCAGGTTATTCCTACCCCTAGATCTGGCGAGAGGGTCATATTCGTATCCCACTTCCTCTATGGGTTAGGGTTCGCGCTTAATCCCTTCGTCCCGGAGCTCATGTTCTATTATGGGCTAGATTTTCACGATCTGGCCCCGGATTCTATTCTTCTTATCTCGACGTTTATCTTCACGTGCGAGGCCTTCCTCCGAACTCCTCCGCACTTTGGGTTGTGGCTCAAGACCTTCAACGTGAAGCCGCAAGTGATAGAGGGGGAGCAGGCCGAGTGCGGTGGTGCCATAGTGGGCAAACTTGCTAGTGCGGTTTGGCTAAAAGGATCTTTTGCCGAATCCTCCAACTTATGGCAGCAGGGCTGGTTCTATATCACCGAGCCACGCGGCTCCAAGTGGGCAGCTGCACCTGCTTCCGATCCAGCCCCCCAATTCGGCTTGCTTCATGGATCAATAAGGGGTTGGACTAGGGATCAGTTGACGAAGTGCGGACTCTGCAGAGTCGCATCCGAAGCCTTGCTGAAAAGGGCATCGATCTTGCTAGCGTCGTTCAAGTGATGCTAGTCCGCCGGACCCTGCCGTGCCAGCGACGGCCTCTCCACATGTGGGAGTTTAATCCAGAAGGGTCGCGGACTCTTAAGCACTTCTTCGGCACTACGCACGAAGGAATGTGGAGACTGTTTTTCGGGAAATGAAAGCAACGGCTGGACTCCACCGAAGATATTGGCCTTGACTGTAACCATCCGGACGCCCCATTAAGTATTCAGTTTCTGAACACCTTTTAATCAAGCGTCCCGTAATAAGATACTGACCAAACCATCCCCTTCTAGGGCTGGCTAAAGAAAGTAGAATGAATCTGGTGTCCGGCCCCTCTTCCCGAAGACTCAGCGGATGCCATGCTGACGAGGATGCTGACCCCGACACCATACCAGGTGTCCACACAGGAGGGGGAGAACAGGGTGACCAGAAGTGACCTCTGCCCCGAAGATAGTCCAGACGCCGTGTTCGGAGAAACCAACACTCCTTCGCCCGAGGGCGAAGGTGTGCTAGAAGCGAACATCCCTCCTTCCTATGGCAAGAAGAGGGCCGCCTCTGAAAAGCGGGAGGGGAACTCTCCCAAGAGAGGCAAAGTGCCATTGTCGGGCGGCTCAGGCCTGGGAAGAGACGTCGCCATACAACCCCGTAATGAGGACAAGCCTCCGATCAAATCGTAAGTGAAGCAAGGTGTTTCGAACATACCCTGCTCCTTTCCCGTTACCGAAGTAACATCTAATATATGTATATTTTCGCAGTTTCAGGCCCATTGTTTCTCAATCATCATCTTACTTGGGAGATCTTCTTTTGAATATGATGGAGAGTGACACATCTTCTCCGGCCTCCTCGCCCAGCAGGGCAGACGACTTTGAGGTGTCATACCAGAGGGTTTCTCCCAACCGACAGGGAGTGCGGGAGACAAAGAAGGCATTGGCCGAAAGTGGTGCCTCTGTCGCCCAGGGTTCGGGGGTCAAGACTGACGACCCCGAACTATCCGGTTTACAGCCGGAGATGATTCTGGAGACAGGTAAACGGGTTCCTTCAAAGGAAGGTCTTACCACTGCGGCGGCTTCTGAAGGTCTGGGAGCGCCGGACATGCTGACGGATATGCTGCAAAAGGCGTCCGTCTTAGCGGAACACCGTGCCTTGATGGGTACCGTGGTCGAGAGGGTTCTATCTGCGAAGAACGAATTGAATGAAGCCTTTACGAGCCTACTAAGAGGCTTCGAGGTTTGTGATGTAATTTTTTCCAACTGCGCCTTATTCGCAGAATGCGCCTGTATATAGATAATAGCCCCTGAGACTCGGATTGCCTTCCCGAAGGCGGCGATCGGAGGATCAAAAAAGATATGCTTAGGTACTAACCTGATGTAATTTGAACACAGGTTGTTTCCCCCTGGTGGTTGCCCGGACTACGGAAGTAGCCGAACTGCAGCGAAAGATTGACATGGCAGGGGACAATATTGCATTGATCAACAGGCGTCTTGACGACTCGCAAGGTATGTATTGCGGGCATTTGTCATACGGACGTGTTTATATTGTAATCCTGACGCTAAAAAATTGTATGCTTGATATGCCTGACTGCAGATGGTGCTGCCGCAGTGGAAGCTCTTTGGGCGGAGCTAGCCCAGACAAGGAGCATGCCCGGTGTAGTAATGCGGCTGCCGAAAAGGCATCGGCTGAGCTGAAAGCCGAACAAGCTGCTCGGCACCAAGATGAGGAGAAGATATCCATAATGGCGCTCGAATTAAAAGATGCTGCTAGCCGCTGTGAATTTCTTGAGAAAGAAAATGAAGCCAAAACGGCTGAACTTGATAAGGCCTTACGAGAGGCGAAGGAAGCGCGGTCTGAATCTAGGGCGACCCGTGAGGGGATCCGGCAAGCTAAAGAGATTGCAGCCGGTAAGCCCTTTTTACCGCGGACTAGGTTTGGCGATCCGAACTATGCTCAGCTTGACCAAGTGTGGAGTTCTCCGGACGAGTTTTTAGACTTGCCGAAGAGTTCTTCCGATGCCGCGTAGTTTTACCAATCACGAGAGGGGTGTGCAACGGAGAAGCTTTTCTGGTCACAATTTGGCGCATCAAAACGCCCTCTGTTGCTGAATGAGCAGATGTCCCAGTGGGCCGAGCTTCATAGGATATCCGTCGACGCCATGAAAAATGTCATAATCCGGTTGTGGCCAACTGAGCCCGTTCCAAATAGCTACTTTTGGCTTGGTGCTGCGGCTTGTTGATGCAGTGCCACGTATCGACGCTGTGAAGCGGTCGGTGTGCATTGAAGGTGCACGGATGGCCCTTGCCCGAGTCAAGACATTCTGGGGGAAGATGAAGGCCATCGATGTTGCGGCAAAGAGTCCACCCAAGGGCAAGGACTATTATGAGCCGGAGCATTATTTTGAAGATGTCGTAGAAGCCGTCCATGTGATAGAGGGCCAATGCTCGAAAGACATAATGTTCAAGTGAGATGTATGAGAATTGTAAAAGACAATTTTATAATTAATCTATTTTTATGTTTGTCTTAAAAGCGTGTGCTCCTCCTGTGCGGCCGTGTTAATATAATCTGAAAGTTTTCCAGTCGCCGGCTTTAGCCCCCTCGTAGGAAGTACGAGGGTGTTCGGAAAAGCATTGAATCACTCTTTATCCAACGTCTTGGTCCATAAAGGAGGTGATAATGCGGCGAACCAGGCAATCGGACTATAGGGCGTAAACACTTTCACTTAGCCATAGGAGTTTTATAGGTGGGGCTACTATATAGCCCCTGGCATGTATACGGCTGATTCAATATGGTGCATTACATATATGACCTAAAAAAGAGGTCCTTCGTATTATACGGAGGAATCGCGATAGATTCCGATAAGTCATCGAGTGGTTGACCAGCTCGCGCAGCATCATGACAGTCGGTTTTCGGCTTTCTCTACTGAGGCGCTTGACCAGATGAACTGGAACCACAATCGCAGTAGTTCTCCCTTTACTACCCTAGCCGATAGAGCGGAACATAAGGTAGCAAGCACAGGAGCCGGGCAACCCAACCATTGACCCAAGACATGATTCGGAGCTGATGCATATAAGGCCAAACTCGCGACGCCGAAGTTCGCTGTAAAGCTGTTCGGACTTTGTTGGCAACTCATTTGTTCCCATACCGAGCCCCTAGCATTTTATGCCGAGGTGTATCTGTGAAATAGTCGTAAGGGCCATATTCATTGGCGAAAGGATACGAATGATTAGTTCGGATAATGTTTACTGGGACCTGAGTGGTATACCAATGATTACTTTATATGTATAAAGCCCACAACCCCGGCTATTTGACATGCACGGGGTCGGAGGCGGAGGAAAAAGGCATATTATAGGCTCGAAATAAAGAGTGCGGTCTACAAAAAGTTATTTTGGACCTCCTGTCGCACGTCTGCGCCGCCTGTCCTCGGGGAGGGGAATCTTTGATGGAAGTAGCCCCTAGGTGAGTGTACGGATCCAAACTCCGATAGAGTCCGTTTTAAATGTATGTCCTTTTCGTCACCTGTTATTAAAAGATAATAAAGAAAGAAAATAAAAAGCAAATGGATAAAGAATGTTACGGGAACGCTTGCAGGCTTGTTCGTATTGTGCTTCCGCCGACGCCCATGGTATCTTGAGTGCATAGTGATGTATGCAGGTATAAATATTGCGGGTATATGCGGTGGGCGGCGGAAGCCGAACTGCTATTTCCGCTCCAGGAGTGGCCGATCATCTGGGGGAAATTGTTTCTGACCCCCGGTATATGTTAGGTGAGCCTCTCCGTCATCCCTATCATCTGGCGGCCTCCTCCCCTTATGTTCGGCATTGAGCTTGCCGGCCTACTTGAAGACCCAACAACTTCTGTTGGTATGATTAGCTGGTTTGTCGGGGTGGCCATGAATCTAGCAAGGTCGATCCAATATCCTGTCTAGGGTGGATGGTCCGTCTTGGTTCACCTTGAATGGCTTTTTCCATTGACCGGGTTTGGGATTGCTGAATCCGGCGTTAACCGCCGTGTCGCGAGGTTTTTCATTATTATTGCGACTGTTCTGTTTGCTTCGTCGTGGCTTGTCGTTGCCGTCTCGGAGTTTGGAAGTGCCTGGCTCGCTGGCGTTGTTGCTTCTACGAGCGAGCCAGCTGTCTTCTCCCGCACAAAAGCAGGTCATTAGAGCGGTAAGGGCTGTCATGGATTTAGGTCCTTCTTGCCCAAGGTGGCGTGCAAGCCATTCATCCCGGACGCTATGTTTGAAGGCCGCAAGGGCTTCCGCGTCTGGACAGTCGACGATTTGGTTCTTTTTAACTAAGAACATAGTCGAGCTGCCTGACTGATTCTCCGGGCTGCTGGACAATATGACTTAAGTCATCGGTATCCAGTGGCCGGACATATATCCCCTGGAAGTTGTCGCAAAAGGCATCTTCCAAATCCTCTCAGCAGACAATAGAATTTTCCGGCAGACTGTTTAACCAGTGTCGAGCTGGTCCTTTGAGCTTTAGTGGTAGGTATTTGATGGCATGAAGGTCATCTCGGGCCATGTGGATATGGAGGAGGAAATCCTCGATCCATACTGCAGAATCCGTTGTTCTGTCGTATGATTCGATATTCATGGGTTTGAACCCGTCTGGAAATTCATGCTCCATTACTTCGTCAGTGAAGCAGATAGGGTGTGCGGCGCCTCTATGTTGGGCCACACTGTGATGTACCTCCGATGGAGTCCGTTTGCGGTTGCTGGCCCGGGCGTGGCTAGATCTATTACGCCCGAATAGGTAGTCGTTGTCGCGTGTTGAGGCATGGCCTCGCGATCCGTTGATTGGTCTTGCGTGTCCCGCTCTACCGTCCAGGTCCTGTCGGGGGTCATGTGTACCACCCCGAACTATTTTCTTCTTGCTTTTACAGTGAGGTAGGATGGTCTGGTGTTCGGGTGGAGTTGCTTTATCCGGACCGAGTTGTGGTCGACCTGCCACATTGTGTGATGATGGTATGGGCTCCAGCGCCTTGTCGTCGTACTGCGGTAACCATCTGTCCTTCGGGTAGCTGTTGGCTTGGCCACTAAGGCCGTATTCTTCGGCTGCCAGGACTTCGACCCATCTATCATTGAGCAGATCTTGATTTGCTTGAAGCTGCAGCTGTTTTTTTTTCAAGCTCCTTGCAGTGGCTATTAGCCGTCGTTTGAAATGCTCCTGCTCAAGAGGTTCCTCAGGCACGAGGAAATCCTCGTTTTCGAGGCTCTCCTCTTCCTCGGAGAGCGGAAGGTAATTACTGTCCTCCGAGTCTTCATGTATGGCCTCTTCATTAGGGCTATCTTGCCCATTGTCCCGTTCCTCCTGTTCGGAGGTTATCCTGACGGGGTCTTCATTATTTTTGGCGTCGTTCGGAGTGTTATTTAGTCCGGTTCCTGTACTGTGGTCTTTGAAACCGTAGTCGAGCGTGTCGGTTGAATCCCTGACAGTGGCTATGAAGTGGGTGGCGGGTGGGAAACAAAATTCCTGATCATCAGCCGCTAGTTCGAACCGGACATAGTTCGGCCGGGAGTCATCCTCCAAGGATAGGTTCTTTAATAAGTTTAGTGCATCGCCCAAGGGCGGGTGCTGGAAGATGTCTGCGGAGCTGAATTCGAAGATCGATGACTGATCACGCTCGGCGTCCGCGGACGCAGATGGTTCGGGACTTACATCCGGAGGTGAGTCCGGAGTTCCGGTGGCGCAGATACCACATGAGGCTAAACTTGTGTGCGGCTCCAACGCCGTGGAATCAGCGGCCTCCGTAGTGGGGTTTAGCTTCCCGTCCTCGGATGGCGCGATTTGCTCCAGATATAAGGCCAGAGCGGTCATGGGAGCTACCTCCTGGATGCAGTCTGATGATGGGTTTACGCCATGTTCATCGGGGCCAGTTGCCGCGGTCTCAAATCCGTCGAAGATCAAGTCTCCACGGATATCCGCGATGTAGTTCAAGTTTCCGAATCTGACCTGACGGACAGGGGCGTAGCTTTCGATCTGCTCCAGATGGCCAAGCGAGTTGGCCCGCAGTACGAAGCCGCCGAATACGAAGATCTGTTCGGGGAGAAAAGTCTCTCCCTGGACCGCGTCGTTATGGACGATTGAAGGGGCCATTAACCTCTTGCGGACGGCACAGTGGAACTCTCAATGAAAGCACCAATGTCGGTGTCAAATCCGGCGGATCTCGGGTAGGGGGTCCCGAACTGTGCGTCTAAGGTTGATGGTAACAGGAGGCAGGGGACACGATTTTTACCCAGGTTCGGGCCCTCTCTATGGAGGTAATACCCTACTCCTGCTTGATTGATCTTGATGAATACAAGTGTTACAAGAGTTGATCTACCACGAGATCGTAATGGCTAAACCCTAGAAGTCTAGCTTGTATGACTATGATAATGAGTATCTGCCTATCCAGACTAAGCTGTCCGGTTTATATAGATACCGGAGAGATCTAGGGTTACATAGAAAGGAATCTACATAGTTGATCGCCAAGCTTGCCTTCCACGCCAAGGAGAGTCCTGTGCGGACATGGGTGAGGTCTCGGTCTTCGTATCTTCACAACCCATCAGTCCGACCCATGGCTAACAGGCCGGACGCCCGAGGACCCCTTAGTCCAGGACTCCCTCACCCGCCGGCCACAAAATCATCTCTTTCTTGTTGAAATTGTATGGCTTATTTTATAAGTTGTTCCAATGGATCCTTTGTGTATCCGAAGTCTGACCTCTCCCTGAGGACCATGTCAACACTATCCCGAAGCATGCGTGTGGTACTCCGATCTTCAACAAGAACATTGGGAGCGCAATGCTAACTGTTCTTGATCAATTATCCAAACACCATTGTATGGGTAAACCTCATAAATTCCTTGTCCCTTTGTCTAAATGGTTTAATACTTGGAGCCCTATCATGCTCTGCCTTTCCTTGGGAAAGTTATACTCTAATACTTGGGTATAAACACCTTTCCTTTCCATTGGTCTGATTATCATAATAATTGCATTTTCCTTTCCATTGTTTTGTTTCACCTTTCTTGTAATGTAACTTGTTTGATCAAAGATAATTCCCTGCTCATGTAAACACCTCGGTGTACAAGCTCTGTTAGTAAGACCTTTTTACTATTGTTGATGACATTCCGGTAGCCACCGATAGATGAGAACTTTGCCTATTGGTCCGCCTAGTCTTAACGATCAGGAAAATGGTTCTCTTCGTCCCTCGCCCTTGGTACGAACGTTGTTGCCAACATAATTGACAGGCTATCCTTTCACCTGCCTTGCCATCATGACCGTGCCAAATGTTAGCGCCTTCCTGCTTTTAACCCACATGGTGGGCCCATAACCCATAGTCCCACAGGATCAAAACCTGACTCACCGTATATCTTAGATGCCGAAATATTCTTGCATTTGGCTTCGTATCATGTCACAAGCCACCTTCCGGGAGGTGATCTATTCCCGATGCTCTGAACCCCCTTTCTCACACTCTGTTCAGGTATCAATCATTTGTCCATTCGGTTGAAACTTCCTATTGTACCTTCTTACTTTGCTCTCGATGTTTTATTAAGTTTCAACTCGAGAGATAGTTCTGCCTCATTCCCTGAATTGTTCACCAGATATTTAACCCTATAAGGGCCAGTTCTCCCGAAGTTACTCTTTACTTCCCCACTTAAATCTCGGGACGAGATTTCTTGTAGTGGAGGAGATTTGTAACACCACCAGTGTCATGCTACAGTAATCCCCTGTTAATGGTGCCATGTCATCATGTTACTATTGCTAATCTTCACTTGATCCAAATCACAATTCAAATTCAAATCCAATCTAAAGTCAAAAATTCATATTTGTCAGACATGAAAGCTAAAGTGTTCATCATGTGGCAAATATTCTTTCGATAGTATTAGTGGTGAACCAACATTTTTTGCAAAATGTCTAAGTGCCCTTAACTATTTAAAATAGTGGCTAAAACAATTAAATTAAATGCATTTTTTAGTTATAAAATGCTAAACTAATTTAATTATAATGTTAAACTTAATGTGGCAGTAGCCTAAGTTATACTAATATTTTAGGTGTAAGTTTTATAAATTATATAAATGTTTTGCTTTTTGAAAATAAAAGAAAGCAAAGAAGTTTTAATAGAAAAACTAAAACACAGAAAAATGGAAAAGGAGAGAGAGAGAACCCCCTACCCCCTGGGTCCAGCCGCCTGGGCGGCCCAGCCCACCGACCCCAACGGGTCGTTCCTTCCCCTGTTCCCCCGACCAGGGTCGGAACAGGGGCGCGGCTCCGCCCAACCTCATCGCCGGAAGCGTTCCGAGTGGATAAGGCCGCCACGCGCCCCTCGATCCCTTCCCCACTCCACCCACTCCCCTGCTCGCCCTTTCTGCCTCCCCACTCAGATTCCCTTCCCCCACGCACTGCTGCTTCTCTCCACCATGGCCGTCACTGCCGTCTCCTCCGCTCATTCGCCCGCGTAGCCACCGGCCCCTCCTCGACATTCCACCGTGTCTAGCCGCACTGACGACATCGAGTACTGCGTCCCCGACCACCAGCACGACCGGGAGCCACCACCGTAGAAGGATCGGAGCAACTTCCTCCTCTGCATCCACCGGAGTTCGACGTCGACTCCGTTGCCGTCACTGCGTCCCATGCCTCCCCGAGTAGCTCCCCATAACCGCTGTGAGCAGTGATAACCCACAAGTATAGGGGATCATTTGTAGCCTCTTTTGATAAGTAAGAGTGTCGAACCCAACGAGGAGCTAAAGGTAGAACAAATATTCCCTCAAGTTCTATCGACCACTGATACAACTCTACGCACGCTTGACGTTCGCTTTACCTAGAACAAGTATGGAACTAGAAGTATCTTGTAGGTGTTGTTGGATAGTTTTGCAAGATAATAAAGAGTACGTAAATAAAAGATAGGGGCTGTTTAGATAAAGAAGCAATAAAGTAAATATAGCGAGTGTGGAAAAGTGGTGGTAGGAGTTGTGAAATTGTCCCTAAGCAATTGACTACGTTACTAGACCGATAGCAAGTTTCATGTGGGAGAGGCCACTTCTAGCATGTCATCCCTGACTTGGAATTCTATGCACTTATGATTGGAACTATTAGCAAGCATCCGCAACTACTAACGTTCATTAAGGTAAAACCCAACCATAGCATTAAGATATGTTGATCCCCCTTCAATCCCGTATGCATCAATTTCTATGCTAGGTTGAAGCTTCTGTCACTCTTGCCCTCCAATACATAGTCCTATCAACATACAACTAACCCTATGGTGTGATCCACACGCGCACTCATATGATGGGCACCAAAGGACAGCAACATAACCACAAGCAAATTAAACCAATCATAGCAATTCATCAATCACCGATAGGACAAAGAAAATCTACTCAGACATCACAGGATGGCAATACATCATTGGATAACAATATGAAGCATAAAGCACCATGTTCAAGTAGAAGGTACAGCGGGTTGCGGGAGAGTGGACCGCTGAATAGAGATGGGGGAAGGTGATGGAGATGTTGGTGAAGATGGCGGAGGTGTTGGTGTAGATCGCGGTGATGATGATGGCCCCCGGTGGCGTTCCGGCGCCACCGGAAGTGAGGGGGAGAGAGACCCCCTCCTTCTTCTTCTTCCTTGACCTTCTCCCAAGATGGGAGAAGGGTTTCCCCTCTGGTCCATGGTCTCCATGGCGCGGGAGGGGTGAGAGCCCCTCCGAGATTGGATCTATCTCTCTGTCTCTCTCTGTTTCTGCGTTCTGGTTGGCTGCCCTTTCACCGTTTCGTATATATCTGGAGATCCGTAACTCCGATTTTCCTGAAATCTTCGCCGTGATTTTTTACCAAAAATTAGCTTTCTTGCGTCCGAAGTTGAGCAGCAACCACCTTACGGGGGGCCCACGAGGGGTGTAGGCGCGCCCAGGGGGGCAGGCGCGCCCCCCTGCCTCATGCCCCCTCGGGCACCGTCTCGCGTGGATTTTTCTTCCGGAATTTTCCAACTATTCCAAAAATAAGCTCCATCCGTTTTTATCCCGTTTGGATTCCGTTTGATATGGATATTCGGCGAAACAAAAATATGCAACAAACAGGAACTGGCACTGGGCACTGGATCAATATGTTAGTCCCAAAAATAATATAAAAAGTTGCCAAAAGTATATGGAAGTTGTATAATATTGGCATGGAACAATCAAAAATTATAGATACGACGGAGACGTATCAGCATCCCCAAGCTTAATTCCTGCTCGTCCTTGAGTAGGTCAATATAAAAAAGATAATTTTTGATGTGGAATGCTACCTAGCATAATCTTGATCATGTAGTCTGATCATGGCATGAATATTAAGACACGAGTGATTCAAGGCAATAGTCTATCATTTGACATAAAAACAATAATAATTCAAGCCTACTAATAAAGCAATCATGTCTTTTCAAAATAACATGGCCAAAGAAAGTTATCCCTACAAAATCTTATAGTCTGGCTATGCTCCATCTTCACCACACAAAATATTCACATCCTGCACAACCCCGATGACAAGCCAAGCAATTGGTTCATACTTTTTCACGCGCTTCAGCTTTTTCAACCCTCACGCAATACATGAGCGTGAGCCATGGACATTGCACTACAGGTGGAATAGAATAATATGATGGGGGTTATGTGGAGAAGACAAAAAAAGGAGAAAGTCTCACATCGACGCGGCTAATCAATGGGCTATGGAGATGCCCATCAATTGATGTCAATGCGAGGAGTAGGGATTGCCATGCAACTGATGCACTAGAGCTATAAGTGTATGAAAGCTCAACTGAAAACTAAGTGGGTGTGCATCCAACTTGCTTGCTCATGAAGACCTATGGCATTTGAGGAAGCCCATCGTTGGAATATACAAGCCAAGTTCTATAATGAAAATTCCCACTAGTATATGAAAGTGATAAAACAAGAGACTCTCTATCATAAAGATCATGGTGCTACTTTGAAGCACAAGTGTGGTAAAAGGATAGTAACATTGCCCCTTCTCTCTTTTTCTCTCATTTTTTCTTTTTTTTTTCTTTTTTTTTCTTTTTTTTCTCTTTTTTTTATTTTTTCGGTGGGCTTCTTTGGCCTCTTTTTTTATTTGGTCTTCTTTGGCCTCTTTTATTATTATTTTTTGTAAAGTCCGGAGTCTCATCCCGACTTGTGAGGGAATCATAGTCTCCATCATCCTTTCCTCACTGGGGCAATGCTCTAATAATGATGATCATCACACTTTTCTTTACTTACAACTCAATATTACAACTCGATACCTAGAACAAAGATATGACTCTATATGAATGCCTCCGGCGGTGTACCGGGATGTGCAACGATCTAGCATAGCAATGACATCAAACGGACAAGCCATGAAAACATCATGCTAGCTATCTTACGATCATGCAAAGAAATATGACAATAAATGCTCAAGTCATGTATATGATGATGATGGAAGTTGCATGGCAATATATCTCGGAATGGCTATGGAAATGCCATGATAGGTAGGTATGGTGGCTGTTTTGACGAAGATATAATGAGGCTTATGTGTGATAGAGCGTATCATATCACGGGGTTTGGATGCACCGGCGAAGTTTGCACCGACTCTCGAGGTGAGAAAGGGCAATGCACGGTACCGAAGAGGCTAGCGATGATGGAAGGGTGAGAGTGCGTATAATCCATGGACTCAACATTAGTCATAAAGAACCCACATACTTATTGCAAAAGTTTATTAGCCCTCGAAGCAAAGTACTACTACGCATGCCCCTAGGGGGGTAGATTGGTAGGAAAAGACCATCGCTCGTCCCCGACCGCCACTCATAAGGAAGACAATCAATAAATACCTCATGCTCCGACTTCGTCACATAACGGTTCACCATACGTGCATGCTACGGGAATCACAAACCTCAACACAAGTATTTGAACTAATCCACAACTACCCAGAGCATGACTCTAATATCACCATCTTTATATCGCAAAACTATTGCAAGGAATCAAGCATATCATATTCAGCGATCTACAAGTTTTATGTAGGATTTTATGACTAACCATGTGAATGACCAATTCCTGTCATCTCTCTAAATAGATATAAGTGAAGCAAGAGAGTTTAATTCTTTCTACAAAAGATATGCCCACGCTCTAACAAGTATAAGTGAAGCAAAAGAGCATTCTACAAATGGAGGTTTTCTATGTGAAGAGAAACAGGCAATCCAAACTTCAAATAATATAAGTGAAGCACATGAAGCATTCTACAAAGCCATACTCAACGAATATAAGTGAAGTGCAATGAGCATTCTATAAATCAACCAAGTACTATCTCATACCAGCATGGTGCATAAAATAAAAATGAAAACTAAATGCAAAAGACGCTCCAAGATTGCACATATCGCATGAAAGAAACGAATCCGAAAACATACCGATACTTTTTGAAGAAAGAGGGGATGCCTTCCGGGGCATCCCCAAACTTAGATGCTTGAGTCTCCTTGAATATTTACTTGGGGTGCCTCGGGCATCACCAAGATTGAGCTCTTGCCTCTCTTCATTTTTCTCACATCGAGACCTTCTCGATCATCGAACACTTCATCCACACAAAACTTCAACAGAAAACTCGGTAAGATCCGTTAGTATAATAAAGCAAATCACTACTCTAAGTACTGTTGCAAAATAATTCATATTTTGTTTTGGCATTGTGTCTACTGTAGTATAGCTTTTTCATGGCTTAATCCACTGATATAAATTGATAGTTTCATCAAAACAAGCAAACTATGCATCAAAAACATAATCTGTCTAAAACAGAATAGTCTGTAACAATCTGAACATTCACCATACTTATGATACATGAACAATCCTGCCAAAATTAGGAAAAATAAAAATTTGTATAGAAAGACATTGCAAAAGAATCATGACCATTTGACGTTCCAGTATAAAATTAAAAATCGCGCACTACAACCAAAGTTTCTGTCCTGCACCGTACAAACCAACAAACATTGTAAACATCCTAAAGGCAAACCTTGGAACATTATTTTTATAATACAATGGAATTGTACAAGGGGATAATTATTTTTGTTGAAAAGTTTCTGTAATCAAGATTCACAAAGTTTCTGTGAGCATGAACAAAGTTCAAGGCTAGCTCCCACTTCAACAATGCTTGTCTTTCTCACTTCCGCTTTTCTTTTTGAAAAAGTTTGGGGTTCCCCTCTTTATTTTTGTTGTTTTTAAACTATATGAAAGCACTCAACAGAAATAAATGAATCTCTAAAACTTCCGGGTTGTCTCCCTGGCAGCGCTTTCTTTAAAGCCATTAAGCTAGGCAAATAGTGCTCAAGTAGTGATCCACCCGGATCCCAAGGTATATCAAAGCCAATTTGAATTAGCAATGATTTGGCATTTAGTAGTGAGCACAAAGCAACATATATCAAGTAATAACGAAGTCTAACTCTCTTCCTATGCATCGGCATGTAATAAAAGAACAATTCATGTACACAAAGTAAAGGCCAATGCATAGTATAAACAGTTTCTTGCAATTTTTTCGTGTTGGAAACATAAAGAGGCGGAGATGTAGTTCCTATCTCATAATAATTGCAAGTAGGAGCAGCAAGCACATGCATATTATACTCATCAAAATCATCATGTGCAACGGTAAAAGACAACCCATCAATATAATCCTTAATAAGAGCAAACTTCTCCGATATAGTGTAGTCGGGAGAATTCAAAAAGATAATAGGACTATCATGCGTGGGTGAAATAGAAACAATTTCATGTTTAACATAAGGAACTATAGCAAGTTCATCTCCATAAGCATAATTCATATTGGCATCTTGGCCACAAGCATAGCAAGCATCATCAAAAAGGGATATTTCAAGAGAATCAACGGGATCATAACAGTCATCATAGCAATCCTCCTTCCGTAAGCACGAAGGGAAATTAAACAATGTATGAGTTGAAGAGTTACTCTCATTAGAAGGTGGGCACGGGTGATCAATCCGCTCTTCCTCCTTTTGTTCTTCGCTCTCCTCCTCATCTTTTTCATCCAATGAGCTTGCAGTTTCATCAATTTCTTCTTCCATAGACTCCTGCAAAATATTAGTGTCTTCTTGGACAGCGGAGACTTTCTCAATAAATGCATTAATATCGTAATTGAATTCATAATTGGCATAGCAATATTTAAGGATAGCTAAATTTTCAGGTCTATAAACAACATCATAAAGATTTTCAAACTCTTTGAACATAGATTCAATTTCATAAGCACCCATAAAAGCCACAAATTCTTCTATTTGTTCCACATCATAGTAATCATATATACCATTAGCGTAAGAAGCTAAGGTTTTTTTATCATTAAGTTTGCATGAAAAGGGAAGGTGTGGAGAATTCATCCTAGAGCAACAAGTATAATCATATCTCAAGCATAGTTGCCTAGCATACCACTTCAACATATGAATTTGATCCCATAATAGTTTCCCTTTTTGTGTCAAGCGATAATCCCAAAAGTATTCACGTTGATCCAACGTTACTCCCATTACATAATTGAATGGGGTTTTCTCAGGATTATCAAAGTAGTACATAACATCTATCACATAATGAGCATCGAGGGTTTTAGGAGGTTCCCCATCTCCATGAGCAGAAAGTACACCTAATTTTTTTGGTATTTCGTGTTCCATATCCATAACTAAAGATAGAGAACAACTTAGAACAGAAAATAAAAATTACTTAGTGATAAAGCAAACAAGCACACACGAGAATATTCACCCCACACTGACTCCCCGGCAACGGTGCCAGAAAAAGGTCTTGATAACCCACAAGTATAGGGGATCAATTGTAGCCTCTTTCGATAAGTAAGAGTGTCGAACCCAACGAGGAGCTAAAGGTAGAACAAATATTCCCTCAAGTTCTATCGACCACCGATACAACTCTAGCACGCTTGACGTTCGCTTTACCTAGAACAAGTATGAAACTAGAACTACCTTGTAGGTGTTGTAGGATAGTTTTACAAGATAATAAAGAGTACGTAAATAAAAGCTAGGGGCTGTTTAGATAAATAAGCAATAAAGTAAATATAGCGAGTGTGGAAAAGTGGTGGTAGGAGTTGTGAAATTGAACCTAAGCAATTGACTACGTTACTAGACCGATAGCAAGTTTCATGTGGGAGAGACCACTGCTAGTATGTCATCCCTGACTTGGAATTCTATGCACTTATGATTGGAACTATTAGCAAGCATCCGCAACTACTAAAGTTCATTAAGGTAAAACCCAACCATAGCATTAAGATATATTAATCCCCCTTCAATCCCGTATGCATCAATTTCTATGCTAGGTTGAAGCTTCTGTCACTCTTGCCCTCCAATATATAGTCCTATCTACATACAACTAACCCTATGGTGTGATCCACGTGCGCACTCATATGATGGGCACCAAAGGATAGCAACATAACCACAAGCAAATTAAACCAATCATAGCAATTCATCAATCACCGATAGGACAAAGAAAATCTACTCAGACATCATAGGATGGCAACACATGATTGGATAACAATATAAAGCATAAAGCACCATGTTCAAGTAGAAGTTACAGCGAGTTGCGGGAGAGTGGACCACAGAATAGAGATGGGGGAAGGTGATGGAGATGTTGGTGAAGATGGCGGAGGTGTTGGTGTAGATCTTGCATGCTGCTCGGGAGCTGGCCACCAGACCGGCGGGGTGGCCGATGCCTGGAGCTCTTCCAGCAGCGAGGACGCTCGGGAGTCCAGCAGCTCTCCCGAGCTCTACGAGACTCCAAAGACGAGCGATGATAGCTACGTGCCCCCGAGCCTTCGCCACACCCGGAGCAAGGCGGCATCATCTAGCCACCACCGGCGCTGATCTGGATGGAGTTGGCGTCGGGCCTCGGTGGCCCACTGTTGATGATGGCGTCGGTGGTGGCGCCCGGCAATTCGGCCTGCGGAGGTCTTTTCCTTTTATTCCCTGCGAGGAATCAAACCGAACCCCGTGGGGGTGTGTAAAGGATCTGTAATGCCTTTTGTGTTCATATTATCCTTATTATGAAATTGTGCGAATGCGTGTCTTGTTTTGGCTCGGTCTCCCCTTTCCGACTCCGCGGCAACTTGGTGCTCTACGCCGACAGGTCCCGGTCCCCAGGCAGGCTGCAACCGTCGCTGGTATGCCAGGTCGCGTGCCGTGGGTCAAGGCCAGGAGGTGAGCGGCCCGAGATCCAGTAAGAGCTCCTGAGGCGCGATGCTCAGGAGGTCCCCTTTAGCGTTCAAGCGGTCATCAAAAAGTAGGAAAGGGAGGCGGCGTCGCCCCAACAAGGCTGCATAGGTGAGAATCCGGTGCTATAGTTTTTGGTTTAGGGAAAACTTAGCTCTGTAGTCTTGGGTTGGCTCCTCGCGGTGTGCTGAATGCGCGCTTCGACAACTGTGGTGTAGCTAGGATGGGCCTGTATGAGCCTTCCCTTCCCCTCCATGCTCTTCTTGGTGCTCTACGTCCTCAGGTCCCGGCCCTCGAGCGAGCTCAGCCGCCGCTGGTATGCCAGGTCGCGTGCCATGGACAAGGCCAGGGGGTGAGGCCTGGAGAGCCAGTAAGAGCTCCTGAGTCACGATGCTCAGGAGCCCTCCTTTTAACGCGCAAGCGAATCGCATCGGAGAAGAGGGAGCTTGCGGTACCGCCTGTTGTTGCCCTCGGGAGGTCCCTGCAAGTTGGAGCGAGAAGGGGCACTTGTCGCCACTGGCCACTCTGAGGGAGAGCGGAGGCACTGAGGGCCTAGTGAGGTGACGCACCCAGGGTGTGCCGGAGGCCAGAGCTCGACAGCTCAGATTTTTCAGCGTTGCAGGGACGGACCCGAGCACAAGCGTCGTGCCGGTCGGCGGAGTTTCCATTGTGAGGCAGAGAAAACAGTGGTTAGCGATGTGGGAGGCCCCAAGATGTGAGCCAAGCAGGTGATAGCTGAAGATAACTTATGCAGGGAAGCAGGATAACTTAGATAGAAGCTAGAACGGTACGCTCCACTGGGACAGACCCGAGCGGCTTGGGAATGATGCAGCCCGAGGGGCGCTCCCAACAAAGTAAGCTCAAGAACGCTGAAAGATACATGCCACAGGGACAGACCCACGCGGCCTGGGAATGATGCAGCCCGAGGGGCGCTCCCAGCTAAATAAACTTGGAAAGTGTCACCTCGTTCCGTTGTCGAAGTAGTGCTGGAGTGGCTGAAGGCACGTGCTGAGGAAGTCACGCCCCATGAGCTTCCAAGATCCCGAGCCTCCGGAGGCTCCGCAGACCCTGGTGGCTCCAGAAGAGCGGACACCATTGCTGCCTGAACTGCGAGATGGCTGGCCCCCTGGGCCGCCAGGATGCCCCACGTGTGGCACTGGAGGGTGACAGCAACGCTCGGCATGCCGAATGGCATGCGAACGAAGTTGTGAAGCGGGCCCTTGCAGCGCCCCACACGCGAAAGCCAGAAGCGCTCCTGAGATGTGGCCCGGTTGAGCTCCGGGATGTTGATGCAGACGCGCAGCCCGGCATCCTCGCCTAGATGTGGGGCTGCGCCAGGTGGCGGATGGCGGCCGCCGCACATGGCTCGTGCTTCTTGTAGCTCCTGAGTGGTCTTGGTGATGAACTCCTGAGCACCAGGCGCTCCTTGCCTAGTGCCCTCGTGAGGGAAACATGCTGCAAAGCATGCCTCCACTTGGTGCCCGAGCGCCTCCCTCGTGAGGTTGGCTAGGTATGAGGCCCTCCAAGAGAGAGCCCCCAAGCCCAGCCCGAGGAGGGCGCCGGGTGCGCCTTCCTATGCGAGGGACGGGGACGCCCCAGCTGCGGAAGTAGGTGCTGAGGCAGTGCCGCTGGTGATGCTGCTCTCCTATGGTCCTTGGTGAAGCAGCTACTTCCTCGCCTTGGGGGCGACCTCCTGAGGATGATTGGCGCCTTCGTTGTTTGGGTCTTCGGCTGCTGCAGCTTGGCATGCGCGCTCGAGGGCGCACACAACATCTTTCTCTTCGCAGGCGACGGTGATGATGCCAGCGGTTCCAGGTAGCTTGAGGACATTGTAGCCATGGTGAACCACTGCCATGAACTTGGCTAGAGCTAGGTACTCGAGGATGGCGTTATACGGCTAGCGGATGTGGGCGACGTCGAAGTCGATGAGCTCGGTGCGGTAGTTGTCGCGCTTGCGGAAGGTGACAGGAAGGCGGACCTACCCTATCGGTATGGTGGAGCCATCAGTTACTCCGGAGAAGGGCTTGGTGGGCTGTAGCTGATCGTAGGGAACTTGAAGGCGATCGAACATCTTGACGGACAGGACATTCAGCCCTGCTCCGCCGTCAATGAGGGTCTTGGTGACTTGAACGTTGCTGATGATGGGCGAGCAGAGCATGGGGAGTGCGCCAGCGGTTGCCGCGCACTTGAGCTGGTCAGACGAGCTGAAGGTGATGGTGTAATTGGGCCACCTGAGAGGGCGTGTGGCTTCAAACCTGGGGAGCACTGCATTCACCTCACGAGCAAACTGCTTGAAGAGGCGCTGCGAGGCTGGGATCTGTGCACCGCCCAAGATGCAGGCCACGGCGCGTGGCTCCTGAAAGCCCCCAGCCCCCTCATCCTGATGGTGATCGTCATTTCTTCTCGGTGGTGGTGGTAGCGGAGGAAGGCCAATGTTGCCCTGAGGGCGGTCCTCACGAGCCTGATCCCTCCAGGCACCCTGGCGAGGTTGGTCATGCCACTGGTCCTCCCGAGGCCGGTCGCGCCACTCCTGGTGGGGGCCGCTGTCGTCCCAGCGTCCTCCTCTTCGTCCTACTCCTCACCGTAGCCCCGGTCCCTGAGCTCGGGGCGTTGACCGAAGCGTCCATCTCGGATGGCCCTGAGCTCCTGGCAGCCACTGGTGTTGTGGTTGTGTAGGTTGTGGTAGGTGCAGAAGGGTCGGCTATTCTTGGAAGGCTCTGATTGGTCACGCCCACGCTTCGTGTCTGGCTCCACCACAAGTACGGCAGCTCCCTTGCGCTTCACGTCCTTGGCTTTGGCCTTCTTTTCCTCTGGGTCTGCAACTGGGAGCTCAAGAAGGGAAAGGCGTCCCTCCTCAGCTCTAGCACACTTGGTCGCCAAGTTGAACATTTCAAGAGCGGTGCACAGATATTCATGGATGGCGAGCTCTTCTTTCATCTTGATGTCACAGACGCCATCAGAGAAGGCTGAGATGATGGCTTCGCCCGTCACCTTGGGGATTTTGAGGAGAACGTTGTTGAAGCGCTGAATGTACTTCTGCAGGGTTTCTCCGGGTTGCTGCTTAATGCGACGCAGGTCACCCACGGCCGGGGGGCGGTCGCGAGTACCCTCGAAGTTAGCGACAAAGCGTTCACGCATCTCGCTCCAGGAGGAGATCGAGCTCGCGGGCAGGTTCAAGAGCCATGAGCGGGCCCCGTCCTTGAGGGCCATGGGAAACCAGTTCGCCATGACCTTCTCGTCGCCGTTGGCTGCTTCGATGCTGAGCTCGTAGAGCTGCAAAAACTCTGCAGGGTCGGGGTTGCCGTCGTAGCGAGGAGGCAGATCCGGCTTGAACTTGCTGGGCCAGACGACGCTACGCAGTTCAGGAGAGAAAGCACGGCAGCCGGCCGTGGCGACTGGTGCACGTCAAGGAGGTAGAACTTGGTCTTGGCGCCCTTGAGCCGCCACCATGAGCGGTGCACGGTCCTAGCGCAGGAGGCAGTCTTGACGTAGCGGTGCCGGGAGCGGAGGAGCATCTCCCCGCGGCGGAGGGACCTCCTGGCAGCTTCCTTCTTCACATGCAGGCACGCGGCAAGGGGGGTCGCAATGCGGGGCCACATGCCTTGGCGCCAGGATGCCGTCTTGGTGCTGAGGTGGTGGAGGAGCTCCGTGGGCCACGTCGCCCGCCGCTGGTGGAGGGCGAGGCAAAGAGAGGAACGGTGCAGGAGAGCCCCCAGCGGCACTGGGGAGCTCGGCGATGCGATCGAGCTAGTCCTCATAGAGGTCGTCGTCAGGGCGGTAGCGCAGGAGCAAGCGTGCCATGAGCAGCGTGGCCTGCGCATCCCTGGGTGCGCGGCGAGCGTGGGAGGACGAACCGGCCTGAGTCAGCGACGAAGTGGCGGTGCGGCCGTCTCTCCGAACCGAGGGGTGTAGTGACGAGGCCTGCTGCTCGTTGAGCGCTGGGCCGGTGGCGGGACGGCTGGTGACGGGGAGCGACGGGGAGGCCCGCCGACAGGAGCAGTCTGAGCGACGCGGGTGGCGATGGCGGCCCGGCGCTCAGCACGAGCCTTGCGCGCGTCAGCCATGGACTTGACGGAGCAGTGGATCATGAATCGGCGGGAATAAAGCTTCAGCACACCCCTACCTGGCATGCCAAATGTCGGATTTCGGGTTCCGGCAAAACCCTTGAGGTTTGAACTCTGGGGTGCGCAAGAAGATCTCTCCCCTACTCTAGCGCACTCACGCTCAATCCATGCCTAACTATGCAAGCTCGCAAAACAAGGACACACAAGATTTATACTGGTTCGGGCCACCGTTGTGGTGTAATACCCTACTCCAGTGTGGTGGTGGTGGATTGCCTCTTGGGCTTGGATGAACAGTTATAAGGGAAGAACAGCCTCCGGAGGAGAGGTGTTCTTGTGCTCGTCAAGCTGGGAATGATGGGATGGATGTGATCTAGATGAGCTGCGCCTCGATGAGATTACCTCATCTCTCCCCCCGATCCCTCTCTACGGTGGTGGCTAGTCCTATTTATAGGGGGGCCGGTCCTCTCCGCAAATATTGAGCGGGAAGGGATGCCACAACGGCCAAATTCGAAGGCAGACAACTGGTACAAGTTATCCTGACTAAAGGTGGTCTTTGCCTGCAAAGGCTCTGGTGGTGACGCCGTCTTGGGCTCCACGGTGACCTCCGTTGTGCTGTCCTGCTGGTCCTGGTCTTGTTGCACCAATATGGAAACCTTTGTCTGCTGCCTCGGTACTCCTCGCCTACGCTTGCTCCCTTAGCACCAAAGAGGAAGCGAGGACACTATGCGCGCTGGCGCCTGCCTGGCGCCCGCCTGGCCTTGGTCGTCATGGCTTGCGTCATGGGAACCTCACGAGGTACCCCGTGCCTTGATATCTCCACTCCTCATGAGCCAGCCTGATGAGACTGCACCCGAGGAGGTCTCGCGTCGTTCGCCTCGCGAGGCTTGGCCCCTCGCGAGGGTCTTGGTCGCCCTGCTGGTGAAGTTGGGTCGTACTAGGACGCTAGAGGAGCCACGCCCTGCGCCGCAGGCAGGCAAGTCTGGGGACCCCCGTTCCCAGAACGTTGACAGCGTGGCCGGGCATTCTTATCCCTTGCTGCAAGTCCTCGAGATGGGGCGACGGGGTCACATCTATCGAGAGTCTCTACTTGTTACCGCGCGATCCTAATCCGCTACGATTTGGATATTTGATCTGAGGGGCCTCTGGCCTGATAGCACTAACCATCACGTGGGCATAGTATGGGCGTTCTGCGTCGTATGCATCAGCCGAAGCTTAATAGACGTCAGCAACTGAGCGGCGCGCACCGGGTTGGACTAGTAAGCACCTGCCTTTTTAAGGAGGTAGCTAGGTCTGCTCACCAGCCGCGTTCGCAACGTGCAGGAGTTCCTGGGGCGATGGCCCATGACCCCTGGGGGCATAGGTTTAGTCCGGCGTGCTGACCTCTCTATTTAGCCTAGGTTGGTTTGCGGCGTATTGTTTAGCCGAGGCCGGGCATGACCCAGGAAAGTGTGTCCGGCCGGAGTTAATCGAACATTGTGGGTAAGTTGGTGCACCCCTGCAGGGAAGAAAACATCTATCAATAGCCCGTCCTACGGTAACAGACACTTGGAGTTGTATCCCGATCGATACAACTAGTACTGGATACTTGAGATGAGAACTGGATAGTATGGCTCTGGGATTGCTTTCTTGTAGGGAGTCGAGGAAGGATCTCTGGGCGAGGTTGATGACACTACTACTACTTTACTTTATGCCACTCTTATCTCCTCTGATGCTGTAAGATTCTTGGAGCTGCTTGAAGATACTGAAGATGCTAGTCTTCGATAGGGCTAGGCCTTCTCTCTATTCTGGCATTTCTGCAGCCCAGTCCACATATACAGTCTTCCGTTGATAATAGTGCATATGTAGTGTAGATCCTTGCTTGCTGAGTACTTCAGATGAGTACTCACGGTTGCTTTGTTTCCTCTTTTCCCCCTTTTCCATTCTTCTCGGATGTCGCAACTAGATGGTGGAGTCCAGGAGCCAGATGCTACCACTGACGACTACTACAACCCGGAGGGTGCTTACTACTACATGGAGGCCGCCGACGACCAGGAGTAGTTAGGAGGCTCCCAGGCAGGAGGCCTTGCCTTTTCGATCATGTTACTTTTGTGCTAGCCTTCTTAAGGCAAACTTGTTTAACTTATGTCTGTACTCAGATATTGTTGCTTCTGCTGACTCGTTTGTATTTAAGCTAATGTAGTCGAGCCCTCGAGGCCCCTGGCTTGTAATATAAAGCTTGTATTATTTTAATTTGTGTCTAGAGTTGTGTTGTGATATGTTCCCGTGAGTACTTGCTCTTGATCATACATATTTGCGATTATGATTAGTGTACGATTGAATCAAGGGCGTCACAAGTTAGTATCAGATCAAGGATTGCATGTAGGAAGCCCACTTTGGCTGTGTGGCTTACGGCCCACGTCGCCATTGGGTGGTATTAGGATCTTTTACTCCTCGTCTATACTCTAGGAATCTGATCTCTCGTGTATTCGGGTTAAATGATTTTGCTAACAACTCTAGGTTCTCGTAAATACTCTCTCCCGGAGAGCCCCTCACTCCAAATGATCGCCTGCTTCACCAGAAGACTTCAAAGATACTCTCCGGTGTTCTCCCGAGAACATGTGCTCATCGCTTTTGCAATTACCTTCCACCGACAACCCCTATGGATAACAACATACAACTACCATTCATACTTCCATTCCCCGCTGCTCTTGTTATTACAAGATGCCCCGAAATACTTTTGTTGTCCCGAGAATCCTTTGAGCTTCCTGCCTTGCAGTACTTTACCACATGAATACCTCTACGGATAATTCCTCACACTTACCGAGTATCCGCTCATCCCCATTTTTTCATGTGTTTCACAATAGTCTTCGAAATACTATTTGGTATTCTAGAAATCCTAGCAGCCTAATGCTCCTGAAGTTCTTGCCTTCCGACATTATGGTTAATTCCTTATATCTAGTAATCTTCGTTGGCATAATTTGTCATCGTCATATTGAGCATTTGATTCGATGTATTCGTGAATGCTCGCAATGATCAGTCGCAACTAGAATTCTTCCCTTCGGCTCAGACGTGTTACCAAACATGAGTTGATTCTCGGCAAATCAAACCTTGATTGATTGCCCATCTAATTCTATTCTACTTACTCCTCTTTTGATTAGAGCATTTGCTTCTGATCCTCCGATATGGAAATCATAGTTCCTTTGAATTTAAGCATCGAATTGTTCGGATGTTTTCATAATCCAATGACATGGCATTCTTTCTTCCTCTGGTTGAGTACCAATACTCCCCTCAGATCCTTTGTTGACCACCTGGTCCTTTGGTTGGTTATGACCCGATAGTTCCTTCGTAAATCCGAACCCCTTTACGAATTCTTCCCATGATACATAATGCCTTTGGCAATTTGTATCCTTTTCTCTTGACAACCCTACTCTACCTTCGAGCTTGTGTTATTTACTCTTGAAGATTGTGGTGTATGTTCCCGAGATGCCCTGATGGGTTGAACATATGACTTCCCTAACCCGTGTGAACCCGAAGGTTATGCAAGTTTTACTCTACTGGCGTTTCGTCAGATAAAATTTTCAACACTACAAATTCTTTGAAATCAAGAAGTGAATGAAGAGTTCTGTATTGGAGAAGTGGGAGTCGACCTTGAACTTTGTGTTCATGCCCATGGACACGATGCGGATCTTATCATGGAAGCTTCTTATAAAAGTAACTACCCCCTTCTTATAAGTTCATCTTGTAACTGTAGTTTGGTCCTTGGCAACCGAGTTTCTGACCATGATTGTTCACCTTTGATTCCATTTCTTGGATAAGTTAAAGTACTTGCCTTCTGCAGATGAATACACCTGTCCAAACTCTATTCTGCCCTATCTTCGGGAATTACCCTCTAGTATCTTGAGAATATCAAAGAACTGTGTTGCTTCCTAGGAGTCTTCTTCTAGTATTGCTTCTCACCCATTTTCAGACTTCCCCCGGGTTCTGAGTTGTTAGTCACTCGAGAACACCGATAGGTGAATCGGTCATGCACTCCGATTCAACAACTCTAAGTAATTTTCGTTACTTATGAGTTTAATATTCCTTCAAGTCATTCCTAGCCTGATCGACTATATCATTATCGTGCTAAATTTTAACTGTGCTACCTGGTCCTTCTTCCCGAAGCACAATTTTCTACGATGAGCTAAGCATACATCGGTCTTCCTCGTCATATCATTTCGCCTTGAACGACAAGCTTGATTTCAAGTTTGTGTCGTACCCGTGTTTCCAATAACCTTTCGCTTCATCATTCCTTTGACTTGATGTCATCGCCGATCAATTACATCTTCATGAAACCTCTGGACCAATATGTCGTGACCATCATCAACATTCTGAGCTCTTCCAGGTTACCAATCGAATTCATGATTAGAAATACAATCTTTGCCCCCTCGATGAATTGTTGCTGAGCTCGTCAGCCACAAAATCATCTTTTTCTTGTTGAAATTGTATGGCTTATTTTATAAGTTGTTCCGACGGATCCTTTGTGTATCCGAAGTCTGACCTCTCCCTGATGACCATGTCAACACTACCCCGAAGCATGCGTGTGGTACTCCAATCTTCAACTAGAACATTGGGAGCGCAATGCTAACTGTTCTTGATCAATTATCCAAACACTGTTGTATGGGTAAACCTCATAAATTCCTTGCCCCTTTGTCTAAATGGTTTAATACTTGGAGCCCTATAATGCTCTGCCTTCCCTTGGGAAAGTTATACTCTAATACTTGGGTATAAACACATTTCCTTTCCATTGGTCTAATTATCATAATAATCACATTTTCCTTCCATTATTTTGTTTCACCTTTCTTGTAATGTAACTTGTTTGAGCAAAGATAATTCCCTACTCAGATATTGTTGCTTCCGCTGACTCGTTTGTATTCAAGATGATATATTCGAGCCCTTGAGGCCCCTGGCTTGTAATATAAAGCCTGTATTATTTCAATTTGTGTCTAGAGTTGTGTTGTGATATCTTTCCATGAGTCCATGATCTTGATCATACACATTTGCGTGTATGATTAGTGTACGATTGAATCGAGGGCGTCACACTCTGGCTTAGTTGAGTACGTTGTGTGACCTCTTATAGTGGTAGACTAGCAGATGTAGTTATATATGTAGGTGTACCGGTCTACCCAGGGTTAAGAGGGAACACTTCAGAAAGACTATGTCTCGATCTTCTGATTCTCAAACACTAGGCAGTGCGAGGACTACACAGGAGGTTATCGAGTCTGGTGGGGAAAAGTGTGCAAACCTCTGCAGAGTGTCAAACTAATCGATTAGCCGTGTCCCGGTTATGGACAATTTGAGCATCTAGAAAGTGGGAATTGAGCAACCTCATCACTCTAAATAATCTAATGGGTTTTAATTAATTTGGGCATAGATTGAATGGAGCAACCATTACAACTATATTATGATGAACTTTGTAGTAACAATATGATATTCTTTTGATAGGGAATATCAGCTTTATGCAAATTAAACTTAGAACCTTCCACCAGCCATATTGCATGTAGAAGTAGGACATTTATTCATCTCTTATGGTGTGACTTGCCAGTACATTCAACGTACTGACCTACACAGCTACAATGTATCATGTTGCAGGATTTCTACGACGAGTGAGTTTTGTTATAGGGTTACGGTCCGCACTTAACTTGCCGATGGCGTTGATGGAACTCCACACCCGTTTGCCTGTTTCCGCTGAGATTCTTAAGGTATATATCTGTTTTCGTTACTTATACATGTGATTGCACTTTGATATATACATTGATGTACTGTGTGTGTGCTAGCATACCATCCAGGGATAGCATAGATACACAGAGACATGACCGTCTGAGGTCGGGTCGTTACAGAAATGGTATCAGAGCACATGTTGACTGTAGGACGTGACCCTAGGAAATGGCTTAGTACCAGCAAGACCCCGAGAGAACAAATTTTCCTTTTTTGCCTTGGAATTTTCCCTCAACTTTTGAACCCTTGACCAAAACTCTTCTTATTTCCAAATTTTAGATGGAGAATTTCACCCTGAACACCAGAGTGCACTATAAGGACGTCCTTTGTGGTCCAGCCCTCGTGGCATTGGTCAGACTGCTGAAGTTGTCGATACCGGAGATCAAGGTGAACAAGAGAAGAACCGGAAAATGGGGCATTAAGACTTGAGTTTTTGGACGTCAAGGAGATCCCAAGAAAGGAGACATCACATATGAGATGATAGCCCGCAACTAGGATATGGGCATCAACACTGCCATTCATGATGCAATTGCACGCCTGTGCTATTGTCATCGTAATGAGCTAGGCAAGAACAATTTTGGAAAGCTTGGATGGCAGAAAGCTGGTGGAGCACATATCTTATTGACGAAGGAGCAGAAGATGAAGTTTTCAGCTCTGACGGTGTATAACCAAGACTTGGAGCATTACATCAAGAACCTCCAGATGGACCTTCTCGAAATTCGATAAGGAAGCACTACATGAAGAACTCAAGGCCCAGAAGCTGGAAGTAACCAAGCATGCGGAGAAAGACCTTGAAGTTCAGAAACTTTGTCAGGAACTGGAGAACAGCAGGACCATAGATCATGCCAAAGATGTTGAGATCCAGAAGCTCAAGAATCAAGTCCAAGACATACTGGGACGCCACAGGAAACTCCGTCTTGACAGAGATTATCTGGCTGAAGAACTTGAGAATATCCAACACAAGCAGAAGAAGCCCCGTGGAGACCAGAACGAAGATCTAGAGAAGTTAGATTAGTAGTAGACCACCATGAGAAAATAAGTTTGAACATTTATGATTTGAGTATCTGACCATACATACTTATGTGGGTAGAAGTATGTCGGTGTACAAAACTAGGAGCGCATCTTTGTACCCCTTTACGTGTGCACGGGCAGTCAGAGCCGCGCCCGCGGCCACACCAAGCAGAGAGAGGGGGGTGAGCCAAGGTAAGGCCAAGACCGAGGCCACAAAGAGCAGAGGGACGGAGCAGGTTTCCCTGGCAAGACCCTTGCCGGGGCAACCTCAGCGGCCCCGGCAAGATCCTTGTTGGGGCAGCCCGCCCCACACCAACAGAGAGAGCTACCCTTGAGCCCACGGCCGCCCACGCCGCCGTCAACGTGGGGTCAGGGCTCGGGAAGGCACCTCTGTGGTGGCATGCAGATCTTTGTGAAGACATACTCAAGGTCAGATGAGGATTAGAAGACAAACAATCCTCGGCAAGATCCTTACCGAGGGAGGCTACCAAGGCCCCCGGCAAGACCCTTGCCAGGGACGACAGCACGCCACAGCGAGACCCTTGCTGGGCCACCCGGCAAGGCCCTCGCCAAAGACACCGACAAGGCCGCCGCCAGGCCCGCGTCGGCCAATCTTCCACCGCCTTTCGCATGCAGCCGCCAGCCCAACCAGCTGGGCAGGCACCTGCGTGGCGACGCACAGCTCCCGGGCCAACTCATCAAGCGCCTACGTGGCGGCATGCAGATCTTCGTGGAAGCTCCACCACCGCGCCACCACAGCTGCCTGCCTGCCTACATGGCACCGCATGCACCGCTGGCCAGGGCGCGTGTCGAAGCAAGGAGGAGCGGCGACGGACGGGACGGGCCTCGCCCCCGTCCCCGATAAAGCAAGGGGAGACCTAAGCGATGCATTAAATGCATCTTGTCCTGTAATACAAGGGATAACCTCGCCACACTATACACCTTTCCACCTCCTGTGTGCCACTGCGGCAACCCCTTTTCCTATAAAAGGAGGCCCAAGGCGACCAGGAGAAGGATTCGGCTTTTTGGGAGCTCGTTACACCGCGTAGCTAGTTCCAGAACTCAGAATACATCCACCAAAGCAGGACTAGGGTTTTACGCATCCTCGTGGCCTGAACCTGGGTAAACGAACTGCATGCTCTCTCTTAGACTTGCTCTTCTCTCAACCACGCGCCCCGCAACCGCAGTAGGGATTCTCGTGATCCCATAGGTGTCGTTTCCCACCGACATCTTTGGCGCGCCAGGTAGGGGGCGCGATTGTGAGAATCTGGTCTGATAGTTAGCCTAGCGGCTCTTCGTCGCTTTCGGTCGATGAGAATAAGCCGGCTGGAGAAACGACGCCGGCTCGGCAACAGAAAAGCTAAGTTATTCAGAGCCTTGAGTTATTTCCTCTTTTATCTAAGGTTATCGTCCTCGAAGATCTCGCCTATGTATGAGAAACCTGCACGCAAAGGGGCCCTCCCACAATTGGCAACGCCCTTGTTCTGTTTCGAGTCCGCTCAACAGCTCAAAGCGGCCGCATCGAGAGTGGCGGGGTAGCCTTCCGCACTCGGCAACGCTCCCGACTCTGACTCGATTCAAGCTCGATAGTTCGGGCGGCCGCGCTGGGGGCGGCAAGGTGGTCCGCCCGGCAGCAAGCACACCCGGCAGGCCAATGGGGATCCGTCCTCATGACGCCGCCCTGGGTTTACGCGCCGGCGGGCCTACCCAGTAACGTAGGGTGGACATACAAAGGAGAATTGAACAGGAAAATAACATGCATAATATAAAACTGCTGCAGAGTTATATTACATCAATTGCCGCCGCGGTTCTAACTAAAGATAAACAATGTCTTGGTCATGAACCTGCAGCGGCGAAGAGAAACGGGGTGCCTAATCCCGGCGCTGGCCCTCCACCCTCCGAATTCTGTTGATACCGCTGATGACGGGCTTGATACGCTCCCTGAGCGGTGCGAGGTCAGTACCCTCCGGCAAGCTTTCCAGCGCGGCGTCGAAGTCGAGGTTGGGGTTCCAGTACGCCACCTTGGTGAGAACCTTGGTCATGGCACCCCGGCAAAGCTGTCGAGACTCTTCGGCCAGCCAAGCCGCCCTGTCAGAGTGAAACTGCTCCAGGGCCCCGAGAACACCCTCGAAGAACAGGGTCAACTTGGCGTTGGTGGTCCCGCTGCGCTCCGGAGCCAGCGGTTCTGGCCCTCCACAGCGTCCTGGTGATTGGCGGCCTCGTCCCTCTGCAGTTGCTTCTCGGTCTCCAGCTCCTTGGCCAGGGTCCCCTCACGGGCTGTGGTCTCCGACAACACCTTCTCAAGACCCTCCAACTTCAGCTTGAGGTCTTTGATGGAGTTGTTGGCCTCGGCAAGCTCCCCGGCCTTGCTGATGACCGCGCCCTGCGCCTCCGTCAGGGCACTGTTAAGCGTGTCCTTTTCCTGGGACAGCTTCAGGGCCTGCTCCTTCAGCCTGTCGCGCTCCGCCTCCAGCTCCCGCACCTTGTCGGCGTGAACCAGGGCCTGGGCATCGAGTGCCTCTTTGTGCCTCTGCTCCAGCCCTTGGGTCCGCTGCGTGACGAGCTCATCCACCTTCTCGTCCCTGGCAAGGAGCTGGGCCTTGATGTCCGCCTCGCGTTTGACGAGGTCCTCCTCCTGGGAATCCAGGGCGGCCTGCCGCTACACCTGCGCGGCCTCAGCCTTGGCGGCCTCGTCCTTCACCACGTCCCGGGCCTTGTCCTGGGCCTTGATGTTCGCCTCACGTTTGATGAGCTCCTCCTCCTGGGAATCCAGGGCGGCCTGCCGCTGCACCAGCACAGCCTCAGCCTTGGCGGCCTCGTCCTTCACCACGTCCTGGGCCTTGTCCACCTCGGCCCTCTCCAGCACCAATGCTACCTTCTCCTCCGCCAACTAGGCCCGGTTGTTCTCCAGCTCTTGCCGGGACTCGTCGAACCTGGCTTTCGTCTGGGTGACGCGGGCCTTGAGCTCCTCCTCGGCTCGGTCCACGACCGCCGATCTGGAGTCCACCTTGTCCTGACGAGTGCGGTAGCGCGCCTAGAGCTTCCGGAAGCTGGCGCCCATACGCGGAGGAGCCGCTCTTCCTGCGAACCATCGCCGCCAATAATCTGCTCGTCGACGACTTCAAGCCCAACGGCGGCAAGCACCTCGTCGTCAAACACCTCTCCTTCAACAGGCGTCCTGGTGCTCGACGCGCCTGGAAGGTGGACGAAAAAGTCGTCGCTCACCCTCAGGTACTTGCCGGAGCCGGAAGCAGCAAAGGAGGAAGGCTGGTCACCAGCCTCCTCCTCTGTCTCCCCGGCAAGCCCCTTGCCGGCCTCCCCAGCGGCAGCCTTGCCGGCCTCCCCGGTAGGCCCCTCGACGGCGGTCTCAGCGCCGTCCTTGGCGGCCTCCTCGGCGGCGGCGGCCTCGGCGCCGTCCTTGGCGGCCTCCTCGGCGGCGATCTTCTTGGCGTCCGCTTCTGCGGCCTTGGCGACGCCCTCGATGACGGCGTCCACGTCCTCTGGGTCCACCGAGGAGGAGCCACCAGCATCCGGGTTCGCCTCCCCCTCCTCCGTGTGCATGGGCTCGGTGCTCGGCGCCCTTGCCGGGGACGCCCCTTGGGGCGGCGTGGTCGAGGGGGGCGGCACGACAGGAGTGGCCCCCAGCGGCTCCTCCTGCTACTGCCCTCCTCCTGCGAACTCGACGAGTCAGCGCCGGTGCATGCCTCACCCAACACACGTCGACGAGGGAGCGAGCGGCGAGCTTACGCTGGGGGCTGCCTCGGGGGCTGTTGTCTGGGCTGCTCACCACCACCAGTGGCGCGCTCGAAGGGCCAGCCGGGGGCTGGCCGCCCGCCGAGACCTTGGCCCTCTTCACTCGTTGGGCCAGCGTCTCTGTGTCCCTGCGAAGATGAAGAAAGATCGAGATGAGGAGCACGGCTAGAGGAGTTGGACGTGACGAAAGGAAACAGACACTTACTCGTCATCCACTTCCTCTTTTGCCGCCTTCCTCTTCCCCCTCGGGCTGAGGGACCCGAAGTCAAAGGCAAACCCCGTGTTGATGCTTGCCGGAGGAGGGGAAGAAGGTGGAGTCAGGGAGCGCTTGGGCGACGAGGAGGCGCTTGCTTTCTTCCTCGCCCCCGCGGCCTTCACCGACTTCCTCGCCGCCGCAGCCTTGGCGGCCTCCGCCTCCTCCACGTCCTTTCTAGACCGCGTCTAGCGAATGAGCTGCCCCTCAGCAGACCATTGCTGCTGCACAGGCCTGCCGGGATGGACCGGCACGCCAGAGGCGGCCCGCCGCAGGACGCGTTTCCTCCTGGTGGCCAAGGGGGTGTCGTGTTCCTCCTCCTCTTCCGCGGACGTCCCCTCGCCCACATCCTCGACAATGTGGGCTCCAGAGCTTGCCGCTACGACGGCCGCCACCCACGCGGTGATCTCCTGGTCCTCTGCAGCGATGCTGGCCTCGTCCGCCACATCGCCGGTGTTGCCAGCCTCCCGAGCAAGCGCCGCCTCCGCCGCCCTACGGGCAATGTAATCCAGCTCCTGCGGGGTGGTGTCGCGGATGAGCACCGGCTCGGGGTGGGCGTAACCTTCCGACAGGCTGTCGAAGAATGCCTGCACCATCTCTGCTGGTGGCTCGGCCCAGCGTGGGACAGGGCCATGCGCGTTGTAGTCCGGCATCATGGCGATGATATCGGACCGGCACGAGTTGTTGCTCAGCGGGACCACTCCCCTCGGCAACCCAAACAAGGGCCCCTTGGGGACCTTGCCGGCCTTTGTGGCCCTGCCAGTCCTCTCGGCCTTGCCATCATCGTCCACGATGACCTGGAAGAGCCTCTGACAAAAATGGGCGTGCCCCATTATTGTGAAGTTGTTGTCCAGGCCGGGCCGGAGCCTCATGACGTCCGCCGCGTTCTTGAAATCCCAGGCTGGCCTCCCCATGGCGTGCAGCGGGGCGATTCGGCGATGGAGAAAATCTGCCCCGATCATCTCAAGGGTGAGACCGGCGTTGGTGAGGCGGAGGATCCTGGTGACGGCGATCGTGAGGTTCGCGTCGCCAGCATCGACTTCGCTCCAGTTCCTGCCGCGGACCGGCGGGCTCTAACGAACCCGGCAAAACTCTTGTGGATCCTCCTCCACAATCCAGAGCCACTGGCCCCGCCACTCTTCCCACCTCTCCTTCATGGCGCCCTCCGGGTAGGTGCCCTTCACCTCGACCCTCGGGACCCAGGTGATGCACCCCGAGATGGCCTCCCCTGGCTGGATACGAGGGACGAAGTAGTGGCGGAACAGGGCCGTGTTGGGCACCACCCTAGCGAAACCCTCGCAGAGGTGGGCAAAGAAGGCCATGCACGCCACACCGTTCGGGGTGAAATCGAGAAGATGGAAGCCGAAGGTGTGCATGATGTCGTTGAAAAAGTCGGAAAATGGAGGGCAAAGTCCGCAAGAGAAATAGTCGACGAAGAAGGGATACCGGTTTGGGCCGGGCTCGACACAGGCGGCGGGGATGACGCGCGTGGCGGGATGCCCTGTCCCCTCTCCCCCCGTCTTGCGCCCCCACAAAGGCTTGAAGTAGTCCCTGAGGTGGACCGCGTCGACCTCAGGGTCGAAATAGGCGAGCTGCGTCCGCCGCGCCGCCAGCTCGCTCTCCGGCGTTGTCTTCACCGCGGTTTCCTTGGCCACTCCCTTGCCCTTGGTGGATTTAGGCGCCATGGCGGCTAGGGGGGGCAAGAAGCAGAAAATGGCGAAGGCACAGCGGCGGCAAGCAAACAGCGAAAGCTTAGGGAGGGAGGAGAAGGGGGCGGCCGCTCTGAGATTGGAAAGGACGCAAGAGGGGAAAGGGTGAGCAGTACGCCCGCGGTGATTCCTTTTTACGGGGAAGGCGCGGACCGCTCCACTTCCCATTAACTATGATGACGCATGCGTGTCAAAACCGCCCCACGCATGCCACCCACGTCACGCACGCCCCTCCACACCGCGCCGCGCGCGGGTCGTCGGAACCGCAGCGCGCGAAAAATCTTACCACGGTAAAAACCGCCCCGCCTGCCCACGCACCGTTTTGGGCCTGACCCAACAACGTGTCGCACTTATGAGTGGCCCAGGCCCGGGGGCTCCTGTCGGTGTACAAAACTAGGGGCGCATCTTTGTACCCCTTTACCTGTGCACGGGCAGTCAGAGCCGCGCCCGCGGCCACACCAAGCAGAGCGAGGGAGGTGAGCCAAGGTAAGTCCAAGACCAAGGCCACAAAGAGAAGAGGGACGGAGCAGGTTCCCCTGGCAAGACCCTTGCCGGGGCAACCTCAGCGGCCCTGGCAAGATCCTTGCCGGGGCATCCCGTCCAACGCCAACAGAGAGAGCTACCCTTGAGCCCACGGCCGCCCACGCCGTCGTCAACGTGGGGCCAGGGCTCGGGAAGGCACCTCTGTGGTGGCATGCAGATCTTTGTGAAGACATACTCAAGGTCAGATGAGGATTAGAAGACAAACAATCGTCGGCAAGATATTTGCCGAGGGAGGCTACCAAGGCCCCCGGCAAGACCCTTGCCGGGGACGACAGCACGCCACAGCGAGACCCTTGCTGGGCCACCCGGCAAGGCCCTCGCCAAAGACACCGACGAGGCCGCCGGCAGGCCCGCGTCGGCCAAGCTTCCATCGCCTTTCGCATGCAGCTGCCAGCCCAACCAGCTGGGCAGGCACCTGTGTGGCGACGCACAGCTCCCGGGCCAACTCATCAAGCGCCTACGTGGCGGCATGCCGATCTTCGTGGAAGCTCCACCACCGCGCCACCACAGCTGCCTGCCTGCCTACATGGCACCGCATGCACCGCTGGCCAGGACGCGTGTCGAAGCAAGGAGGAGCGGCGACGGACGGGACGGGCCTCGCCCCCGTCCCCGATAAAGCAAGGGGACACCTAAGCGATGCATTAAATGCATCTTGTCTTGTAATACGAGGGATAACCTCGCCACACTATACACCTTTCCACCTCCTGCGTGCCACTGTGGCGACCCCTTTTCCTATAAAAGGAGGCCCAAGGCGACTAGGAGAAGGATTCGGCTTTTTGGGAGCTCGTTACACCCCGTAGCTAGTTCCAGAACTCAGAATACATCCACCAAAGCAGGACTAGGGTTTTACGCATCCTCGCGGCCCGAACCTGGGTAAACGAACCGCGTGCTCTCTGTTAGACCTGCTCTTCTCTCAACCCCGCGCCCCGCAACCGCAGTAGGGATTCTCGTGATCCCATAGGTGTTGTTTCCCACCGACACAGTACTATATTAATGTTTGATTGAATGAATGTGTGAATCATGATTGAGTTGTGTGATGTGTGTATCTCTCTCTATCCCTCTAACTCTGCCTCATCCCAAAAGCCTTGGACCCAACAGATGATGAATGAAGATGGACTCAAATTCTTGAGACTAAAGACTTAGTTGGAGACTGAGCAATGGATTCGGAACATGGAGAATCACCGGAGGAACAACCTTGTTGAAAGAAAGGATGAAGTACCCTTTGCTCTTCATCACCTTGAAGTAAGTGCCGCAACATGGTGGAAAATGCATCAAGCCATACAAGGATGGAATGGAGCAAAGACTTGGGAAGAATTCAAGACGACTCTACTAAGGTCTCGTCTTACCCGGAAGCCTTACGATAATAAGATGATGAAGAAACCTTGTGCATGTAAGATTTGCGGAGAAGTTGAACACACCCATGAAGAACACAAGGACGGATTCCCACATTGTAAAGAAAATCACCCAGCTGAAGAATGCCCAACCTGGCAGGTTACATGTTTCTTATGTGAAGGAACGGATCACTACCCTGCTCAGTGTCACATTTATCCCATGGTACAACAATATACCCGGAAGCAGAAGGAAGGAATGAAGGAAGCCCTCCGAGAAGGTATGAAAGAACCTGTGATGAAGGACGATGTTGAAAACCCCGATGGAGAAGGCCTAACCAGATTTTATTCCAAAGCCTGCTATTCATGTGGAGAAAAAGGACATTTTTCACAGTATTGCACCAAGGAAAGAAAAGAAAATCCAGGATACTTCCCGATAGAAGAAGTGGAATTTGATCCACATGAAATGGAAGCCCTGATCGGTACGAAGAAGTCCCCGAAGAGGAAACGAATACCTCCCCAGAGT
The DNA here is from genome assembly GCF_018294505.1 of Triticum aestivum. Classification (NCBI taxonomy): domain Eukaryota; kingdom Viridiplantae; phylum Streptophyta; class Magnoliopsida; order Poales; family Poaceae; genus Triticum; species Triticum aestivum. Next base: position 53,125,329 of record NC_057802.1, on the reverse strand, counting down.
AACCCAATTTCTGCAGAGAAGGACCTGAGTCATATCACATGTTTCAGGTGCAAGAACTCAGGGCGCTACTACCATGAATGTCTGGACAAGAAGCCAAGAACCCAAGGAGTCCAGAAAATCACAAGGAAGCCTCGAGACAAGTCGGAAGCCAGTTGTTTTCGCTGCAAGGAAGCGGGACATTATGCTAGGGAATGTTCGGATCAAAAGGAAGCTAAAACTGAGTAGTCGAGATTATGATATCAGTAATAAGTAGTAGGAAGCAATTTTATTTTCATGAGTAGATTGAGTTGACCTATGTAATGGAAGTCTTGGAGAATGTAATATTTCATGGATCAATAAAGTTGAATCATCAGTGCCATGTTGAATTGTAAGACTTGCCACTCTCTTAGATTTTGACCATTTTCGAGGATATGAGAAATATGGTCTATGGATGAATTAATACAATTCATTTTAAGTGTGGTAGTATTTCGTGAAACCACAGGGTCAAAGGAGAAAGAAACGTGTTGTTCATGCCGATCCGTAGAAAGGAGTTAGACAAAAAGAAGTTGCAGTTTTGATTTCGTTATGTTGGTTACCACAAGGAGATGAAGAAAATGAAGTAGTATGAGAATTACCGGAGAATATGGATCAGTTGTAACTCCAAGGATGAGTAAAAGCTATACAAGTGTCGAAGTGGTCCATAACCCATAGGCCCAGGATTTACCGAGGAACAAGCACAATCTTGTTGAAGGAAGAATTATGAAGGAGCCATGAAACGTCTACCGATGAAGTTATAGCTATTCCAAAGGAGGATACGTAAAACCAGAGGGTTTTGGTGAAACGATAGTTGTTTTTGTTTGGCTTGCAGAATTGATGGATTTATTCGAACCTAGTTCGTGGACAAGAGAAATCTGCAATGCATGTGAGGATGCCCGAGTATTAGAATTCGAGATTCACTAAACCTTATACAGGGTAATGATTTGGGTGCGACATGGCTTGCCCACCATGACGACTTACTCTTATCATCAGCTCTTATTATTTGGAATGGTAAATCTGAGTGACTTACCCACAGTAAAGTGCCGACGCCCGTTGAAGCCTTGCTTAAGCCATATAATGGTATGATGAGGAACCCATGTACATGGCAGCTGTTGCCAATCATAGGTTATACGGTGAGAATGAAGCCAAAACCCATTTGCTGCACGAGAACCATTAATGGCAGACCTCCATGAGATTTTCCTATAGTTGTTTAGCATTGGCGCTAGACCTGTCAGATGAGAAGATCCAGTCTCGGAAGAATTTCATTTTGACGGAAAGACCTAGGATATTGAAGGAAATGTGTCGGGGGTTGGGTGCAACATATGCCAACGGGTGGCTTATCATGGTGGGAGCGAGTAGAACGTCGCCGGTGCCTGAAAGCAAGATAAGGCGCAAGAAAGAACGCCGTCGGACTTTACCCAAGTTCGGGGCTCTCCTAGGAGATAACACCCCTAGTCCTGCTCTGCGGGGTCTCCGCATGATCACTAAGGCAAAGTGGCTACAATGGTGCTCCTGGAGCTGTTTGGCTAGAGGTAGGAGAAGGCAAGGCTAGCTCCTCTCCCTCTCTACGTATGTGGCTAGTCGTAATGGGTCCGAACCCTTTGCATGGGTGCCCCAGGGGGCTTATATAGGCCTACCCCCGGGGGTACAACGGTAATCTGTCCGGGCGCGGGTCCCGTCTGCCTGTGTCTCTGGGAGCCGGCTTCTCTGCCGACTATTGGGGCCCGCCGACTTGGCGGGCCCCGACGCCTGGTAGGGCACAGGGCCGACAGGCCGTACCCATGAATCACGGGTCCTACCGGCTCCTGGTTACTGTTGTCATGATGTTGATGATGTGAGCTTGGTCGTGGGAGCGTGGCTACAGTCCCGCCGGCTGGTGGGAGATCACTGTAGCCACACCGCGTCCCTTCTGGTTAATGGCGCACGGAGCCCCAGGGGAAGGCCAGCCGACTTCGGGAGGCCGACTCCCCTTGGGTCCGACTGGTCCGGCCCCAGCCGTCTTCGGGGCTGTCGCTGACCAGCAGGGCCCACCGCCTGCGGGCCGTGCTAACATGCCGTCGTGGGAACACGGGCCATGACGTCAGGAGCGGAGTGGTAGCAGTGCAGCGCCGTCGGAGATCTCTATGGTGCACTGTGGCCACGCCTGGTCTTCGATTCGGGGGGATGGGCAGCTCTGTAGCCTCTCCCCGTCTTGTCATCTTAATGGAGGCGCCGGTCCCTCGGGCGTCGTGAGCCGGCTGCGCGGGAGCCGGCCTCCTGAGGAGTCGCCGGCAGGGAGTCGGGCTGATCGGGGCGCCGGCTCCCGTGGCGAGCCGGCTTCCAGCAGTCGGCCAGTCGACCGGTCGGCCAGTCAGCCAGTCGCCCAGTCGGTCGGTCAGCCAGTCGGCCGGTCGGCCAGTCGGCGCTTCGTCCTGGCGTCTCGAGGGGCGCAACCTGCCACGATGTTTTGAAAGATCTTGGGGCACGGGTTAGGCTACCCGTGACCCAATACTCCGACAGTAGTCCCCGAAGCTGGTGAGGCGCCGTGGGGAAAGGGCCAAGGAGCCTCAACAGTTTCCTCCGGGTGCTCCGAATAAGAACTCCGTCCGTCTTCTAGTAGGGCACCAGGTAGGAGTCGGCCCTGACCGGCCGGGTAGGCCAGGGGAGTTCGAATGTCGTGGCGGGAACCAGGTGGCGTCTGGGCTAAGTTTCCTAGCCCGCCGTCTGGCATGAGTCCGCCACATGTCGTCGCCCCGCCAGGCCAGCCTGCCAGCCCACGCGCGTGATGGGACATGACAGCAGGCCGCACCCGCCACTAGCGGGCCTCGGCACGCAGGCGGATCCGCTGCGGCCGAGCGGGCGATTGGGCTTCCTCACGGAGTTACTGCTCGTAGTAATTCACGTGAGAAAAGCGGGGGTCGTGGGCACAGTTAATCCCACGATCCCCACGATCGCCCCTTCGGCCTTGTAGCCCGCAGGCTATAAGTAGGGGGAGGAGAGGGGATGACGAGGCACGCGCGTGTCCCTCTGCCCCTCCGCCCTTCTTCGCTCTTGCTTTCGTACCCTTCTTCTTCCTCTCGTCGCCGCGCACCCGAACCAAACCCAGCACCGCCGCAGCCTTCCCCGATGAGCTCCTCGTCCGCTCCTCAGGTGCGCTCAGGGGAATGGGATGGCTCGGTCATCCATGACGACCACATCGACTTCCTCCACGACACGCGGTGGCTGCCGGCCAAGGACCTTGTTAGGGTTCGTCTTGCGCAGGCGGGGGAGATCTCGCCGGCGCCAGAGGAGGGCGAGCGGGTCGTCTTCCGCTCGCACTGCCTCCGCGGCCTGGGCCTGCCGGCGAGCCATTTCTTCCGCTCCTTCTTGGAGTTTTACCAGCTCCAGCCGCACCACCTCACCCCGAACATGGTAGTGCTGTTGTCTGCCTTCGTCATGCTGTGCGAAGGCTACCTCGGCGTCCTCCCCACCCTCGAGTTGTGGGGAGAGTTCTTCTACAGCAAGGTCAGCACCCACTCGGCGGGTGTTCCGGCCAAGTGCGGCGCGTTCGTCGTCGTGCGTAGGTCATCCGACGACAACCCCTTCCCCGCCATCTCGCTGATCAAGTCGGTGAAGATGTGGCAGCAGTCCTATTTCTACATGAAGGACATTTCTTCGACCGGCGACCAAGTCAACTTGCCGGAGTATGCAGCCGGGCCCATCGAGAGGGGACCCAACTGGTCCTATCGGGCCAAGACTCTGTCGGCCTCTAGGGTCGCCGCCGTCGCCCGGCTTCGAGTCCTAACACAGTCGGAAGGCCTGACTGGTCCGGATCTGCTGACGGCCTTCGTGGCACGCCGAGTGCTCCCGCTTCAGCGCCGGCCTCATCTGATCTGTCAGATGAGCGGGCACCGGGATCCGAGTCGGCTGAGCACCAAGGAGATGCCGCCTGGGGAGGTGGCCGACGCGGTGAACCTCATGGCCAACTGCGAGCTCACATCGGAGTCGCAGTTTGGCAAGGAGCCTTACTCGCGCGCCAATCCTCCACCCATGGTAAGTTGTTTTCTCTTCTTTCCTTTGCTGTTGTGCTTAATCACATCCGCCTCTGACCGGCCGGCCTTAGGGTTCTCTTCTTCAGCCGTCAGCCGGGACCAGGGGGTCTGAACGCGAGTTCGACCCCGACCGGGCGGAGAGCGACATCAACGACCCCGACGGGGGGCTGGCGGCCCTGGAGGCCGACGCCGAAGGAGGACGCGGGGGGGCCGGCGGCTCAGGGCTCGGAGCCGGCCCCGAGGACTGGCCCGATGACGACGTGTGGGAGCAGGATCCGAACCGCCCGTCGGGCTCCCACCGCCCAGGCTCGTCCGCCGTGCCGGCTGGCGAAGGCGGCTCAAAGAAACGCCGGGCCGCGCCGGGCTTGTACGGGAGCCAGCCGAAGAAGCCCAGGGGCGGGGCGACCGCGGCGACCAAGCGGGAGGAGGCGGCCGCGAGGGCAGCCCGCTTCTGCAAGGCGCTGAAGACGCCTCAGCTCATCTCTGCGTAAGTTTTGATCTTGCTCTAGTTCCTTCTTTGTTTGCTGATTCCTTCCTGATCTCTCCGTCTTGTTTCCCTTTCTTCAGCGCTCCACTCACCCTCGAGAGGGTGGACGCCGCCTCCATCGTGGAGTCGGCAGAGGTGCGGGTGGCCACCCGGCGAGTTGATCTGGCCGCCGACCTCCGCGAGGCGACGGAGCGGAACATGCAAGAGGCCCGCGCGGAGCAAGAGGTGGCTCGCATGGTGAAGGAGGCGGAGGAGAAGGCGGCGGCGGCCGCTGAGGCGAAATTGGCTGCGGCCGAGGCTGCAGCCAAGGTAACGGAGCAGGCGCTGGCCGAGGAAGCGGCGCGCCGCCAGGCGCCGCTGTTCGTCGTCCCTCTGAGCTCTGCACCGCCACCGCCCAGCTTTGTGGTGCCGACCGGGGGAGCCGGCGAACCGCACCCGGCCGCCGAGGCGGGCAGCGACGCTCCCCAGCCGGACGTAGTTATCCTTCCGTCGATTCCCGCGAAGGAGTCGTGGGACAAACAGCCGGCGGACCCGCCGGCGCCAGCAGCCGGACGCGAGGTAGCGGCTCCGTCTCCCAAAGTCCGAGCGTCGTCACGCCGCCGTCCAGCGAAGGCGGCCTCGACGCCTCGCCCACCTGGAGTCAGCATGGCGAGCTCCTCGATCTCGGACGCGGAGGCGTCCAGCGCCGCGCCAGTCGGCTGGGCGCGAGGAGGCGGGTCGGGCCCGCTTAATACGGTGATCCTGGACGTCCAGGCCAAGCTCCAGGTGGAGGCCGAGGCCCTCAAACGCTGCAACACCGCCTTTCTGGAGTCGCGCGCAGCCGTCCGGGTATTTTTCTTGACTTTGATTTGTCTTTCTTTGTGGGGGCGCGCCAGCGCTCCCACTGGGTGTAGTCCCCGAGTTACGGGCCGGCTGCTGAGCAGGCGGCGCGGAACTCTAACTTGTCAGCTTCGAGTGCCTAACTGGCTGACTCCTTCAATGCAGGAGTATCATAACCTCCGTGCACACGCCTTCAACTCCAAGGTGCAGGAGCTGGCGCAGCGGAATGCCGACTTGGCGGAAAGCCGGGGTAAGTTTCCCTTTCTTCTTCGCGGGGGCGCGCTGGCGCACCCGCGGGCTGTAGTCCCCGAGATTCGGGCCGACTGCTGAGCAGTCGGGCCGAATCTCCCGGCGACTATTACCTTGCTCTTGTCTATTTTTTGATTTTTTCCTTCTTCGCGGGGACGCGCTGGCGCGCCCGCGGGCTGTAGTCTCCGAGATGCGGGCCGACTGCTGAGCAGCCGGGCCGGATCTCCCTGGCGACTTGCTCTTCTTCTGTATTGGACACTGACACTTTTTTCCTTCTCCCTTCCTTCTGCAGAGGCCAACGCCACCTTGCAGCGGCAGCTGGGGGAGGCTCGCACCGCGTTGTGCGCCAAGGAGGCGAAGTGCGGCACGCTGGTGGAGGAGCGAGCGCGACCGGCTGTCCGCGCAGCTGGCGGAGCAGACGGCGCTCGCCAAGAAGGCCAAGTAGGAGGCGGAGGACAAGGAGGCCGGACTCCTCACCGAGTTCGCGGTGGAGCGCGCCGCCTAGTCCGACAGGGAGTCGGACCTGACCTACGGCTTCCACGAGATCGAAGACATCGTCGACGGTGAGTTCCTTTCCTACTCTTGCCCAGGCTGCTGGTTGTCGATCTGGCCTGCTGCTTACTTCCTACTTCTTATCTCGTTTGCACAGATTTCTTCCCCAGCCACTCCCATGCCGCCAACCTGGCCATCGAAGCCAGTCGTGAGAAGCGGAGGGCGGAAGGCGCCGTCATCGCCCCGGACGCGCCCCGGACCCTGAACGAGCAGATCCTTAGCATCCGGGCGCGCATCCAACCGGGCTTCCAGATGTTGCGCCGTCTTCAACGTGTCGGAGCCACAGCGATCGTCGCTCTATGGCCAGACCTCCCGGTCCCACGCACGCCCAGTCGGACTGCCGACTGGCTGGAGGTGGCGGCCGGCCGGCTGGAGGCGTAGAAGGGCTCCTCGACCCGGGCGGGAGCTCGCTGGGCCTTGGAGTTCGTCAAGGCATGGTACCCTGGCCTAAGCCTGGACCGGCTGGCGACGCTTCGGGCGGAGGCCCAGGGGGAGCTGGCGACTGCGGAGGCCCAGGATGCCCTTGCCAAGCGCGCAGCCGCCATCGCCGAGTACACCGACACCCGCGTTCTCATCCCGGAGCGGACTGAGAACGGTGCCGTGGTGCCGGTGGACTGGTTCGGGCTGAACCCAGAAGACGGCGAGGACTCCGCGGAAATGATCGGCTCCAGCAGCGAGGACGAGGACGAGGCGGGTATGGAAGGCGAAGGAGAGGTGCCTGTGGCAGGAGCAGACGGCCAGCCTCAACTCGACCGCGCCTCCAGTAACAAGCCGCGCTCGGACAAGCCGGCTGCCACCGGAGTCGACCAGGCCGTAGTCGACCAGCCGGCTGCTCGCCTCGCCGGCACCGCTGACGCCTCCGACCCGCCGAACCCGTCCACCGCGCCTAAGGCCTTGTCGGCTTGTATTAGCTCTATCTTTTCATGATCTCGATGGACTTTTGCTTAGTCTGCACAATTCCACCCCTGGGGTGTATCTTTTAAATTTGTCGAACTCTGGCCTATGGCCTTTGATGTATATAAGTTTGTTGGGCTCTATCCTTTCCTGCGCTTGCTCCTTTTGGCTTTATCCCTTTGCCGCCTTCCCAAGTGCCTTCTTGCCAGCCCAACCAGCCGCTCTGCATGCTGTGGCTAGGTCAAGTATTTAGCCACTTGGGGAGGCAAGTACTCGGCCGTCTGAAGTTTTAGTAGGTTGGGTAGAAGCCGGCCGGCCGGCTTGCTAAGCAGTCGGACGGCAAGGCAGGAAGCCGGCTTGAGCTACACGGATGCCCTGGGTCCTTAGCCATTTTTCATGCGGGCACCCTTTCTTGCTTTGGGCTCCCACCCACCAAACAGTCCTCTGCGAGCTGTGGCTTTGGTAGGAGCGAGCTTAGGGACCACACATTACTTGTCCGGCTTCAGGGGGCATCCGCATAGCGCAAGGAGGCGAGTCCCCGGGCCGATCAGACGGACCCGGTGCCGGACAGATGCATAGACGATATCGAAAGATAGGTGCAATACTTATCATACAGACGGAAAAAGGGGGCAGTCCCCGAGATCTCCTCGGGGGTCCCGGAGCCTTAGTACGTTAGTTACGAAAGGTTTTGTGGTACATGCTGCATTCAGCTATAAAATCTTCATAGGAGGTTGGTGTTCCATGGTCACTCCGTCTCTTTGCCGGAGTCGTCTCTCTTGCGTAGTCGAGGCTTCTGAGCGTCGATGAGGTAGTAGGAGTCGTTACCCAGCATTCTGCTGATGATGAAGGGGCCTTCCCAAGGTGCCGCGAGCTTGTGCTGATCGACTGTTCTCTGGATCAGCCGGAGCACAAGGTCGCCCTCTTGGAAGGATCTTGGCCTGACCTTCCGGTTGTAGTAGCGGCGTAGACTCTCCTGGTAGATGGCGGACCGGCTGAGCGCTAACAGCCGGCCCTCTTCCAGCAGATCGACGCCGTCTTCTCGTGCTTCTCTTGCCTCCTCTTCGGTGTACATGGTGACTCTTGGGGAGTCGTACTCGATATCCGTCGGGATGACGGCTTCAGCACCGTAGACGAGGAAGAAAGGAGTGAAACCAGTAGATTTGTTTGGGGTTGTGCGCAGACTCCAGAGGACGGCTGGCAGCTCATCGAGCCAACAGCCGACCGATCGCTCCAGCGGCTCGACCAGTCGGGGCTTGATGCCGGACAGGACGAGGCCGTTAGCTCGCTCGACTTGGCCGTTTGACTGCGGATGGGCAACGGATGCTAAGTCCAGTCGGATGCCCTGCGTCGCGCAGAAACGGGCCAAGGCGCCCTTGGCAAAGTTTGTGCTGTTGTCGGTGATGATGCTGTGCGGTATGCCGTACCGAATTGTGAGGTCGGAGATGAAGGTCACGGCAGTCGGCCCATTCAACTTCTTGATTGGCTTCGCTTCTGTCCATTTGGTGAACTTGTCCACTGCGACTAGTAGATGGGTCAACCACCCGTGGGCTGTCTTGAATTGGCCTACCATATCCAAGCCCCAGACGGCAAAGGGCCAGGCGATTGGGATGGTCTTGAGCGCAGAGGCCGGCTGGTGAGGCTTGGAACGAAACATCTGACATCCCTTGCATTTCTGAACTAGCTCCTTGGCGTCTTCAAGGGCAGTCGGCCAGAAGAAACCGTGGCGGAAGGCTTTGGCTACGAGTGCTCTTGAGGCCGCATGGTGGCCACACTCGCCCTGATGAATATCTTTGAGGATTGCCTGGCCTTGCTCCGACTCGACGCAGCGTTGGTACACGCCAGTGACGCTGCGCCTTACAAGCTCTCTGTTGACTATGGTGTATGCTGCTGCTCGGCGTTGAATCTGCCGAGCCAAGGTCTTGTCGGTCGGCAGCTCCTTGGAGATCAGAAAACTGAGGATGGGTTGTGCCCATGATGGTGCTGCGACCTCTTCAATAGTCAAAACTGCTACTTGTACGAGGGTGGTTGGGCCAGGAGGCGGTGGGCTGGACTTGGCTGCTGTTTGCTGAGCTGAAGGAGTCCCGGGGCTGACTGCTGCAGTCCCCGGGCCGGGTTCTGAAGTCCCAGGCCGAGTGCGGCTGCTGCTGTCCCCGGGCTGCCTGTCGACTTCTTTGTGCCGACTGCTTGGGTCCTCAAGTCGGATCCGACTGCTTCAGGAGGAGTCGGCACAAAGATGGAATCTGACTCTGGCGAGGGCTTGATAGACGGCTTCAGAAGACGCTGCAGGGCGACGCCGGCTGGTATTGCTTGTCGGGTGGAGCCAATTCTTGCTAAGGCATCTGCCTGCTCATTATCATTCCTGGGTACGTGGAGGAACTCGCACCCGTCAAAGTACCCGCTCAACTACTATATGAGGAAGCGGTAGCTTGCCATGTTTGCGTCCTTGGCATCCCAGTCGCCTGATGACTGCTGGACCACCAAGTCGGGGTCTCCGTAGCACAAGATCCGGCGGATGCCGAGTTCTTTGGCCAGCCGGAGCCCATGTACAAGTGCCTCATACTCGGCTACGTTGTTGCAGGCGGCGAAGTGGATTTGCAACGCGTACTTGAGCTTGTCGCCTTTGGGAGAGGTGAGGACGACTCCGACTCCCAAACCAGTGCGCATCTTGGACCCGTCGAAGTGCATCCGCCAGTGGGTGGAGTCGGGCGCTGGTGGTAAGTACTGGGTCTCGGCCCAGTCGACAAGGAAGTCGGCCGGTGCTTGCGACTTGATGGCGGTGTGGGGCTGGTAGTAGATCGTGTAGGGGGCGAGATCAATGGCCCATTTTGCCACTCGGCCTGAAGCATCTTGGCTGCCAATGATCTCGGCTAGCGGAGCAGTGCAGACCACAGTTATTGGGTGCTCTTGGAAATACAGCTTCAGCTTCTTGGCGGCGAAGTGCACGCCGTAGCACATCTTTTGATAGTGAGGATAGTTTTGCTTGGAGGCGGACAGTACTTCGCTGAGGTAATAAACCGGCCTCTGGACTGGTAGGACCTTGTCGTTTTCTTTGCGCTCTACGACGATGACTGTGCTGACCACCCGGCTGGTGGCGGCGATGTAGAGCAGCATGGGCTCCTTAGGAGTCGGAGCCGCCAGGACGGGTGGAGTAGTCAACATCTTCTTGAGCTGGAGAAAAGCTTCATCCGCCTTGTCATTCCACTCGAAAAAAGTGGTCTTCTTCATGAGCTGGTATAGGGGAAGAGCCTTCTCGCCCAGCCGACTGATGAAACGGCTGATGGATGCCAAACAGCCGGTGAATTTCTGTACGTCTAGCAGTCGGGTGGGCACCTCCATCCTCTCGATGGCCTTGATCTTCACGGGGTTGCATTCAATGCCACGTTCAGACACTAGGACGCCAAGGAGCTGGCCGGCTGGTACTCCGAAGACGCATTTCTCCGGGTTGAGCTTGATCTGAAAGCGGCGCAGGTTCTCAAAGGTCTCCTTGAGGTCGCCCAACAGAGTATTTCTCTTCTCCGTCTTCACCACGATACCATCCACGTAAACGTTGGCGTTCCTGCCGAGCTGCTTGAGGAGGCACTTCTGCATGCAATGCTGAAAGGTGGCGCCGGCATTCCTCAAGCCGAACGTCATCGTCAGGTAGCAGAAGCCTCCAATAGGTGTGATGAAGGCGGTCTTCAGCCTGTCTGCCGGGTTTAGCTTGATCTGGTGATACCCTGAGTAGGCATCTAGGAAGCTCAGCAACTCGCATCCGGCTGTGGAGTCTATCACCTGATCAATCCTGGGCAGAGCAAAGGGATCTTTGGGCAGGCTTTGTTGAGGCTAGTGTAGTCAATACACATTCGCCACTGTTTGTTCTTCTTCAGAACCAGGACTGGGTTGGCTAACCACTCGGGGAAGAAAACTTCCATGATGAAGCCGGCTGCCAGGAGCCGGGCTATCTCTTCTCCAACAACTCTTCTTTTCTCCTCAGACAGACGGCGCAAGGGCTGTCTGACTGGCTTGACGTCAGATCGGACGTGTAGCTTGTGCTCGGTGAAATCCGTCGGAACACCCGGCATGTCCTTGGGAGACCATGCGAAAATGTCCCGATTCTCACGGAGGAAATCGACGAGCTCGCCTTCCTATTTGCTGTCTAGGTTAGCACCGATGACAGCGTGCCTCTCCGGATGTTCCGGGTCCAGGGGTATCTTCTTGGTCTCCTTCGCCGGCTTGAACGAGCCCTCGACCTCAGACTCCTTGGGGTTGGGCGACATCTCTGGCTGCTTGCTCGCCATGGCCACAACTCGGTCAAGGAGTCGCCTTTCGGCCGCGATCACCAGGGACTCGGCCAGCCGGCTGCTGTCAGCCGCGCAGGCGGTCGACTTCTTGTAGTCTCCAACTACAGTCAGGATCCCCTTTGAACTCGGCATCTTCATCTTCAGGTAGGCATAGTGGGGGACCGCCATGAACTTGGCCAGGGCAGGTCGGCCAAGTAGCGCATGATAGGGGCTCTCAAGGTCCACCACTTCGAACCAGACCGGCTCTCGGCGGAAATGCTCTTTGTCTCCAAAGAGGACATCTATCTGTATCTTGCCGATTGCCGAGCACGAGAGGCCTGGAACTATGCCGTGGAAAACGGTCCGACTGCGCTGCAGCTGTTTCAGTTTGATCCCCAGCTTCTCCATTGTGTCCTTGTACAGAATGTTGATGCTGCTCCCGCCATCAATCAGGACTCTGGAGAAACGGGCGGCTCGCCTGTCGGTCGCAAAGGTGGCGTCCAGGACCATAGCGTAGGAGCCAGGAGACGACATCACCTCTGGGTGGTCCGCTCCGCTCCAGCTGATGGGCCTTTCCGACCAGTGCATGTACTCGGGCGTCTCTGACGCTACTGCATTGACTTCTCGATGCTGTTGCTGTCTACTGCGCCTATCGCCGGTCACGCTGGTGAACACGACGTAGGCTCCCTGCTCCTCAGGGTACTCATCTTGTATCGCGCCGACTGGCCGATCCGCCGGCTTCTGAGGAGGCGGCGGTGGTCGCGGGCCGGCTGGTGGAGGGGCCTGGAGGCCGTCTCCCTTGGCGATTCTGGTCAGCCAGTGACACTTTCGGGTCGTGTGATTGGACGGCTTCGCGCCGCTGTGGAACTTGCAGGGGGCGTTGAGGGTTTGCTCGTAGGAGAAGGCGGGCAGCTAGTTCGGCTTGCCGCCCTTCTGAAGCTTTGGCTGGGGCCGCCCCTCCGGCTGTTCGTCTTCGACTGCTGCCACCTGCCGGCTTGTGAAAGCGGGCTGTGTGGCTTTGCGCTTGCTGTCGTTGGCCTGCTGGCGCCGACTGGGGTCGCCAGCAGGGGTTCGTGGAGCCGGAGGCGCCATCTTGCCGGACGCGTCGACTCGGATTTCGGCCTTCATGGAGGAGTCGGCGGTGGCATACTTGTTTGCTATAACCAGCAGCTCGTCGAGGGAAGTCGGCTCGTCGCAGAGGAGTCGGTGCTTGAGGAGGGTGCCCTCTCGGCACCCGACGGTGAAGTATTCGATGGCCTGCACCTCGTGCACGCCCTCGTAGGAGTTGCGCAACTCGGCCCAGCGCGTGAGGTAGTCGCGAGTCGACTCGTTGGGGCCTTGGACGCTCAGGGAGAGCTGGCATGGCTTGGGCGGCCGCTTGTAGGTGCTGGTTAAGTTGCGGACGAAGGCGTCGGTGAAGTCTACCCAGCTGTTGATGCTGCGGGGTTTCAGACTGTTCAGCCATATCCGGGCCGTGCCCTGGAGCATGAGCGGGACATATTTCACGGCAACACGCTTGTTACCGTTGGCGATGTTGACGGCCGTCGAGTAGTCGACCAGCCAGTCCTCCGGCTTCACGGAGCCGGTGTACTTGGGGGTGTCTCTGGGGAGCGTGAACCCTCGGGGGAAGGGCTCGTCTCTGATGCGGGGGCCAAAACAGGGCGGCCCCAGCTCGTCTTCTTCTTCTAGCGCCTGGGATCGGTTGAGGCGGTCGATCCGATGGCGGGCGTCGCTCTCTCCGATCCCCTCTCGGCAGCCGAGTCGGTCGCCGAGCGATGGGTGATCGACAAGCGGCGGGGAAACGCGCCTCTCCCTGCAGGGTGGGGGAGGCGGGCAGTCGTCCCGTCGTCTGACGGCTCTTGGGCGACCGTCCGGGTCGCGCTCGATGGTGATATGGGTCCGGCTGCCGCTGGCAGCCAGCTGTTCATCTCTCCTGCCGCGAACTCCACCAGTCGGCGTCCGGGAGGTCGCGCCTTGGTCTCGGCTGGGAGGCGGGTCGTCGTTCCGCCGGCGGGGCGCATCTTCGCGGCAGCCGACTTCTTGCTGCACGGCGGCCGCGTCTAGGAGCTGCTGGACGCGCTCCGTCATGTGGCGACGCTCGTCGCCCTCGAGTCGGTCCAGCTCGTCTGCTGCTGCTTGAGCGGCCCGCAGGTTCTCTACAGCTGTGGCGTAGACGGGACGATCCGCCCCGAACATGCTGGCGATGGTCACGCCACGCTGTCGGACCTGGCCCACGCGGCTGGGCCCGCCGGGAGTCGGCGTGCCGCCGACCGCCCGGTCCATCTCTCGCTGGTAAGCCTCCGCGAGGCGTCTCATGCCAGCCAGCCAGTTGGCGCTTTCGAGGAGCTGGAGGCGGCGTGCCTCCAGGGTCTCGGCGTCGGCGTCTTCCGGGATCGGCGCGGTCAGGTCGTGCAGGGCCGCGTGCAGCGGGTCCTGGCTGCGGCCACCAGAGTGCTCGCCAACGACGAGCACCTCAGTGACGGTGCTTCCGCCATTGCACTCATGGGGGAGCGGTTCGTCGTAGACCACCACGTTGGTGGGGAACGCGTCGAGCGACACGGTGTCGGAGTCGACCAGCATCGGGTCGGTGGAGCCAACCGACTCCACATCGGCGGCAGGCTCGCCGTCGACGTGGATCCGGTCGAGGAGGCTGACGAGGCAATCTTCAGAGTCGCCGTTGCCAGCATCGGACGCTGGCTCGTCGGAGAGGCTGATCTCGCCCACGAGATCGGCGAGGCAGCTCGCCACGCAGGCGATTTCCGTGCCGCGCCGCGCATCAGCGTAAACGCCGTCGGGCGTGCCAGGCTGGCTACGCTTGCTGGGAAGGAACATGGTTCCCGTCCAGAGCAGGTCTCCGGGAGACGGTGCACCTCGCCCCACGTTGGGCGCCAAATGTCGGGGGTTGGGTGCGACATATGCCAATGGGTGGCTTATCATGGTGGGAGCGAGTAGAACGTCGCCAGTGTCGGGAAGCGGGATAAGGCGCAAGCAAGAACGCCGTCGGACTTTACCCAGGTTCGGGGCTCTCCTAGGAGATAACACCCCTAGTCCTGCTCTGCGGGGTCTCCGCATGATCACTAAGGCGTAGTGGCTACAAAGGCGCTCTGGAGCTGTTGGCTAGAGGTAGGAGAAGGCAAGGCTAGCTCTTTCCCTCTCTACGTATCTGGCTAATCGTAATAGGTTCGAACCCTTTGCATGGGTGCCCCAGGGGGCTTATATAGGCCTACCCCCCGGGGGTACAACGGTAATCTGTCCGGGCGCGGGTCCCGTCTGTCTGCGTCTCTGGGCGCCGACTTCTCCGTCGACTGCTGGGGCCCGCCGGCTTGGAGGGCCCCGCCGCCTGGTAGGGCACAGGGCCGACAGGCCGTACCCGTGAATCACGGGTCCTGCCGGCTCCTGGTTACTGTTGTCATGATGTTGATGATGCGGGCTTGGTCGTGGGAGTGTGGCTACAGTCCCGCCAGCTGGTGGGAGATCACTGTAGCCACGCCGCGTCTCTTCTGGTTAACGACGCGCGGAGCCCCAGGGGAGAACCAGCCGACTTCCGGAGGCCGACTCCCCTTGGGTCCGACTGGCCCGACCCCCGCCGTCTTCTGGGCCGTCGCTGACCAGCAGGGCCCGCCGTCTGTGGGCCATACTGACAGGCCGTCATGGGAACAGGGGCCATGACGTCAGGAGAGGAGTGGCAGCAGTGCGACGCCGTCGGAGATCTCTGCGGCGCACTGTGGCCACGCCTGGTCTTGGATTCGGGGGGGGATGGGCAGCTCTGTAGCCTCTCCCCGTCTTGTCATCTTAATGGAGGAGCCGGTCCCTCGGGCGTCGTGAGCCGGCTGCGCGGGAGCCGACCTCCTGAGGAGTCGCCGGCCGGGAGTCGGGCCGATCGGGGCGCCGGCTCCCGTGGAGAGCCGGCTTCCAGCAGTCGGCCAGTCGACCGGTCGGCCAGTCGACCGGTCGGCCAGTCAGCCAGTCGGCCAGTCAGCCAGTCGGCCAGTCGGCCGATCGGCCAGTCGACGCTTCGTCCTGGCGTCTCGAGGGGCGCAGCCTGCCCCGATGTTTTGAAAGATCTTGGGGCACGGGTTAGGCTACCCGTGACCCAATACTCCGACAAAATGTTATGCCTCTAACAGGAGAGCATCAACGAAGGAGTTATTATAAGAAACAAGAGGAGACATGTGTTGTCAATACTATAGAGGTGGTACATGAATTTCTTTTAAGTGTGGTAGCACCTCACACGCTTGTGAAGACCAATGGATTTGCAAGGAGACCCCAACTCTAACCTTTTCCTTCTAGCCTCACCGAATCTCGAGGACGAGATTCATTTTAAGTGTGGGAGGTTTGTAACATCCCAAAATTCTAAATTTTGGAATGTTATAATGAAAAAATAGGATTGTTTGTTTGATTGTTGTGTGATGGATTGTGTGAAATAGGGTTAAATTTGAAACTTTTGAAAAATCTAATGAGAGGGAATAAAATGATTTTCCCAAAAGTATTCCTATGAATTGAAATTTCATTTTTGAAATCAATTCCAATTCCAGGCCACTCAAGGATTTTAATGAGAGAGATAACATGACTCCTCCAATAATATGAAACAGAGTGGGGAATTAAAGAAAATCATTTTTAATTGCATTTGGTTCACTTTTGACTTTAAGTATATTCAAATCCTGAAAGTGCAACTATCCCTGGGTGGTTTTGGTAATTCCTAACAACATATAGCTCACTGAGCTAATGCTATTTCAAGATAGATATTTCAGGAAAGCTCAATGATTGGCATGGCATGGATTAGAACGTGGACCCCTCAAAATGCTAAGGACAAAAGATTGGCTCAAGCTCTAAAGCTCAAGACTCTAAATTTTACTTCTAGTGATCCAAGATCACATTAAGTCCATAGGAAAAGCCAATACTATTAAAAGGGGATGAGGTGTTGCTTAATGGGTTACTTGCTCAAAATGCTTAGTGATATGCTCCAAAAACCCTCAACCACTTTCTCATATCCACATATGTCCCAAACCAAAAGTCAAACTCAGCCCCACCGAAACTTTTTATCCAGCGCCACCGAGTTCACTCGACATAGCCACTGCCACAAACCCTAGTCACTTCGGTCTCACCGATAGGGATCTCAGCCTTACCGAGATGGGATTGCAAACTCTTTGTTTCCCTTCATAACGTTTCGGTCCAACCGAGATGAGCGATCGGTCCCACCGAGTTCACAATGCAAACTTTCTATTTCCCCTTCGTAACGTTTCGGTCTCACCGAGATGAGCGAATCGGTCCCACCGAGTTTGCCTGACCAACTCTCTGGTTAGCTTATTACCAAAATCGGTCCCACCAAGTTTGTGTAATCGGTCTCACCGAGATTACGTTATGCCCTAACCCTAATGAAATCGGTCCCACCGAGTTGACATGTCGGTCCCACGAAAATCCTAACGTTCACATTTTTAACTAAATCGGTCTTGCCGAGTTTCAATATTCGGTCCCACCGAGTTTGGTGATTTGTGTGTAACAGTCTGATTTTGTGTGGAGGCTATATATACCCCTCCACCCACTCTTCTTTCGAGGAGAGAGCCATCAGAACATGCCTACACTTCCATCATACATTTTTTTGAGAGAGAACCACCTACTCATGTGTTGAGGTCAAGATATTCCACTCCAACCACATAAATCTTGATCTCTAGCCTTCTCCAAGTTGCTTTCCACTCAAATCATCTTTCTACCAAATCCAAATCTGTGAGAGAGAGTTGAGTGTTGGGGAGACTATCATTCGAAGCACAAGAGCAAGGAGTTCATCATCAACACACCATCTATTACCTTTTGGAGAGTGGTGTCTCCTAGATTGGTTCGGTGTCACTTGGGAGCCTCCGTCAAGATTGTGAAGTTGAACCAAGAAGTTTGTATAGGCAAGGAGATCGCCTACTTTGTGAAGATCTACCCTAGTGAGGCAAGACCTTCGTGGGCGATGGCCATGGTGGGATAGACAAGGTTGCTTCTTCGTGGACCCTTCGTGGGTGGAGCCCTCCGTGGACTCGTGCGACCGTTACCCTTCGTGGGTTGAAGTCTCCATCAACGTGGATGTACGATAGCACCACCTATAGGAACCACGCCAAAAATCTCCGTGTCTACATTGCGTTTGCTCCCTCCAGACTCATCCTTTACCTTCATGTGCAATGTTTTACATTCCGCTGCTATACTCTTAGACTTGCATATGTAGGTTGATTGCTTGACTAGTGCTAAGTTGCTAAAATCTGCCAGGACTTAAAATTGGGAAAAGGCTAGATTTTTATTTGGTCAAGTAGTCTAATCACCCCCCCCCCTCTAGACATACTTTCGATCCTACAAATCCCTCTGACAAATTTCAAAATTCAGAGAGGAAGTTGAATTATATTTGAATTTTCAAAACTCAGGAAAAATACATTGAAAAATATTTGATATTTTAATCAAAGTCATTTTTGTGAATTTTGAAAAGTAAGTTTTAAAAGGTATTTTCTTTTGGCCTTGAAAATAGTTCATAATTTTTTTTATAAAATTCTGTGAATTTTGATATATTATAAGCCTATGCAACTTTTCTTTTTAGTTTCTTTTCTCTCTCCGATTTTTAATAAAAAGAAAAAAAACAGACAGACTGAGCGACCCATATCTATTTTCTGGCACTGGCGACTTATACCAATCGAGCACACAGGGCGACTAGAATTATCTTTCGCGCACGGGCGCAACATAGCAGCGGCAAGGCCAGGCGCTCATGTTCTTCTACCTCTGTTCTTTGTTCGTCCAATTTTCAGAAATAGAAAAAAAAAGGCATGGCACCTCCACCTCTTCTTCTCCCTCTAGTGCTCAACACAATCGTCCTTTTCACTTGCCACCAACACGAAAGTTATAGAGGAAAGTCAGGAGAACCCATTCAGAGAATTAAAACCCAACATTGTTGCCTAAATTGGACGAACGAATCCGTGAAACATTCATGCACAAACAGCCATTAATGTCCACTTTGAGCTCCCTTGATCTCCCCGTACCGGCTCCCTCGGCCACTATAAATCAACCCCCAGGAGCGCAACCAAGCCTGCACTCTCATAGACCCAAAAGCCCTCTCCCCCTCGCCGGACCCGAGCTTCGTCGCCGCCGTCCGTTCATGATTCCGTCCGTCGCCTCCGGTGAAGCCCAGGACCCCTATTTTCTTCCTTTCTCTCTGTATCTCTTGTGTGCACCTCGCTGACCCCATCTCCCCCTCGATTCTCCAGCCAGAGCGCAGGAACTACGGCACCCGAGCCACGCGACGCTGCCCGACCAACTCCGGCGACGGGACCACCTCTCCCGGGTGAGCCTTCTTTCTTCCATCTCTCGATCTAACAGGGAACAGATCAATCTATGTGTTCTGTCAAAAAAAACAAATATAGATCGGTTTTATTAGGTTTCTTTTGTTTAGTTTGGTTTAGCATGGTTCGGTCAAGCCGAGCCGCCGGTTTATCAAAAAAACCATTGCCTGTCCGAAAACTCTAGGTTTCGGCCGCCCTCTCCATGTTTCGTAGCAAGCACCTACCCACCCAACCAGATCGCGCCATGTGTCCTAGTGGCCGAACCCTAACTTTTCGTAATTCTGTTTTTGTTTCTTTCTTTTTCAGATTTGTTCCAATTTGTCTTTTTCATATCTTTAATTCTACAACTCCAAATCCAGTGATTCTTTTTTCTACTGATTCAAAAAAATCCCCTCTGTCACGTGAACCTAATAAAAAAAATTTATTTTCGAATTTTAAAATTTGAATTAGATCATATTCAAATTTGAACTAGTTTTGATTATATCTTGAGTTTCGTAATTCCATTTTAGGCGATTCTTTTTGCAAATCGAAGCTTATCACGAGTACTTTCTATTAATGCTAGGAACCCATAATCTTATTAAAGTTAAAAGTATGTTCTGTACAAAAAGTTTTATTTGATGTTTCCAGAGTTTTTTCTAAGTCTTTTCTTTGTTTTCTTTTGGATCCTTGCTTGAGTGTTTATGTGTGTTATTGTTTGCCTACGATAGATTGACCAGAGTGCAATGAGTAGAGCTATCACGTTTTCGAGTGCGAAGAAGCTTCATCAACAGTACAAGGCAAGTTACATCTTGATCATGCCCTTTAATACCTATGTTTTCAATATGCATTTAGTCCTTTGATGTAGGATTGCATGAATATGTTAGTTGGCCATATTATAACCTAGTAGTGAATTGAGGTAGGTCTGAGCCTTTACTCCTTTGTCGCCATTGTTGCAGGAAAATTTTGCCATGCTTGTAGACGGGGATTGGTATGTGAGATCATGGAAGTTGCGAGTGATATAATAATTAAGGATACATTTTTAAGGTGGCAGCATTAACACACATCTGGGTGGATTGGTAAGGGGCGCCCTGGAGAAACTAGTGGACTTACCCGGGCACCCTGGAGAAACCAGTGGACTTGCCCAGGGGATCCCGGAGTACCTGTGTGATCACCCAATGGACTGCCACGCAGGCTCAAAGGGATTCGTCAATTTTTCATGACTAGAAGCTTACCTGCACAGCCACAAGCTATTTTGGCTCTGGCTTAGTACGTTGTGTGACCTCTTACCGTGGTAGACTAGCAGATGTAGTTATATATGTAGGTGTACCGGTCTACCCAGGGTTAAGAGGGAGCACTTCAGAAAGACTATGTCTCGATCTTCCGATTGTCAAACACCAGGCAGTGCGAGGACTACAAAGGAGGTGATCGAGTCTTGTGGGGAAAAGTGTGCAAACCTCTGCAGAGTGTCAAACTAATCGATTAGCCGTGTCCCCGGTTATGGACAATTTAAGCATCTGGAAAGTGGGAATTGAGCGATCTCATCACCCTAAATAATCTAATGGGTTTTAATTAATTTGGGCATAGATGGAATGGAGCAACCATTACAACTATAGTATGATGAACTTTGTAGTAACCGTATGATATTCTTTTGATAGGGAAAATCAGCTTTATGCAAATTAAACTTAGAACCTTCCACCAGCCATATTGCATGTAGAAGTAGGACATTTATTCATCTCTTATGGTGTGACTTGCCAATACATTCAACATACTGACCTGTTGGGGAACGTAGCAGAAATTAAAATTTTCTACGCATCACCAAGATCATCTATCGAGTAATCTAGCAACGAGGGGAAGGAGAGTGCATCTACATACCCTTGTAGATCGCTACGCGGAAGCGTTACAAGAACGCGGATGAAGGAGTCGTACTCGTAGCGATTCAGAACGCGGATGAAGGAGTCGTACTCGTAGAAATTCTCCCTCGATCAGATCGTAGGAACTTGATCTTCTTGTTATGATGATTCTCAACTTCACTCTGAAATTTCCTGAACCTTTTTCAAAGGTTTCAGACTTGTGCTTCATTGAGTAAATATACCCATATCTACTCAAATCGTCAGTGAAGATGAGAAAATAACGATATCCACCGCATGCCTTAATTCTCATTGGATCACACACATCTGCATGTACGATTTCCAACAAGTCACTTGCCCGTTTCATTGTACCTGAAAACGAGGTCTTAGTCATCCTGCCCATGAGGCATGGCTTGCATGTGTCAAGCGATTCAAAATCAAGTGACTCCAAACATCCATCAGCATGGAGTTTCTTTCATGCATTTTACGCCAAAATGACCTAAGCGGCAGTGCCACAAGAAAGTGGTACTATCATTACTGACTCTACATCTTTGGGCGTCAATATTATGAACATGTGTATTACTACGACCGAGATTCAATAAACCATTCACATTGGGTGCATGACCATAGAAGGTGTTACTCATGTAAACAGAATAACCATTATTCTCTGTCTTAAATGAATAACCGTATTGCACTAAACATGATCCAATCATGTTCATGCTCAACGCAGACACAGATGCAAACAACATTTATCTAGATTCATCACTAATCCCGAAGGTAGAGGGAGCGTGCGATGGTGATCACATCAACCTTGGAAACACTTCCAACACGCATCGTCACCTCGCCCTTAGCCAGTCTCCGTTCAGTCCGTAGCTTTTGCTTCAAGTCACCAATAATAGCAACTGAACCGGTATCCAATACCCAGGTGCTACCATGAGTACTAGTAAGGTACACTTCAATAACACATATATACTTTGTTGAAGTTGCCAGCCTTCTTATCTACCATATATTTGGGGTAGTTCCGCTACCAGTGATCGTTCCCCTTATAATAGAAGCACTTAGTCTCGGGTTTGTGTTCAACCTTGGGTTCCTTCACTGGAGCGGCAACTGGTTTACCATTCATGAAGTTTCCCTTCTAGCACTTGCCCTTCTTGAAACCAGTGGTCTTGTTAAACCATCAACACTTGATGCTCCTTCTTGATTTCTACTTTTGCGGTCTCAAGCACCGCGAACAGCTCCGGGATCATCTCCATCCCTTGCTTGTCATAGTTCATCATGAAGTTCTAGTAGCTTAGTGATAGTGACTTAGAGAACTCTATCAGTCACTATCTTATCTGGAAGTATAACTCCCACTTGATTCAAGTGATTGTAGCACCCAGACATTCTGAGCACATGCTCACTAGCTGAGCTATTCTCCTCCATCTTGTAGGCAAAAGAACTTGTCAGAGGTCTCATACCTCTTAACACGGGCAAGAGCCTGAAATCCCAATTTCAGCTCTTGGAACATCTCATATGTTCTATGGCATTCAAAACGTCATTGGAATCCCAATTCTAAGCCATAAAGTATGGTGCACTAAACTATCAAGTAGTCATCAGAACGTGTGTGTCAGATGTTCACAACATCCATAGACGACGCTGCAGGGGTTGGCACACCGAGCGGTGCATCAAAGACATAAGCCTTCTGTGCAGCAATGAGGACACTCCTCAGACAACGGACCTAGTCCGCATCATTGCTTACAATAGCTTTCAATTTAATCTTTCTCTAGGAACGTATTGAAACAGGGAGCTACAACGCGAGCTATTGATCTACAACATAATTTGCAAAGACAACTTAGACTAAGTTCATGATAATTAAGTTCATCTTAATCAAATTATTTAATGAACTCCCACTCAGATAGACATCCCTCTAGTCATCTAAGTGATACATGATCCGAATCGACTAGCCCGTGTCCGATCATCACGTGAGACGGACTAGTCATCAACGGTGAACATCTCATGTTGATCGCATCTACTATATGACTCATGTTCGACATTTCGATCTCTTGTGTTCCGAGGCCATGTCTGTACATGCTAGGCTCGTCAAGCCAACCTAAGTGTTTCGCATGTGTTCCGAGGCCATGTTTGTACATGCTAGGCTCGTCAACACCCGTTGTATACGAACGTTAGAATCTATCACACCCGATCATCACGTGGTGCTTCGAAACAACGAACCTTCGCAACGGTGCATAGTTAGGGGGAACACATTTCTTGAAATTTTAGTGAAGGGATCATCTTATTGATGCTACCGTCGTTCTAAGCAAATAAGATGTAAAACATGATAAACATCACATGCAATCAAATAGTGACATGATGTGGCCAATATCATTTTGCTCCTTTTGATCTCCATCTTCGGGGCGCCATGATCATCATCGTCACCGGCATGACACCATGATCTCCATCATCATGATCTCCATCACCGTGTCTCCATGAAGTCGTCTCGTCAACTATTACTTCTACTACTATGGCTAACGGTTTAGCAATAAAGTAAAGTAATTACATGACGTTTATGTTCACACGCAGGTCATAAATAAATAAAGACAACTCCTATGGCTCCTGCCGGTTGTCATACTCATCGACATGCAAGTCGTGATTCCAATTACAAGAACATGATCATCTCATACATCACATATATCATTCATCACATCCTTTGGCCATATCACATCACAAAGCACTTGCTGCAAAAAACAAGTTAGACGTCCTCTAATTGTTGTTGCAAGTTTTTACGTGGTTGCTGTAGGTTTCTAGCAAGAACGTTTTCTTACCTACGCCAAAACCACAACATGAATTGCCAATTTCTATTTACCCTTCATAAGGACCCTGTTCATCGAATCCGATCAGACTAAAGTGGGAGGGACAGACGCCCGCTAGCCACCTTATGCAACTAGTGCATGTCAGTCGGTGGAACCTGTCTCACGTAAGCGTACGTGTAAGGTCGGTCCGGGCCGCTTCATCCCCCAATGCCGCCGAATCAAGATAAGACTAGTAGCGGTAAGAAGATTGACAAATCGATGCCCACCACTATTTTGTGTTCTACTCGTGCAAGATACTACGCATAGACCTAGCTCATGATGCCACTGTTGGGGAACGTAGCAGAAATCAAAAAAATTCTACGCATCACCAAGATCATCTATCGAGTAATGTAGCAACGAGGGGAAGGAGAGTGCATCTACATACCCTTGTAGATCGCTACGCGGAAGCGTTACAAGAACGCAGATGAAGGAGTCGTACTCGTAGCGATTCAGATCGCGGTTGATTCCGATCTAAGCGCCGAACAACGGCACCTCCGCGTTCAACACACGTGCAGCCCGGTGACGTCTCCCACGCCTTGATCCAGCAAGGAGAGAGGGAGAGGTTGGGGAAGACTCCGTCCAGCAGCAGCACGACGGCGTGGTGATGAAGGAGGAGCGTGGCAATGCTGCAGGGCTTCGCCAAGCACCACGGGAGAGGAGGAGGACTTGGGAGAGGGGGAGGGCTGCGCCAGAACTTGGGGTGCAGCTGCCCTCCCACCCTCCACATATATAGGGGCAACGGAGAGGGGGGCCGGCCCCCTCAGATCCCATCTGAGGAGGGGGCGGCGGCCAAGGGGGGTTTCCTTGCCCCCAAGGCAAGGGGGCCGCCCCCCTTTTAGGGTTTTCGCCCTCACCTGCGGTAGTACCACCCTTCTGCGTGGTAGTACCGCTTGGGTTCCTTGCGCGGCAGTACCGTGAGTGGGGCGGTAGTACCGCTGGTAGCAGCGGTAGGACCGCGCTCACCTGCGGTAGTACCGTGAGTGGGGCGGTAGTACCGCTGGTAGCAGCGGTAGTACCGCGCTCACCTGCGGTAGTACCGCCCTCTGTGGGGGGGGCTAGGGGGGAGGCGCCCAGCCCACTAAGGGGCTGGTCCCTCTCCACATACAGCCCATAGGGCCCTCCGGGGCAGGTGGACCCTCCCGGTGGACCCCCGGAGCCCCTTCGGTGGTCCCGGTACAATACCGGTAACCCCCGGAATTATTCCGGTGACCGTATGATGACTTCCCATATATATAAATCTCTACCTCCGGACCATTCCGGAACTCCTCGTGACGTCCGGGATCTCATCCAGGACTCCGAACAACATTCGGTAACCACGTACATCTATTCCCTATAACCCTAGCATCATTGAACCTTAAGTGTGTAGACCCTACGGGTTCGGGAACCATGCAGACATGACCGAGACAACTCTCCGGCCAATAACCAACAGCGGGATCTGGATACCCATGTTGGCTCCCACATGTTCCACGATGATCTCATCAGATGAACCACGATGTCAAGGATTCAATCAATCCCGTATACAATTCCCTTTGTCTACCGGTATAGTACTTGCCCGAGATTCGATCGTCGGTATCCCGATACCTTGTTCAATCTCGTTACCGGCAAGTCTCTTTACTCGTTCCCGTAACACATCATCCCGTGATCAACTCTTTGGTCACATTGTGCACATTATGATGATGTCCTACCGAGTGGGCCCAGAGATACCTCTCCGTCACACGGAGTGACAAATCCCAGTCTCGATTCGTGCCAACCCAATAGACACTTTCGGAGATACCCGTAGTGCACCTTTATAGCCACCCAGTTACGTTGTGACGTTTGGCACACCCAAAGCATTCCTACGGTATCCGGGAGTTGCACAATCTCATGGTCTAAGGAAATGATACTTGACATTAGAAAAGCTTCAGCATACGAACTACACGATCTTGTGCTAGGCTTAGGTCGGGTCGTTACACAGAGCATTGAGACAGACATTAAGTTGAAACCAAGGGATTGAACAAGCATCACTTTATCCATGTGCTGGTCCTTTGAGATTGCAACTCTACCTAGGCCCAATACCTTGCTTTCACCAGTGTCAGCAAATGTCACGTGACTTTTGTCAGACAGGCGTAGGGTTGAATCCATGAGAAGACTTTGATCACCAGTCATGTGGTTAGTGCATCCACTGTCCATAATCCACTCAGAAGCCTTCGGTGATGTACCCTACAGTGTAGTTTGGGGGATTGGCTTCACCAAGGGAAATGTGATGCATAAACATTTGTTGAACAAGCATATTATCAAAGTTCAGAACCTGGTTAGGGTAGATAGGATGGTTGTCAAGAAATCCTGGGACGAAATACATAGTAAGACCATTTTGGCATTTTATCTTGCGTCCCACAAGATGTTTTAGGTCCCCAGCAAAAGCATCAGAAGCCTTTGATTTCTAGCTGGAGACCTTTTCTTGCAAAAGAGAGTTAATTTTTCTTAACCACCCACATCTTCAGGGGTGGCTTAGAAGCAATGAGTCTAAGTGCAGCATCTGAGAACTTTGGCTTTGGAGCCCTACCAAATAGCTTTGCGGGTGGTTGATGCGCTTGAAATCTACGTCGGTAATTCCCCAAAGAGGAAGGGATGATGCAGCACAGCGACAGTAGGTACCTCAGTGATGAGACCAAGGTTATCGAACTAGTAGGAGAACCAAGCAACACAACGTAAACAACCCCTGCACACAAATAACAACATCTCGCAACCCGACGTGTTAAAGGGGTTGTCAATCCCTTTCGGGTAACGGTGCTAGAAATTGTGTAGTGACGGGATAAAGTTGTAATAGATTGAATAAATAGATCGCAAATAAAGTAAAACGCAGAAAGGTATTTTTGTATTTTTGGTTTGATAGATCCGAAAATAAATGCAAAGGAAAAGTAGATCACAAAGGAAAATATATGAGAAAGAGACTTGGGGGTCGTAGATTTCACTAGTGGCTTCTCTCGAAAAATAGCAAACGGTGGGAAAACATTACTGTTGGGAAATTGACAAAACTTCAAATAATCATGACGATATCCAGGCAATGTTCATTATATAGGCATCACATCCAAGATTAGTAGACCGACTCCTGCCTGCATCTACTACTATTACTCCACACATCGACCGCTATCCAGCATGCATCTAGTGTATTAAGTTCATGAAAAAACGGAGTAATGCAATAAGAACGATGACATGATGTGGACAAGATCTATCTATGTAGAGATAGACCCCATCGTTTTATCATTAGTAGCAATGATACATATGTGTCGATTCCCTTTCTGTTACTGCGATCAAGCATCGTAAGATCAAACCCACTACAAAGCACCTCTTCCCATTGCAAGATAAATAGATCAAGTTGGCCACACAAAACCCAAATATCGGAGAAGAAATACGAGGCTATAAGAGATCATGCATAAAAGAGATCAAAGAAACTCAAATACTTTCATTGATATAAAAAGATAGATCTAATCATAAACTCAAAGTTCATCGATCCCAATAAACACACAGCAAAAGAGTTACATCATATGGATCTTCAAGAGACCATTGTATTGAGAATTCAGCGAGAGAGAGGAAGTCATCTAGCTACTAACTACGGACCCGAAGGTCTACAAAGAACTACTCACGCATCATCGGAGAGGCACCAATGGAGGTGGTGAACCCCATCCGAGATGGTGTCTAGATTGGATCTGGTGCTTCTGGACTCTGCGGCGACTGGATCAATATTTCGTCGACTCCCCTAGGGTTTCTGGAATATTGGGGTATTTATAGAGCAAAGAGGCGGTCCGGGGGGCACCCGAGGTGGGCACAACCCACCAGGGCGCGCCTGGGCCTCCTGGCACGCCCTGGTGGGTTGTGCTCTCCTCGGAGCACCCCTCCAGGCGCAGCCAGGGCCCATTATGTTCCTTATGGTCCAAAAACATCTCCGTGAAGTTCCGTTGCATTTGAACTTCGTCTGATATTGATTTCCTGCGATGTAAAAAGCATGCAGAAAATAGCAACTGGCACCTGGCACTATGTCAATAGATTAGTACCAAAAATGATATAAAATGAGTATATAATGATTATAAAACATCCA
Source organism: Triticum aestivum (assembly GCF_018294505.1). Classification (NCBI taxonomy): domain Eukaryota; kingdom Viridiplantae; phylum Streptophyta; class Magnoliopsida; order Poales; family Poaceae; genus Triticum; species Triticum aestivum. Next base: position 53,098,011 of record NC_057802.1, on the reverse strand, counting down.
AGATTGATAATATAACAGCATGGAACAATCAAAAATTATAGATACGTTGGAGACGTATCAGCATCCTCAAGCTTAACTCCTACTCGTCCTCGAGTAGGTAATTGATAAAAACAGAATTTTTGATGTGGAATGCTGCCTATCATGTTATATCATATTCTTTTCTTCATAGCATGGACATTTGGACTTTTATATGATTCAAAGCAATAGTCTAGTTTTGACATAATAATTTAGATACTCAAGCATATCAACAAGCAACCATGTCTATCAAAATATCAATGGTAAAATAAGTTATCCCTAGCCCATCATGCTCAAACATTGATCCATTCATAAAACACACTCGAATATTAGCTACACCCAATACTTACACATGATCATAGTGCCTCCTAGTTGGTGCTTTATATTAGAGAAGATGGAGACTCAATTTCAAAAATAAAAATTGCATAAAGTAAAAGAAAGGCCCTTCATAGAGGGAAGTAGGGATTTGTAGAGGTGCCAGAGCTCAAAGAGAAAAACATAGAGGTAAAAACATTTTGGGAGGTGTATCCATCCCACCAACGAAAATGACTTAGAGCTTCCAACACTTTCCATGCTAGATATATCATAGGCGGTTCCCAAGCAGAAAATAAAGTTTAGTCCTTTTTCCACCATACTTTCACTTTCCATGGCTAGTCGTATCCACGGTTGCCCTCCATACCAACACTTTGCAAGGAATTTATTCTTTGACAGCATAAAGTAAATTCATATTTTCATTTCAGGTCTGGGCATCCCTAAAACCTTTGCCTTACTCTCATGGAATGACAAGTGAATAATCACTCATCGTGAGAATAACACATCTAGCATGGAAAATATTAGCCACCCCTCACTGTTCCGCGAGTGAAACAAACACACAAAAGAGAAGTTTATTTTGAAAATTAGAGATGGCACATGCAAATTTTCTTACAACGGCAAAAGAATACCGCATATAGGTAGATATAGTGGACTCATGTGGCAAAACTAGTTTAAAGGATTTTGGATGCACAAGTAGTGGTCATACTTAGTGCAAAATGAAGGCTAGCAAAAGATTGAGAAGCGACCAACCAAGAAACGAATAATCTCGTAAAGCAAGCATTAAGCATAAGTAACACCGAATAATGCACCACAAGTAGGATATAATTTCATTGCATGACTATTGACTTTCGTGCTTGCATAGGGAATCACAAACCTTAACACCAATATTCTTACTAAAGCATAATAACTCATCAACATAACTCACATATCACATCATCATATCTCAAAACTATTGCAAGGAATCAAGTTTATTTTGTCCAATGATCTTCATGAAAGTTTTTATTATATCCTTCTTGGATATCTATCACTTTGGGACTAATTTTTATGTGTTGCTTTTCATAAGTGAAGATCATGAGCATAATTTCTTCTTTCTCTCAAAATATTTTAAGTGAAGCAAGAGAGAACTTTCATGAAAATTTTACTAACTCTCAAATAAATCTCAGTGAAGCAAGAGAGCATTTCTTCAAAATAACTAAGCACACCGTGCTCAAAAAGATATAAGTGAAGCACTAGAGCAAGTCCATAGCTCATAAAAATTTAAGTGAAGCATAGAGAGCAATTTTAACAGGTCATGGCATAATTTTGGCTCTCTCAAATAGGTGTGTTCAGCAAGGAATCAAGACTTAAAACATAAAGTAAAAAAGCAAAGACTCATATCATACAAGACGCTCCAAGCAAAACACATATCGTGTGACGAATAAAAATATAGCTTCGAGTAAAATACCGATGGTCATTAGAAGAAAGAGGGGATGCCATTCGGGGGCATCCCCAAGCTTAGTTGGTTGCTCATTTTTGGATAATAGATTGGGATGCCGGGGCATCCCCAATCTTAGGCTCTTCTAACATTCCTTCATCCATCGTAAGATAACCCAAAACTTGAAAACTTCAATCACACAAAACTCAAAAAAACCTTCGTGAGATCCATTAGTGTAAGAAAGCAAACCACTACTATAAGTACTATATCAAACCAATTCATATTTTATTCTTGCATTATATCTATTGTATTCCATCTTTCCTATGGCAAAATCTTATCAAAGAAAACCATAGAGCCATCAAAACAAGCACACAACGCAAAAAACAGAATCTGTCAAAACAGAACAGTCTGTAGTAATCTGACTATTTCGAACACTTCTGTAACTCCAAAAATTCTGAAAAAATTATGACGACCTGGGCAATTTGTATATTAATCTTATCTAAAAAGAATCAACTTAAAAGCACTCTCTGATTAAAATTAGAAATGTTTTCGTGAGTGCAAAGTTTCTGTTTTTCAGCAAGATCAAACAACTATCACCCAAAGTAATCCTAAAGGCGTTACTTGGCAAAAACATTAATTAAAACATAAAAACCACAATCATAACAGTAGCATAATTGTGCTAACACTCAAGAACAGAAAGCAAAAATAAAAAATAAATTTTATTCATTGGGTTGCCTCCCAACAAGCGTTATAGTTTTACGCCCTTAGCTAGGCATAAAGCAAGGATCTAAGTATTGTCATTTTGATTCAAGATCCATAAGATGCCCTCATGATTGATTCGTAAGGAGGCCTAATTCCTTTTCTAGGAAAGTGTTCCATACCCTTCCTCAAAGGAAATTGGAACTTGATATTGCCTTCTTTCATATCAATCACGACACCAATAGTGCGTAAAAACGGTCTACCAAGAATAATTGGATAAGATGGATTGCAATCATTATCTATGGGCACATAATTTCTATTTGCAAGAATAAGAACATCATTAATTATTCCCATATACTTTTTAATAGTAGAATCCGCCAAGTGCAAATTCAAAGAGCATTCTTCAAGATCGGTAAGACCAAGCACATCACATAAAGATTTAGGAATTGTAGAAACACTAGCACCCAAGTCACACAAAGCAAAACACTCATAATTTTTTATCTTGACTTTGATAGTAGGTTCCCACTCATCATATAATTTTCTAGGAATTGAAACTTCTAATTCCATTTTTTCTTCAAAAGCTTTCATCATAGCATCAACAATATGTTTAATTTTTTTGACTATATAACAATATGTTTAATTAGTAAAAGCTTTATTTTGTTCATAAGCATGGGGTGAATTTATCATGGATTGCAACAAAGAAATACAATCAATCAAAGAGAAAATATGATAATTAAAGTCTTTGTAATCCAAAATAGTGGCACATCACTAGTTAAAGTCTTGACCTCTCCAAACCCGCTTTTATCAGAATTTTCAACAAGATTTTCACTCTCCGAAATATTGGGACGCCTTCTACCTAAAGTTGACTCTTCTCCAGTCCCTTTTTCATCAATCTTAAATTTACTAAACAAGGAATCAATAGAAGAAACACCAATCACTTTAAGATCTTCATCACTTTTATGCAAGCAATCACTAGAAAACACTTTTTATAAAAATTCTCTTCTAGTTCTAAGCATAGCGGTTCTTTTCTTACTTTCATCCATAGAAACATAAAGAGCTTTAATTGATTCCTCAACTTTAGGCACAAAAATTTTCATCTTGAGATTTTCCACATGATGAGCAATTCTATCAACACTTCTAGACAAATAATCAATCTTATTCAACTTTTCTTCTATGGAAGTGTTGAAAACTTTTTGTCTGTTGATAAATTCTTTAATATTATTCTCAAGATCAGAGGTGTTCCTATTATTAGTATAAGATTGATTTCCATAGGAATTACCATAATTATTAGAGGAATTACTAGGAAAAGGCCTAGGACTAAAATTACCTCTATAAGCATTGTTATTAAAATTATTTCGAGAGATAAAATTCACATCAATGGCATCACTATTTTGCTCAATCAAAGTAGACGAAGGCATATCATTGAAATCAATAGGAGCATTTTTACTAGCAACCAATCTCATAAGAGCATCAACTTTTTCACTCAAAGAAGAAATTTCTTCAACAGAATTAACTTTTTTACTAGTAGGAGCTCTTTCGGTATGCCATTGCGAGTAATTTGCCATGATATTATCAAGAAATTTGGTGGCTTCACCAAAAGTAATTTCCATAAAAGTACCACCCGCGGTGGAATCTAAAAGATTACGAGAAACAAAATTCAACCCCGCATAAAAATTTTGTATGATCATCCAAAGATTTAACCCATGAGTTGGGAAATTCATTAGCATCATTTTCATCCTTTCCCAAGATTGTGCAACATGCTCATGTTCAAATTGCTTGAAATTCATGATCTGGGTTCTAAGGGAAATAATTTTTGCGGGAGGAAAATACTTAGTGATAAAAGCATCTTTGCACTTATTCCAAGAATCGATACTATTGCGAGGCAAAGAGGAAAACCAAATTTTTGAAGAATCACGCAAAGAAAACAGAAATAATTTCTTCTTCACCACATCATTGTCCACATCTTTTTATTTTGCATATCGCATAATTCCACTAAGGTATTAAGATGGGACGCGGCATCCTCATTAGGAGTATCGAAAAACTGATCTTTCATAACAAGATTCAACAAAGCAGTATTAATACCACAAGACTACGCACTAGTGGCGGGAGGAGCAATCGGAGTGCCAATAAAATCATTGTTGTTGGTATTTGAGAAATCACACAACTTGGTGTTCTCATGATCAAGATTGCACTCAAAAACAGATCCGGCAAGAAAACGGCGAACGGAAAAAGAGGGGCAAATAAAATGGCAAATTTTTGTGAAGTGGGGGAGAGTAAAACGAGAGGCAAATGGCAAATAATGTAAATTGCAAGGAGATGAGATTATGATTAGGAACCTGGTATACGTTGAAGATCCTCCCCAGCAACGGCGCCAAAAATTCCTTTTGATGCGCTTGAAAGCTACATCGGTATTTCCCCAAAGAGGAAGGGATGATGCAGCACATCGACGGTAGGTATCTCCCTCAGTGATGAGACCAAGGTTATCGAACCAGTAGGAGAACCAAGCAACACAATGTAAACAGCCCCTGCACACAAATAACAACACCTCGGAACACGACGTGTTAAAGGGGTTGTCAATCCCTATCGGGTAACGGTGCCAGAAATTGCATAGTGACGGGATAAAGTTGTAATAGATTGAATAAATAGATCGCAAATAAAATAAAACACAGCAAGGTATTTTTGTATTGTTGATTTAATAGATCTGAAAATAAATGCAAAGGAAAAGTAAATTGCAAAGGCAAATATATGAGAAAGAGACCCGGGGCCGTAGCACTAGTGGCTTCTCTCGAGAAAATAGCAAACGGTGGGAAAACAATTACTGTTGGGCAATTGACAAATCTTCATATAATCATGATGATATCCAGGCAATGATCATTATATAGGCATCACGTCCAAGATTAGTAAACCGACTCCTGCCTGCATCTACTACTATTACTCCACACATCGACCGCTATCCAGCATGCATCTAGTGTATTAAGTTCATGGAAAAACGGAGTAATGCAATTAGAACGATGACATGATATAGACAAGATCTATCTATGTAGAGATAGACCCCATCGTTTTATCCTTAGTAGCAACGATACATACGTGTCATTTCCCTTTCTGTCACTGCGATCTAGCACCGTAAGATCGAACCCACTACAAAGCACCTCTTCCCATTGCAAGATAAATAGATCAAGATGGCAAACAAAACCCAAATATCGGAGAAGAAATACGAGGCTATAAGAGATCATGCATAAAAGAGATCAAAGAAACTCAAATACTTTCATGGATATAAAATGATAGATTATATCATAAACTCAAAGTTCATCGATCCCAACAAACACACCGCAAAAGAGTTACATCATATGGATCTCCAAGAGACCATTGTATTGAGAATTCAGCGAGAGAGAAGAAGCCATCTAGCTACTAACTACAGACCCAAAGGTCTACAAAGAACTACTCTCGCATCATCAGAGAGGGGCCAATGGAGGTGGTGAACCCCATCCGAGATGATGTCTAGATTGGATCTGGTGGTTCTTGACTCTGCAGCGACTGGATCAATATTTCGTCGACTCCCCTAGGGTTTTTGGAATATTGGGGTATTTATAGAGCACAGAGGCGGTTCGGGGGGCACCCGAGTGTTGGGGAATGTGCAATTTCAAAAAAAAATCCTACGCTCACGCAAGATCTATCTAGGATATGCATAGCAATGAGAGGGAAGAGTCTGTCCACGTACCCTCGTAGACCGAAAGCGGAAGCGTTTAGTAACGCGGATGAACTAGTCGAACGTCTCCAAGCACCGAATGTACGGCACCTCCGTGTTCAGCACACGTTCAGCTCGATGAAGTCCCTCGTACTCTTGATCCAGTTGAGGCTGAGTGAGAGTTCTGTCAGCACGACGGCGTGGCGACGGTGATGATGAAGTTACTGGCGTAGGGCTTTGCCTAAGCACTACAACGATATGACCGAGGTGTTAAACTGTGGAGGGGGGCACCGCACACGGCTAAGAGAAACTTTGATGTGTCTTTGGGGTGCCCCCCACCCACGTATATAGAGGGGGGAGGGGGAGGAGGCCAGCCTAGGGGTGGCACGCCCAAGGAGGGAGTCCTACTCCAAGTAGGATTCGCCCCCCCCCCTTTCCTATCCCAACAAGGAGAAGGGGGGAAAGAGGAGGAGGAGAGAAGGAAAGGGGGGCCACCCCCCAACCCTAGTCCAATTCGGTTTGGGCTAGGGGGCGCGCGCCTCCACCTGGTTGCTGCCTCATTTCTTCCACTAGGGCCCATGAAGGCCCATTAACCCCCCGGGGGGTTCCGGTAACCTCCCGGTACTCTGGAAAATACCTGATACACTTCAGAACCATTCTGGTGTCCGAATATAACCTTCCAATATATCAATCTTTATGTCTTGACCATTTCAATACTCCTTGTCATGTTCGTGATTTCATCCAGGACTCCGAACAACCTTAGGTCATCAAATCACATAATCTCATAATACAAATCGTCATTGAACGTTAAGCGTGCGGACCCTACGGGTTCGAGAACTATGTAGACATGACCGAGACACATCTCCGGTCAATAACCAATAGCGAAACCTGGATGCTCATATTGGCTCCTACATATTCTACAAAGATCTTTATCGGTCAAACCGCATAACAACATAAGTTTTTCCCTTTGTCATCGGTATGTTACTTTCCTGAGATTCCATTGTTGGTATCATCATACGTAGTTCAATATCGTTACCGGCAAGTCTCTTTACTCATTCCGTAATGTATCAATCCGCAACTAACTCATTAGTCACATTGCTTGCAAGGCTTATAGTGATGTGCATTACCGAGAGGGCCCAGACATACCTCTCCGATACACGGAGTGACAAATCCTAATCTTGATCTATGCCAGCCCAACAAACACCTTCGGAGACACCTATAGAGCATCTTTATAACCACCCAGTTATGTTGTGACGTTTGATAGTACACAAGGTGTTCCTCCGGTACTCGGGAGTTGCATAATCTCATAGTGAGAGGAACATGTATAAGTCATGAAGAAAGCAATAGCAATAAAACTTAACGATCATTATGCTAAGCTAATGGATGGGTCTTGTCCATCACATCATTCTCCTAATAATGTGACCCCGTTCATCAAATGACAACACATGTGTATGGTCAGGAAACTTAACCATCTTTGATTAACGAGCTAGTCTAGTAGAGGCATACTAGGGACACTTTGTTTTGTCTATGTATTCACATATGTATCAAGTTTCCAGTTAATACAATTCTAGCATGAATAATAAACATTTATCATGATATAAGGGAATATAAATAACAACTTTATTATTGCCTCTAGGGCATATTTCCTTCAGTCTCCCACTTGCACTAGAGTCAATAATCTAGTTCACATCTCCATGTGATTTAACACCAATAGTTCACATTGTCATGTGATTTAACACTCTATAGTTCACATCACCATGTGACCAATACCCAAAGGGTTTACTAGAGTCAATAATCTAGTTCACATCGCCATGTGATTAATACCAAAAGAGTACTAAGGTGTGATCATGTCTTGCTTGCGAGAGAGGTTTAGTCAATGGGTCTGCCACATTCAGATCCGTATGTACTTTGCAGATTTCTATGTCTACAATGCTCTGCATGGAGCTACTCTAGCTAAATGCTCCCACTTTCAATATGTATCTAGATCGAGACTCAGAGTCATCCAGATCGATGTCAAAGCTTGCATCGATGTAACTCTTTACGACGAATTCTTTTTCACCTCCATAACCGAGAAATATTTCCTTAGTCCTCTAAGGATAATTTTGACCAATGTACAGTGATCGACTCCTAGATCACTATTGTACTCCCTTGCCAAATTCAGGGCAGGGTATACAATAGGTCTGGTACACAGCATGACATACTTTATAGAACCTATGGCTGAGGCATAGGGAATGACTTTCATTCTCTCTCTATCTTCTGCCGTAGTCGGGCTTTGAGTCTTACTCAACTTCACACCTTCCAATACAGGCAAGAACTCCTTCTTTGACTTTCCCGTTTTGAACTACTTCAAAATCTTGTCAAGGTATGTACTCATTGAAAAATCTTATCAAGCGTCTTGATCTATCTCTATAGATCTTGATGCTCAATATGTAAGAAGCTTCACCGAGGGCTTTCTTTGAAAAACTCTTTTTAAACGCTCCTTTATGCTTTCCAGAAAATTCTACATTATTTCCGATCAACAATATGTCATTCACATATACTTATCAGAAAAGGCTGTAGTGCTCCCATTCACTTTCTTGTAAATAAAAGTCTATATAAAACTATATGCTTTGATCAACTCATCAAAGTGTATATTCCAACTCCGAGATGCTTGCACCAGTCCATAGATGGATCGCTGGAACTTGCACACTTTGTTAGCACCTTTAGGATCGAAAAAACTTTCTGGTTGCATCATATACAACTCTTCTTTAATAAATCCATTAAGGAATGCAATTTTGACATCCATTTGCCAAATTTCATAAAATGCGGCAATTGCTAACATGATTTGGGCAGACTTAAGCATCGATACGAGTGAGAAAATCTCACCGTATTCAACACCTTGAACTTGTCGAAAACCTTTTTCGACAATTCGAGCTTTGTAGATAGTAATACTACCATCAACGTTCATCTTCCTCTTGAAGATCCATTTATTCTCTTTGGCTTGCCGATCATCAGGCAAGTCAAGGTTCGGTAGTAACTTGATCTGAAGTTTCATGATCATCATCATTTGATTCCTCACTAATTGGTGTAGGCATCACTGGAACTGATTTTTGTGATGAACTACTTTCCAATTCGGGAGAAGGTATAATTACCTCATCAACATCTACTTTCCTCCCAGTCACTTCTTTCGAGAGAAACTCCTTCTCTAGAAAGGATCCATTCTTAGCAACAAAGATCTTGCCTTCGGATCTGTGATAGAAGGTGTACCCAACAATTTCTTTTGGGTATCCTATGAAGACGCACTTCTCCGATTTGGGTTCGAGCTTATCAGGTTGAAACTTTTTCATATAAGCATCACAACCCCAAACTTTAAGAAACGACAACTTAGGTTTCTTGCCAAACCACAGTTCATACGGTGTCGTCTCAACGGATTTAGATGGTGCCCTATTTAACGTGAATGCAGCTGTCTCTAATGCATAACCCCAAAACGATAGTGGTAATCCGGTAAGAGACATAATAGATCGCACCATATCTCATAAAGTACGGTTATGATGTTCGGACACACCATTACGCTATGGTGTTCCAGGTGGCGTGAGCTGTGAAACTATTTCACATTGTTTTAAATGAAGGCCAAACTCGTAACTCAAATATTCGCCTCTGCGATCATGTCGTAGAAACTTTATTTTCTTGTTATGATGATTCTCCACTTCACTCTGAAATTCTTTGAACTTTTCAAATGTTTCAGACTTGTTTCATTAAGTAGATATATCCATATCTGCTCAAATCATCTGTGAAGGTCGGAAAATAACGATACTTGCCGCGAGCCTCAACACTCATCGGACTGCATACATCGGTATGTATTATTTCCAATAAGTCAGTTGCTCGCTCCATTGTTCAGAGAACGGAGTCTTAGTCATCTTTCCCATGAGGCATGGTTCGCAAGCATCAAGTGATTCATGATCAAGTGATTCCAAAAGTCCATCCGCATGGAGTTTCTTCATGCGCTTTACACCAATAGGACCTAAACGGTAGTGCCACAAGTATGTTGCACTATCATTATCAACTTTGCATCTTTTGGCATCAATATTATGAATATGTGTATCACTACGATCGAGATTCAATAAACCATTTATATTAAGTGTATGACCATAGAAGGTTTTTATTCATGTAAACAGAATAACAATTATTCTCCGACTTAAATGAATAACCGTACTGCAATGAACAGGATCCAATCATATTCATGCTCAACGCAAACACCAAATAACATTTATTCTATGTTCAACACTAATCCCGAAGGTAAAAGGAGTGTGCGTTGGTGATCTTATCAACCTAGGAATCATTTCTAACACACATCATCACCTCATCCTTAACTAGTCTCTGTTTATTTTGCAACTCCTGTTTCGAGTTACTACTCTCTACAACTGAACTAGTATCAAATACCGAGGGGTTGCTATAAACACTAGTAAAGTACACATCAATAACATGTATATCAAATATACCTTCGTTCACTTTGCCATCCTTCTTATCCGCCAAGTATCTAGGGCAGTTCCACTTCTAGTGACTATTTCCTTTGCAGTAGAAGCACTCGGTTTCAGGCTTAGGTTTAGCTTTGAGCTTCTTCACGGGAGTGGCAACTTGCTTGCCATTGTTCTTGAAGTTCCCTTTCTTTCCCTTGCCCTTTTACTTGAAACTAGTGGTCTTTTCAACCATCAACACTTGATGCTTTTTCTTGATTTCTACCTTCGCCAATTTTAGCATCGCGAAGAGCTTGGGAATCTTTTCCATTATCCCTTGCATATTATAGTTCATCACGAAGTTCTAGTAACTTGGTGATAGTGATTAGAGAACCTTGTCAATCACTATCTTATCAGGAAGATTAACTCCCACTTGATTCAAGCGATTGTAGTACCCAGACATTCTGGGTACATGCTCACTAGTTGAGCTATTCTCCTCCATCTTGTAGGCAAAGTACTTGTCAGAGGTCTCATACCTATTAACACGGGCATGAGTCTGAAATACCAATTTCAACTCTTGGAACATCTCATATGCTCCATGTCGTTCAAAACATTTTTGAAGTCCCGGTTCTAAGCCGTAAAGCATGGTGCACTAAACTATCAAGTAGTCATCATACCGAGCTTGTCAAACGTTCATAATGTCTGCATCTGCTCCTGCAATAGGTCTGTCACCTAGCGGTGCATCAAGGACATAATTCTTCTGTGCAGCAATGAGGATAATCCTCAGATCACGGACCAAGTCCGCATCATTGCTACTATAATCTTTCAACTTATTTTTCTCTAGGAACATATCAAAAATAAACGGGGAGCTACATCGCGAGCTATTGATCTACAACATAGTATGCAAATACTATCAGGACTAAGCTCATGATAAATTAAAATTCAATTAATCATATTACTTAAAAATTCCCACATAGATAGACATCCCTCTAGTCATCTAAATGATCACGTGATCCATATTAACTAAACCATGTTCGATCATCACGTGAGATGGAGTAGTTTTCAAGGGTGAACATCACTATGTTTATCATATCTACTATATGATTCACGCTCGACCTTTCGGTCTTAGTGTTTCGAGGCCATATCTGCATATGCTAGGCTCGTCAAGTTTAACTCGAGTATTCTGCATGTGCAAAACTGACTTGCACCCGTTGTATGTGAACGTAGAGCTTATCACACCCGATCATCACTGGGTGTCTCGGCACGACGAACTGTAGCAACGGTGCATACTCAGGGAGAACACTTGTACCTTGAAATTTAGTGAGAGGTCATCTTATAATGCTACCGCCGTACTAAGCAAAATAAGATGCATAAAGGATAAACATCACATGCAATCTAAATAAGTGATATGATATGGCCATCATCATCTTGAGCCTTTGATCTCCATCTCCAAAGCACCGTCATGATCACCATCGTCACCGGCTTGACACCATGATCTCCATCGTAGCATCATTGTCGTCTCGCCAACTATTGCTTCTACGACTATCGCTACCGCTTAGTGATAAAGTAAAGCAATTACATGGCGATTGTAAAGCGACAACCATAAGGCTCCAGCTAGTTGCCGATAACTTTTACAAAACATGATCATCTCATACAAAAATTTATATATCATCATGTCTTGACCATATCACATCACATCATACCCTACAAAAACAAGTTAGACGCCCTCTACTTTGTTGTTGCAAGTTTTACGTGGCTGCTACGGCCTTAGCAAGAACCGTTCTTACCTACGCATCAAAACCACAACGATTGTTCGTCAACTGTGTTGTTTTAACCTTCAACAAGGACCGGGCGTAGTCACACTCGATTCAACTAAAGTTGGAGAAACAGACACCCACTAGCTACATGTGTGCGAAGCACGGCGGTAGAACCAGTCTCATGAACGCGGTCATGTAATGTCGGTCTGGGCCGCTTCATCCAACAATATCGCTGAATCAAAGTATGACATGCTGGTTAGCAGGATTAGCAGGATGACTATTTTTGCCACAACTCTTTGTGTTCTACTCGTGCATATAACATCTACGCAGAGACCTCGCTCGGATGCCACTGTTGGGGAACGTGCAATTTCAAAAAAATTCCTACACTCACGCAAGACCTATCTAGGAGATGCATAGCAACGAGAGGGGAGAGTGTGTCCACGTACCCTCGTAGACCGAAAGCGAAGCGTTTAGTAACGCGGATGAAGTAGTCGAACGTCTTCACGATCTGATCGATCCAAGCACCGAACGTACGGCACCTCCGTGTTCAGCACATGTTCACCTCGATGACGTACCTCGTACTCTTGATCCAGCTGAGGCCGAGGGAGAGTTCTGTCAGCACGACGGCATGGCGACGGTGATGATGAAGTTACCGACGCAGGGCTTCGCCTAAGCACTACGACGATATGATCGAGGTGTTAAACTATGGAGGGCGGCACCGCACACGGCTAAGAGAAACTTTGATGTGTCTTTGGGGTGCCCCTCCCACATATATAACGGGGGGAGGGAGGAGGAGGCCGGCCTAGGGGTGGCGCGCCCAAGGGGGGGAGTCCTACTCCAAGTAGGATTCGCCCCCCCCATTCCTACCCCTACAACGAGAAGAGGGGAAAGAGGAGGAGGAGAGAAGGAAAGGGGGGCCGCCCCCCAACCCTAGTTCAATTCGGTTTGGGCTAGGGGGGCGCGCGCCTCCACCTGGCTGCTGCCTCCTCTCTTCCACTAGGGCCCATGAAGGCCCATTAACCCCCCGGGGCTTCCGGTAATCTCCCGGTACTCCGAAAAATACCTGATACACTTCGGAACCATTTCGTTGTCCGAATATAACCTTCCAATATATCAATCTTTATGTCTCGACCATTTCGAGACTCCTCGTCATGTCCGTGATCTCATCCGGGACTCCGAACAACCTTAGGCCATCAAATCACATAAACTCATAATACAAATCATCATCGAACGTTAAGCGTGCGGACCCTACGGGTTCGAGAACTATGTAGACATGACTGAGACACATCTCCGGTCAATAACCAATAGCGGAACCTGGATGCTCATATTGGCTCCAACATATTCTACAAAGATCTTTATCCGTCAAACTGCAAAACAACATATGTTGTTCCCTTTCTCATCGGTATGTTACTTGCCCGAGATTCGAGTTGGTATCATCATACCTAGTTCAATATCGTTACCGGCAAGTCTCTTTACTCGTTTCGTAATGCATCATCCCGCAACTAACTCATTAGTCACATTTCTTGCAAGGCTTATAGTGATGTGCATTACCGAGAGGGACCAGAGATACCTCTCTGATAGACGGAGTGACAAATCCTAATCTTGATCTATGCCAACCCAACAAACACCTTCGGAGACACCTGTAGATCATCTTTATAATCACCTAGTTACGTAGTGACATTTGATAGAACACAAGGTGTTCCTCCGGTATTTGGGAGTTGCATAATCTCATAGTCATAGGAACATGTATAAGTCATGAAGAAAGCAATAGCAATAAAACTTAACGATCATTATGTTAAGCTAACGGATGGGTCTTTTCCATCACATCATTCTCCTAATGATGTGATCCCGTTCATCAAATGAGAACACATGTCTATGGTTAGAAAACTTAACCATATTTGATTAACGAGCTAGTCTAGTAGAGGCATACTAGGGATACTTTGATTTGTCTATGTATTCACACATGTATCAAGTTTCCAGTTAATACAATTCTAGCATGAATAATAAACATTTATCATGATATAAGGAAATATAAATAACAACTTTATTATTGCCTCTAGGGCATATTTCCTTCACTGAGGTGGGCACAACCTACCAGGGCGCACTTGGGCCTCCTGGCGCGCCCTGGTGAGTTGTGCTCTCCTCGAAGCACCCCCCCTAGGTGCAGCCAGGACCCATTATGTTCCTTCTGGTCCAAAAAAATCTCCCTGAAGTTTGGTTGCATTTGGACTCCGTCTGATATTGATTTCCTGCGATGTAAAAAACATGCAGAAAACAGCAACTGGAAGTTGGCACTATGTCAATAGGTTAGTACCAAAAAATGATATAAAATTACTATATAATGAATATAAAACATCCTAGATTGATAATATAACAGCATGGAACAATCAAAAATTATAGATACGGTGGAGACGTATCAATGGTGAATAATACTCATATGAATAAACAGAAAAGTTCTTGGTGTTATGAACATAGCGGTTTGATGAAACACGCTCATATTCATAAGTTTGAGTAAGGTTTCCCTGCAAAACATTGGCGTTAGGGTGACTCTGGTGAGTCCTCTGTCTGTATGAAGCCTTTGGACCATATGAAGCCTTTGGACCATATGAAGCCTTTGGTCTGGGGTTTGTCTTCTCACCAGGTGGTATCATGATGACATTCACAGGAAGCTTCTCAAGACAACTTTTGGGCACCCAGATCTTCTTGAAAGGTGGTCCATTCCTGCAGTTAGTACCAATATACCTCGCAACCAATTCACTGTTCTGATTCTTAAACAGTTTATAGTTTGCATCAAAGGATTCATCAATGATAATCGGGTTAGCACAAGTGAAGCTAGATAAGGTAGATGGATCCACTGAAGGTCCCTTTGCAGCAACCCATGTGGTTTTGGGGTAATGCTCAGGCTTCCAATATGAACCATCAACATTCATTTTGCTCTCGAACCCAACACCCTCTTTCCTAGGGTTTCGGTTCCGAATCTGTTTCTTGAGGACATCACATAGTGTCTGATGCCCTTTGAGGCTTTTGTACATCCCTGTTTCAAGCAATGTCTTCAACCTGGCATTCTCATCAGCAATAGTAGTGGTATCCTTAGTAGAGGGGTTAGTTACCACATCAACAGTTGAAGATATTGCAACAGTAGCAGCAGTAGAACATTCAGCAACAAAGACAACATTATCACGCTCAAGACATTTTAGACATGGTGGCTCAAAACCTTCCTGAGCGGAACTGATCTGTTGAGTGCAGAGTGACTCATTCTCCTTTTGAAGACCTTCATGAGTCGCTCTCAGGTCTTGCTTCCTTTGAAGATAATCATACGAAAGCTTCTCATGAGTAGCTGAGAGTGTTTCATGATGACTTTCAAGTTCCTCGTACTTAACGTGAAGATTTTTAATGTCTTCAATTAAGGACTGAGTTTGAGTCATTTCCGCGTACAACAGGTCATCGCTTTTGTCTAGCAACTTTTGAATATGTTCCATAGCAGTTTGTTGTTCAGTTGCAATTTTTGCAAGTGTTTTGTAGCTAGGTTTAGATTCACATTTAGAGTCATCTTCACTGGATGTTTGAAAGTAAGCATCGCGTGAGTTTACCTTGGCACCACGTGCCATGAAGCAGTAGGTAGGAGCAGAGTCATCCTTATCATCAGCATCAACGTTGGTGACAAGGCCATTGTCTTCAGTGTTGAAGATGGACTTGGAGACATAAGCTGAAGCTAGAGCCAGGCTTGCCACGCCTGAGTTGGACTCTATCTTGGACTCCACTTCCGCCTTGTCAGAAGCAGACTCCTCATCTAAATCCATCTCCTTGCCAACAAACGCACGAGCCTTGTTGGATGAGCTCTTCTTGTGAGATGAAGACTTTGATAAAGACTTTGAAGAAGACTTTGAGGATTTCTTCTTCTTCTTCTTGTCATCAGAATCATATTCCTTGTAATTCTTCTTCTTCTTGGTCTCATTGTCCCATTGAGCACACTCAGAGATGTAGTGACCACGTTTCTTGCATTTGTGGCATGTTCTCTTCTTGTGGTCACGAGTGGAAGCTTCATCATTTCTTGAGCTGGATCTTGAAGACTTTTTGAAACCTTTCTTCTTGGTGAACTTCTGGAACTTCTTCACGAGCATAGCTAGCTCCTTTCCATTGTCTTCAGGATCCCAAGAACTACAGTCAGATTCTTCTTCATATGAGGACACAACTTTGCCTTCAAAGCCCGGGTTCGGCCTTAGTTGGGGCCATAGATGTCTCTCTTCTTAGATAACTGGAACTCGTGTGTGTTGAGCCTCTCAACTATGTCAGACGGATCGAGATCTTTGAAGTCAGGACGTTCTTGAATCATCAGGGCCAGGGTGTCGAATGAGCTGTCAAGTGATCTCAGGAGCTTCTTGACGATTTCGTGCTTGGTGATCTCAGTAGCGCCAAGAGCGTGAAGCTCATTTGTGATATCAGTGAGGCGATCAAATGTGAGTTGGACATTCTCATTGTCGTTTCTCTTGAAGCGGTTGAAGAGGTTGCGAAGAACATCAATCCTTGAATCTCTCTGAGTTGAGATGCCTTCATTGACCTTGGAGAGCCAGTCCCAGACTAGCTTCGCAGTTTCCAGTGCACTCACATGGCCGTACTGTCCTTTGGTCAGATGACCATAGATAATGTTCTTGGCAATCGAATCCAGTTGAATGAACCTCTTGACATCAGCAGCGGTGACAGCTTCACCGACCTTGGGAACGCCATTCTTGACGACATACCAGAGGTCGACATCAATGGCTTCAAGATGCATGCGCATCTTATTCTTGCAGTCTGGGCACGTAGCGGAGACTTTGATTATCCCTGCGGTCGACATAGCTAAAACAACAAGTGGTTAAACCGAATCACACAGAACAAGGGAGCACCTTGCTCTGATACCAATTGAAAGTGCTAGTTATCGACTAGGGGGTGAATAGGCAGTTTTTATGGAAGTCTTCAAAACACGAGGTCTTTGAAGACAAACAGTAGAAATGAACCTATGATATGCAGGAGAAGATAGAATACACTAGACAAGCCATAGTCAGGTAAGCAATGTAGTGAAAGCACGAAGACTATCAATAGCTAGGTAGTATGGATCAGGATGGAAGACAGTATGAAGCCAAACAGTAAATAGTCTTCACTCGGTGAAGTCAATCAGATCAGACAAGCAGGCAATGACTTCATGAAGACAAACTGTAAAGTAAAGGGAAGTGAGAGATAGAACCAGTTGCTTGGTGCAGACAATGATTTGGCAGACCAGTTCCAGTTGTTGTGCCAACTGTACGTCTGGTTAGGGAGGTTGAGATTCGACTTAGTAGACCGTGTCTTCACCTTATTCCCCTTGAGCTAAGGACACCCAGTCCTCGCCTAATCACTCTGGTAAGTCTTCAAGGTAGACTTACAAACCTTCATAGACTTCGTTCACCGGTGATCCACAATGATTCTTGGATGCTCAGAACGCGACGCCTAACCGGCTGGAGGATTCACAGTCCTCAAGTGTAACAAGTCTTCAGATCACGTGGACAGAAAGACTTCAGTGATGCCTAACACTCTTTGGCTCTGGGTGTTTTAGGCTTTGTCCTCGCAAGGATCTCTCTCTCTCAAATGCTTCGAAGGTGGGTTGCTCTCAAACGACAAAAGTCATGCCCTAACTCTGAGAAACCACCAATTTATGGTGTAGGGGGTGGGCTATTTATAGCCAGGAGGCAACCCGGCCTGATTTTCCAAAATTACCCTGGGCCACTAAGGAACCGACACGTGTCCAACGATCGGATTTCAAACACACGTGGCAGCTTTACTTGGGCTACAAGCAAAGCTGACTCATCCAGCTCTGGATAAGATTTGTTGTCATTGTCTACGCTCGAAGACATAGGATTTGGTTGAGCATCACATCAGTCACTCTGACTTTTTTTACTTGGACCCCACTTAATAGTATGGTGGTTCCTATGACTCAACAAAGAAGAAAAGGAAACTATGAAATGACTATGTCTTTGCACTCCATAGTCTTCAAGTGAATGTCTTCACATGTCATAATCTTCATCGTGAATGTCTTCACGAACCACCATTGTCTTCAATGTCTTCACACATTTTTAGGGGTCATCTCTGGTAGGTAAACCGAATCAATAAGGGACTACTACCTGTGTTATCCTGCAATTCTCACAAACACGTTAGTCCCTCAACCAAGTTTGTCTTCAATACTCCAAAACCAACTAGGGGTGGCACTAGATGCACTTACACTGCCAAACTGTTACAACTCATAATACATCAACATATAAATCACCTATAAGTCATTCCATCATGTGAGTGTTGATCGAATGGTGTGACCTAGTACGAACTTGTGCCCATGACTGAGGACGTGGCTATTGATAGATTAAACACACACACTCTACAGAGGTAGCGCACTGTACCCACACCACGGAACCCATGGCCTCGCACTCCCATTCGGGTGGACCAACGGTGTTCCGACAAAACCGATCTACTGCCATGATACTCTCTCGGCCACTCCGACCAACACCCCCTTTGGGTTTAGTCCTGGGTGGCCCCGTGCCTACCAAAGGCATCAACGGCCACCGTCGTGGCAAAACAAAAACGGTCCCAAATGGGGATGAAAAGGGCCCTATCCATCTACGGGCACACAAGGCTTATGTCCGCCTACCTGATCAGGGTAGCGTGCGCCCATAACCTTCCCTCGTTGGAGGCACCGGCGAGAGACATGTCAATAGATTGCATTAGGGCCTTTCCCATAAAAGGCAAATGTGGTTGCACTGGAAAAGCCCGGTTCGGTGGCACCTGACCAACTAAATGACTGAATTTATGCCCAAAGTGTAAGAGTGAATACTGATACTCCGATACCATCTATCAACATGTAATCCAAGTCATAGCGATATCCAGAACAAATCCAAAGCATACTATCATCAAAACCAAATACTCCGAGGGTAACATACTACTATCATGATGAATCCAAGAACGGTAATACTACTACTCCAATATGCAAGAACAAGCTATCCAGCTAAGATCCACATGCAAGCATCATCTCCGAACTCATACTGCAAAACATAATACCAACTATCATCATGATGAAAATAATTCTAGCCACTAATAATCCAAAGGCAACATGACATCCTCATGAGCTGCAAAATAATAATCCTAAAACTCCAAGTAGTATCATGGCAATAGCAAGATCACAACAATACTCCGAGAAATGCCATGAACAAGATCACATGTAGAGAAAGCAATATTTTAGATAAGTTCAAATGATTTAAACCATGTCACTGCATTGCAATCATGCAAATGGAGTGTGTGGCTTGCCTGGGGTGGAGGGATTCACCGGGAAGAAGTGCGAGAAGCTTGCGGAAAGAATTGCCGAAAAACATTCTCTCTCGGAGGGGGCTGATTTAGTGCAAGGGCAAAATGGTCGTTTTCAGAATGTTAACACATGGTGAAATGATACCAACAGAACGGGCTTGACGAGACGAAGAAATGGGCTTTGGAATCACCTCATTTGGAGTAGTGAGCAAAAAGTTGTGATAGTTTGTCTGCCAAGGACCCATCTGTAAAGAAAATATTTTCCAAGAGGGCCTGGACAGAAAAACGGAAAGCGCAATCAGAGAAATACGCTTTCACGGAACTGAAAACGTATTCAGGGCTGAACAAGAAAGAAAATGCACTTTCGATGGATGAAAACATATTAGAAGAATACGCTTTCACTTATCCACGTCAGCAGCTCGGGTCAACGCGAGAGACTTACAGGCGGGGCCCACCACTTATCCACGTGGGCCGGACGGGGTCAAAGCTCGGGTGGCTGACGATGGGGTCCCGCACACAATGGGGCCCGCCGGGTAGGGCCTTCTTCTTCATCCTCCCGCTCGCCCGCGTGGCCAGAGGGCAGGGCCGGCACCGGCGGCCATGCTCACAGCTCCGGCCACCAGCGGCGACGCCCGACCTACCAGCGTGCTCAGGGGACGGAGGTGGACCCGCCTATGGGTGGCGCGGTCGCCGGGGAGGTCGGAGGCGAGCAGAGCATCACCCGCGGCAGACGGCGGCTTCGGGCGATGACGGACTTGGCGCTCCAGGCCACCCGAGGAGAAGGAGAAGATGTGGGGAGGTTTGGGATGCTCCGGGCTATCTACTGGAGGTGGAAAGAGGGAGAGGGAGGCTCAGACTCGAGCTAATTTAGGAGGGAGGCCGCGGCGGCCATGGTGGCAGTGGGCGACAGGGAGAGCTTCTCCGGCTTGAAGAAGAGGCTGGGGAGGGTGTTGGGAGGTTTGTGAGGAGGCTGGTGAGCTCGAGAAGGGCTCGGAGTGGCTATATATAGCCGAGCGAAGAGGGGGGTGACCGCAGACGCGTGGCCACGGATCAGGCATGCCTGAATACGCGTGGACGAACGAGCTTGCTCGCCAAAAGGCGACGGGAGGGGGCAGAGGGCAGGCTCACAGGGCGGAGGAGGACCGGCCACGCGGGGCACAGTGCGCCCATGGCTGTGCGTCGGTTAGCTCCGGCGAGGATGCTTCGAGAGGGGGCAGGGACACGAGAGCAACGCGAGAGGAAGGGGGAGTCAGGTCGGCACACTCGGACGCGAGAAAACCGTCGAGGCAGAGCTGCCCGACGAGTCCAGTCGCGCCGGATGCCGCCAGAGCGCGAGAAAAGTCATGACAGGGTGGCAGTCACCACAGGCACGGGCATGGAGAGGACAAGAGAGGCTGCATGGACATGTCTAGTGATTAGTCCCTGCATCACTGAGCCTGAGGGAGGTGATGGATCGACAGAAGAAGATCTGCAGCTGAGTTAGTCTTCGATTAAAGTTTGTTATATCAACCTTTATCAAGCCACTGTGCTCAACAGAGAACTGATTGGGTCAAATGGTGTTGTCTGGGCTAATTAACTAAGGGGAGACTACAATCCTGGGGAGTTTGAGGAGAAATGGACCAAGGATTAATGTAGTTGCTGTGTAAGTGCATATTTGGTCCAGAAAAGGGAATTGGATGATGCACTCACATAGAGAAGCAACTTGGGCTAAAATTTGGTAAGGCTTGATGATTTGGACATATAAAGATTCTATCAAAATTTCATACCAATTGGACAAGCCAAAATGGTACTTGCTTCACAAACATCCTCTTTGTCCAAAAAACTGGGGAAGTTCTAGATAATAATTGGTTTGATGAATTGATCACACAATTGGTGGAGCTAGGTTTTATGGATAGGACAAGGTCCTGGAAAATTGTCAGACAAAATGAAGCAATATAAAATATACTTGCTTCACAACCTGAAAATATTGGCAGAATCAAAGATTTGATCTTGTGCTCACATAGATGATTGGATGGAGTTGCAAATTGGAGGAGTGGGATAATATGAGCACATGAAGTAGTGTGAAAATTTTTCAACTCATTTGGATACCCCTAGCTAGTACTTCCTACACAATGTCTTCTGTTTGATAGAAACTTTGAAAAATCACTGAGGAAGATTGGCTAGGCAAATAAAGTTGAATTTTTTACATGAGGCAATTATTTGGATGATAAATCATGCACAAAAAGTTTCAGAGCAAACAAGATGAGATAAATGGCACTTCCTTCATAAAATGCCATTTACGACAGAATAGAAAAAGGAATATTGGGGAATTATTTTTGAACTGGGCAAGGAAAATTTTGGGCATATTTGATGAATATATGACCCAAACAATTTATGAGAATTATTTGGGAATTTTGTGGATGACAGAGATATAGGTTGATTCACAACCTAGGGCAAAAGAATTATTCCTTCAATAGAAAAAGTAATATTCCTTAGAAAAGAATTTTAGGGTTTGGCTAGAATGGAAATGGCATGATCTTGGGAAAGATTTGAGGATGATGAGTCACTTGGGAGAAGAAATGATGATGATCTCCCAGGTTGCAAGGCCACAGAACCACTCCAAAAAGAAAAACAGAGAAAAAACCAATAAACCAAAAAAGAAAAGGGCCAAAAGCTAGGCTGTTACAGTTGTGTACCTACTCACTGATGGTTTCTACATCCAACTCGTGTGTTGTTTATAAATTTGGCAAAAAGAATAACGCGGGAGAGGGTCAGAACACGAACGCACTTGCATGTGGACCAAATATATGTATGAAAACGGTGGTTTGATGTTCGAATACCCCATGGCCAACTTTGATGTGGCACCAGTCGCACAAAAGCACAGTATTGCTAGTCAGCCACCCCCCTATGAACCCCACTTCGTGTCTGCGATAAGGGAGTCCTAGCTACGAATGCATGCCCCCAAATAGCTAGGTCTGAAATCTCACCCTACCGTAACACAAAACCTATAGGAGTCCATCATATATATATATATATATATATATATATATATATATATATATATATATATATATATATGGTCAAACTTCCCCTTTCGCTTCCCGGCAAAGGTGGACTGTGTGCCGACCCACAAATGTGTGCTTGTGGCACGAGAAGGGTCAGACCACATACGAACCACATGCGGGTGGCCCTACTATATGTATGAAAATGGCGTGGTGTGTCATATTTAACTACCATTCATAACTTTTGATGTGGCATGTGTGCCTCGCAAATTAACCGGAATTCCCCGACCACACGGAGGTTGCAGGTAGAGCGAAGTAGCCCCCCCCCCACACACACACACGTCGGGGGGAGGGAATCTCACCAAGACGTACTGTAACACGGACCAAGCAGAATTCAACTTGGTCACACAACCACCCCCCGCTCGGTGTTGGCCAAAGTGATGGACGTCCACACGGCCCCGCAAAATGGGCTAGCTTGTCGCTGATAACCTCGCGAGGGAGTATTGTATGAAGACAAACCCACTATGTGCATGTGGCCCAAGTACGTATATGGAAGTGGTGTGTGTGGTGTTTGAATACCCAATGCGCAAATTTGATGTGGTACCATGCTTTGGAACCGTAAAATCCCCACACCGAGCGAGGGTTCACGACGCGTAGCATGAGCTCAAACTTAGTTAGGCTTGGAATGGGTTGACCTACTATACGGTAACTCGAACCAAAGAAGAAGAGTATATCCACCCTGGTAACCTTTCTCGTTGTTGGTCGAAATGATGGACGTCCACACAGGCCCATGAATATATATAGGCTTGCCGCCCATAACCAAGCAAGTGAGCACTACATGAAAATACATTTCCATGATGATATGTGTTTGTCACAGTAGGTCGCGTTTTTTGTCATGCATGTACATCCATGACGATTTTATGACAGAATCAAGATAGTCATACCTGTGCTGTCGTAGAAGTGTTCCATGACATTACCAAAATTATCATCACAGAAGTGTCCACTTCCATGATGATAAATCGCGCGTCACAGAAGTGCTTTCGTCAAGGCTGACCGACACGTGGCATCCACCGCGAACGGAACGTCGTTAAGCTATCGGGTCTGATTTTGGATCCGATAACCCGTTAGCAGCCCCGACCAATGCGGATTTTCCATGTGTAAAATCATCATTGGCTGGAGGAAACACGTGTCGGCTCACCGTTGGGACAGATTTCATCCACTCATTGGACCCAATGCGCCTATGATACGTCGACACGTGGCACGGCCCAACAGACACTAGTAGATAAAGGGACTTCAGTCCGGGTTCATAAGGGCCTTTAGTCCCGGTTCTGGAACCGGGACTAAAGGGTCGTTACTAATGCCCTAACCCTTTAGTCCCGGTTCTTACACGAACCGGGACTAAAGGCCGTCCACGTGGCCGGTGCGGGGAGCCCAGGCAGGAGGGCCTTTGGTCCCGGTTGGTGGCACCAACCGGGACCAATAGGCATCTACTTGTCAGCATTTCAGTGGCTGGGGTTTTTGTTTTTTTTTCTGAAAGGGGGGTGGATTTGGGGGTTTTGTATGGTTAATTAAGATGTTTCATATATTGTGTTAGTTAGCTAATTAATTAATATAGAGAAAAGTGTCCTCTCTTATCTCCGTGCTTGGTCGACGCTACGTACTATACGTATAGAGAGGCCCTCGACACGCTAGCTAGTAAGAAAATGATGGAAACCATTAAGTACAGAAGTTCGTCATGCATACCGAGAGAAGTGATCGACCTCTCCTTCTCCGAGAGATTGGTCGAACAACAAGTTTTCCTATTATCTATCCAACTACTAGCTACATACATATACAATATGTAAGATCTATACAATCCCCTAGCATTTGAAGTCAACTTCCACATGGCATTCTCCGGCTTTATTGATGACGTGGTCAAGAAAGAATCCCGCCAATTCCTCTTGAATTGCTTTAATGCGATCTTGTGGTAGGAGTTCATTCCGCATCTCCCACGTCTAATTTGAAGAAGGGGGTTAATACATATATATGAATGAAACTCAACAGAAATGATGGTATAATAAAATGAAATTGTGAATATTATTGCTTACGCACTTCATATTATCTTTTAGAGTAGGCCCGCTTATCTTTGCAAGTCCTGTTGTAGATGAACTCGCACACGTAGTATCCACAGTAATCATTCCCTTGTTCCTGCCACAAGCACTTTACGAGAAATAGAGGTCAATCAAACTGATAATGAAGCATTATAAATGGCATTGATGAAACTAGCTAGAATCAACGAGAGATGCGCGCAACTAGCTAGCTAGTAGTACTTACTTTCGGGTATGTAAATCGCAGCTCCTTCGGCAGTCCCGGAGCTTGTGCGGTGAACTGTTTCCAAACCCTGCAAGACAAAGAAAATAATTATTACTTGAGATATCAGGAAATGAACAAAAAGTTGCCGATATGGTGCGATAATGATCGATTGAACTTACTTGTTGAGAATTTTAGTCATGTCCGCATAGGTCTCGGGATCTTTTCGTCTCGAGTCTAAGACGGTTACTAATCCCCGCTCAAGCTTAATCTCCAGGAGAATATAGTGGAAGCTGCGCACACATGCATAACTCATCAATTACATTACTATAACCTCGCTCGAGTAATAAGGGAAACTATGCACACGACAGTAACACTCACCTGGAGTTGTAAGGAAAGAGTATTAAATCTTTGTTTTGATTTATTACTAATGATTTGACTAAGTTGGCCTCGGCCTCGGCGGCGTCCTGGTTAATCTGAAAATGATCTATGAGATTGGTGTTAATGAACCCAATGTCATACATTTCTGCTTTTCTGCACTCGACGATCTTCAATCTGCATAATATAGTGAGGATAATTATAAATACATGCAATGAAAGAGCTGAGCTATATATAGAGACTTAATGACAAAAGTAGTACTTACAGACAGTAGCAAGTGACCGTTAATTTATCGAGGGCCTTCTGATTGAAAAACGCGAAGAACTCCTCAAATGGAACAGGCAACAGATCACCGGAGACGAGGTCGTGCTCCTCTTTAATTCTCAGATACAAAGTATTCGTCCCCCCAGACTCTCTGCAGGTTTTCATGTACCAATTATGAAATCTTCTCATCATCGTTGTTAGAGATTTTTCATCTTTGACGAGAGGCTTCCCGTACTCGTATCTGTGTTCTTTCACCTCCAACAAATCATAATGTACATCGTCGGGCAGGTAATCTCCAGGATTGCTATAACCGGGCACCATCCCCGGAGCATTAGCGACGATGTCGCTAGACACATTGAGCGGGGGGCACGATTGGTTCGCTTGTTCTCCGAGCTGGGCAATTTCTTTCCCAGCTCGTCGGTCTTTTAACCGGGACTAATGGGCTTGCCCTGCCCGCACCAAAGCCATGTTTTCTACTAGTGAGAGGCCCATTCCTGTGAAAAGGTCGGCCCATTTGACTTGGTTAAAAGGTGGTGGGCCGGCCCACGGAAAGCCTGTTAACGGCATGTTCACATATAGCCCATTTACAGCCCGCTAACTCACGTCCCGTTACGGCCTACCGGAATTAGGCCCAGTAGCGTCACCTGGGCCGTCCAATATGATTCCAGCCCATTGTAAATTCCGGCCCATGTATGGCCCATGACGTATTGCAGCCCATATGAGTTCCTTTGTAACTCTTGGCCCATTAACGGCCCGTGGTGAAACCGGCCTGTAATGAACAGTGTATCACTTTATACCCATTAGCGGCCCATTATTCCATTGGGTCGTTTCCAGCCCGTGTTACCTTTCGGCCTTCTCAGGGCCCATTTATTCTTGGGCTCATTTCCAGCATTCGGTTACTTACGGCCCGTTACTGGCCATTTCTGCTTGTGGACCAAATTCAGCCTGTGGATACAGTCGGCCCGTTTGTGGCCCGTTAATCTGTTGGGCCATTTTCATAGCATCATCAAATACGGCCTATTAACGGCCCGTTATGGTCAGCCCATAGAACGTACGATTTCCACTCTAGCCCGTTTACGGCCCCTTATACGGCCTGTACAAGGGCCATAGATCAGACGGCCCGTAGAAGGCCCATAGATCCTACGGGACGTACAAGGCCCATTGATCCGACGGCCCATAGAAGGCCCATGTATTTGACGGCCCATAGAAGGCCCATGGATCCGATGGCCCATAGAAGGCCCATGGATCCGACAACCGATAGAAGGCCCATGGATCCGACAGCCCATAGAAGGCCCACGGATCCGACGGCCATAGAAGGCCATGGATCGTCCGTCCCGTAGATGGCCCATGGATCGTACGGCCTGTGGAGGGCCATGGTCACTACAACGTTTGGGCTAGTTGGCCCCCATTTGAACGATATAGCATATTCAAAGAATTATCCTACTCTATACTATCACCTCTAAAAAACATACACTATACAATAATGAGACTAAGGCATAGAAACATAGAATAATCCTACACTATACAATAAAGAAATTACAGCCGATTATACCCACTGGGCATTATGGTTCGGCACCAGTGATAATAAAGTATACACAAACAGGAAATTACATACACTGGGCATATACAACTCATACATCATGGACGCGCATCAACATAACTTACCATTCGAACTATAATCTCTTCAGAAAATAGGATTGGCAGGATTTAGATAGCACAAATTTCAGTCTGCAAAATCTCCAATTCCTTCGTTGTTACCTCTGTGTCTTGTTTCATTATTTTGACTCCTGCATCTAATACCTGCATGTCCAGTCTCAACTTGTTGATTGTACGTTGAGAATCATGTACACATTGTCTTGCCACCTCTAGTTGATGCTCGAGAACATCAGCACATTCCAATTCCAATTCATAATCATTCGGTAACGGCCATGCCGCACTGCTCGCAGATCTTTGTGTCGATGTCACTTCATCCTGAAATTTTTCTGTAAGTACACATGACTAGGGTAAAAATATAGTTAAAACAGTGAAGCGAGCAAGACATACTATTTTGTACGTGGCAAAACAGGACTAACAATAATGTTACACGTCATGAAGCATAAGAAGGTGATATTTTAAGAATTATAAAAAAGGTAGTCTGTGCAGCCTGCATACAGAAATCTCTCTTAGCTCACCAGAGGAGCATGATGTTGGGGCCCAATCCAAAACACAGACAAGTTACAAATTTAGACAACATGTTGCATAGAAGTAAGCAAGTAGTTGGTCATTCTCTAGCACAATTAATGTCTTAGGGAGCATAATGAACAGCAGAGGGTTTCATACAAACATACTACAACAAGCAAAGCTATGCAATCATTAGCCTAGTATAAACTAGATTGTGAGCCTCATGCAATAATAGTTGGTTAATAGACTTCAAAGCTTCAGGCACACTTCGGTAGAGTAATTAAATGGTAAGGCCTTTAATTATGTCAACTAATAGTTATACAAGTACCCAACATCAGGCATCATTCTTTGGGCATCTCATTAACTGAGGACAAATAAAGCAATTGAAAAGAGCAAATTAACTATGCCTGAAACAAACAAGGAATTGAACAGTGACTTACCTTAACAGGTTGAAGAGGCTCAGCGCAGCTCCTACTTCTCTTGCAAGGCTCCTTCCTAACATCTTGTACTTGGAAACCCTCATTCTTATCTTCATTGCACCCCCTCTGCAAGGTGACACAAACTAGTTACTCGTCTCCTTGGAAGATAAATATGCATACTTTCCAGTCTGTGAACACAAAAGGATGAGATTATAACAAAACAACACCACATAATGAAACATGCTGCATCTCTTGCACTTGCACACAATGAAATGAGCATTTACTATGTCTGCACTATGTAAAAACTAGGCATACCTTCGAACTGGATCTCCAGGTACTCTTGGAGAGCCTACTTTAGTGTACAGCCAAACCTTTATATGTCACCTATGAGTTAGAAAAGGACCCACTACAGCAGACCTTAGTGTTTAAATCGTTGACAAGCTCTGTTAGAGTGTTAGGTCAAGAACAGCAAGTAATCAAAGCAAACAGTCCTAGTATGGCTGGCTGATGCAAACAAGCAATTGAACAGATGTGTGAGCAAATCTTACATATCACGAAAAGAAGCAAAGAAGGAGGCTTAAAGACCATCACTTGACTGACCAGATTTAAGGGGCATTTAAACATCATGTGCAACGTATGAACTAACATAAACATTGCATATTCCAGATTCTACAATGGAATGCACATGTATTATATTATGTCATGTATGATGATGCCTAAATGTACACTATAGCAGACAGGAGTGATTCATCATTGCACGCACAATTGAATTGCAGGTTAAGGGCCAGTTCTATTCCGCCTTTTCAGGGCTTGGGCTGAACTAATTTCACTTTGGAGGGGGGTGTTTCGGGTAGAACCTCACTAAAAATTGAAGGGAAGGGGAATAGTGAAATGACTCTGTTGTCTGCCTATATTACACTCAAAATGCAACTGCTGACGCCCGCGTCACACCTCACCCTCAAGTAAAAAACAAACACGCAAGTGTTCACTGCCCTGCCCGCTTGCGTCTCCTCTCTCCTTACCCTCTACATCGATCCCCTGCCTGCAGCACTAGGGTTCCTCCAGCGAGTCGTCGCCACTGGTCCCATCTGGCCTGGTCCTCGAGGATGCTCTGTCCAGCTAGGCTACATGGACGGCGGGTAGGGGCAAATCTCCCTGGCTGCGCCTCCCTCTAGCGTCGCCAGCAGCTGCTCCACAGTGGTTTGTGGATACGTCTCCATCATATCTACTTTTCCAAACACTTTTGCCCTTGTTTTCGACTCTAACTTGCATGATTTGAATGGAACTAACCGGGACTGATGCTGTTTTCAGCAGAATTTCCATGGTGTTATTTATGTGCAGAAACAAAAGTTCTCAGAATTACCTGAAACTTCACGGAGATTTATTTTGGAATATATAAAAAATACTGGTGAAAGAATCAAGGCCAGGGGGCCCACACCCTGTCCACGAGGGTGGGGGCGCGCCTTACCCCCCTAGGCGCGCCTCCTTGCCTCGTGGGCCCCCTGGTGCTCCACCGACCTCAACTCCAACTCCATATATTCGTGTTCGGGGAGAAAAAAATAAGAGAGAAGGATTCATCGCGTTTTACGATACGGAGCCGCCGCCAAGCCCTAAACTCTCTTGGGAGGGCTGATCTGGAGTCCATTCGGGGCTCCGGAGAGGGGAATCCATCACCATCATCATCATCAACCTTCCTCCATCACCAATTTTATGATGCTCACCGTCGTGCGTGAGTAATTCCATCGTAGGCTTTATGGACGGTGATGGGTTGGATGAGATCTATCATGTAATCGAGTTAGTTTTGTTAGGGTTTGATCCCTAGTATCCACTATGTTCTGAGATTGATGTTGCTATGACTTTGCTATGCTTAATGCTTGTCATTAGGGCCCGAGTGCCATGATTTCAGATCTGAACCTATTATGTTTTCATGAATATATGTGAGTTCTTGATCCTATCTTGCAAGTCTATAGTCACCTATTATGTGTTATGATCCGTTAACCCCGAAGTGACAATAATAGGGATACTTACCGGTGATGACCGTAGTTTGAGGAGTTCATGTATTCACCAAGTGTTAATGCTTTGGTCCGGTACTCTATTAAAAGGAGGCCTTAATATCCCTTAGTTTGCAATAGGACCCCGCTGCCACGGGAGGGTAGGACAAAAGATGACATGCAAGTTCTTTTCCATAAGCACGTATGACTATATTCGAAATACATGCCTACATTACATTGATGAATTGGAGCTAGTTCTGTGTCACCCTATGTTGTAACTGTTACATGATGAACCACATCCGGCATAATTATCCATCACTGATCCATTGCCTACGAGTTTTTCCTATATTGGTACTTGCTTAGTTACTTTACCGTTGCTACTGTTACAATTACTACAAAACCCAAAAAATTTACTATTGCTACCGTTACCATTACTATCATACTACTTTGCTACTAAATACTTTGCTGCAGATATTAAGTTATCCAGGTGTGGCTGAATTGACAACTCAACTGCTAATATTTGAGAATATTCTTTGGCTCCCCTTGTGTCGAATCAATAAATTTGGGTTTACTCTACCCTCGAAAATTGTTGCGATCCCCTATACTTGTGGGTTATCAAGACTATTTTCTGGCGCCGTTGCCGGGGAGCATAGCTCTATTATTTGAGTCACTTGGGATTTATATCTGTTCATCACTATGAAGAACTTGAAAGATGGAAAACCAAGATCTATCCCTCAACTATGAGGGGAGGTAAGGAACTGCCATCTAGCTCTGCACCTTATTCACCTTCTGTTATGAGTAAATTTGTGACACCTACACGTGCTATTGATTCTGAAAGGTCGCATGTTATTGATGATGTCACTTCTGCTATGCATGATACTTGTGATGAAACTACTTCTGTGCTTGATGATACTGTGCCACTAGGTGAATTTCTTGATGAACAACTTGCTAAGGTTAGAGAGAATGAAATTATTGAAACTGATGACTACGAGGATAGTGATAATGAAGGTTCTCCCTATAAAAGTGAAATGCCTGTTATTCCTGAGGGTTATGTTATGGATGAAGAAACTGCTAGAGACTTTCTTGCTTGCAATGATAGAAGTGATCTTAAGAGACTACTAGCTAAACTGAAACAAAAAACTTTAAATGCTAGAATGAAATATGATCCTGCTTATGCTACTTCACCTATCTTTGTTACTGATAAGGATTATGAATTCTCTGTCGACCCTGATATAATTACTACGGCTATGAATCTGATCCTTTCTATGGCTATGAATCTGAAACTGTTGTGGCACATCTTACTAAACTGAATGATACAGCCACCCTGTTCACTAATGATGAGAAAGCTCGCTACTATTATATCCTTAAAATATTTCCGTTCTCATTAAAGGGTGATGCTAAGATATGGTTTAATTCTCTTGATCTTGGTTATATGCGTAGTCCCCAGGATATGATTTATTACTTCTCTGCTAAATATTTCCCCGCTCATAAGAAACAAGCTGCTTTAAGGGAAATATAAAATTTTGTGCAAATTGAAGAAGAGAGTCTCCCACAAGCTTGGGGGAGGCTTCTCCAATTACTTAATGCTTTGCCTGATCATCCTGTTAAGAAAAATGAAATACTTGATAACTTTTATAATGGACTAACCGATGCTTCCAAGGACCACCTGGATAGTTGCACTGGTTCTATTTTCAGGGAAAGAACACGACATGAAGTTGAAATTCTATTGAATAATATGTTGACAAATGAAAATAATTGGGCACTTCCTGAGCCAGCTCCTGAGCCTATTCCTAAACCAACTCTGAAGAAAAGAGGTGTTCTATTTCTCAGTCCTGAAGATATGCAAGAGGCAAAGAAATCCATGAAAGAAAAAGGTATTAAAGTTGAAGATGTTAAGAATTTACCGCCTGTTGAAGAAATACATGGTCTTGATAACCCGACACAGGTAGTAAAGGTAAATTCTCTTTATAGATATGATAAACCTGAAATCCCTCCTACTAAATTTGCTAGCCAATGCCTAGATGAGTTTGTTCAATGCATATTTTGGTAGACAATTGAAACACAATACTTATATGATTGGACACTTGAGTGAGTATATGTCTATGGTTAAAACTGAACTTAAACATATTAGTAAGCATGCTTCTATGGTTACCACTCAAGTAGAACAAGTACTTAAAGCTCAAAATGATTTGCTCAATGAATTGAACAATAAGGATAATGACTTTGTTGTTAGAGTGGCTACTAGAACTGGTAAAATGACTCAGGAACCTTTGTATCCTGAAGGCCACCCTAAGAGAATTGAGCAAGATTCTCAGAGAACTAATGTAGATGCACCTAGTCCTTCTAAAAGAAGAAAAATAAAAATGATAGGACTTTGCATGCTTCTAGTGAACCTGACACACCTGAGAATCCCAATGATATTTCTATTTCTGATGCTGAAACACAATCTGGTGATGAACATGAACCTAGTGAAAATGTTAATAATGATGTTCATGTTGATACTCAACCTAGCAATGATAATGATGTAGAAATTGAACCTGTTGTTGATCTTGATAACCCACAGTCAAACAATCAACATTATGATAAGAGAGACTTTGTTGCTAGGAAGCACGGTAAAGAAAGAGAACCATGGGTTCAGAAACCCATGCCTTTTCTTGCTAAACCATCCAAGAAAAAGGATGATGAGGATTTTGAACGCTTTGCTGAAATGATTAGACCTATCTTTTTGCGTATGCGTTTGACTGATATGCTTAAAACAAACCCTTATGCTAAGTACATGAAAGATATTATCACTAATAAGAGAAAGATACCAGAAGCTAAAATTTCCACCATGCTTGCTAATTATACTTTTAAAGGTGGAATACCTAAGAAACTAGGAGACCCAGGAATACCAACTATACCATGCTCCATTAAAAGAAACTATGTTAAAACTGCTTTATGTGATCTTGGAGCCGGTGTTAGTGTTATGCCTCTCTCTTTATATCGTAGACTTGAATTGAATAAGTTGACACCTACTGAAATATCTTTGCAAATGGCCGATAAATCAACTGCTATACCTGTCGGTATTTGTGAGGATGTGCCTGTTGTGGTTGCAAACATTATTATTTTAACGGACTTTGTTATTCTTGATATTCCCGAGGACGATAGTAAGTCTATTATTCTTGGTAGACCTTTTTTGAATACTGCAGGGGCTGTTATTGATTGCAACAAGGGCAATGTGACTTTTCATGTTAATGGTAATGAGCATACGGTGCACTTTCTGAGGAAACAACCTCAAGTCCACAGCATCAATTCTATGGAAAAATTCCATCGATTATTATTGGAGGTTTTGAATTTCCTCTTCCTACTGTCAAAAAGAAATATGATATTCTTATTATTGGGGATGTGCATATCCCCGTTGAGGTAACTTAGTGCTATTCGAAAATTCTCCGGTTTTATGCGATTCGGAATGAGTTTGTTAACAAGACTTGATCAACCTTGTTAGTGGATTCCTTTTTATGAGCATGAGATGGATGAATTTAGAAAGCACAACTTTCTATATCCACTTTTTACTTTTTTTTATTTAGAATAAATAAAGCAATAAAAGTATTTTCTGTCTGTTTTCTGAATTATCTATGCAATAAAAAATACCCCAAAAATAAAAGTTCTCCAAATGCCCTGGAACTGAAATATGATTTTTTCTAGAATATTTAAGAATATTTGGCACTGAGAACACAGCAGAGGGGGCAAGCACCTGGCCACGAGGGTCCAGGGCACGCCAACCTGCCTCGTGGGCCCATGGTGGCCCCCCTCCACTTATTTCTGCACCCACACACTCCTTCTTCCTCCCAAAAAAAATCACTAACCAGCTCAAGCACGAGTTCTAGCTCATCTTGCTGCCATTTTCGATCTCCTTGCTCAAAGCCCCATTCACAAAACTGCTTTGGGAGATTGTTCCTTGGTATGTGACTCCTCCAATGATCCAATTAGTTTTTGTTCTAGTGCTTTATTTATTGCAAATCCTTGCTGCTTAGGTGACCATGTTCTTGAGCTTGCGTGTCAAATTTATATGGTTCCAAGTAGTTTTAATGCATGATATAGTCTCTAGGCACTTATGCGAGTAGTTGATATCAATCTTATTGATTTTGGTTCACTTTTATTTTGAAGTTACTAAAAATTTCAGAAATTTTTAGAAATGATGAAGAGATTTTTGAGGGGCTCATTGAGCCGAAGCTCGAAGGAAAAACAAAGTGAAGAAGAAGAGAGGCCCAAATATAATCTGACTCGCACCGCGGAGGTTCGGCCGTGTGAATGGCCTTGGGATGAGTTCATGAGAGCAGCCGGAATTCATGATGATTTTTACGACTTGGCTGAAAATGCAGGCCTCACCGACTTCCTCCACGACAAACGCGAACAGTATCTCTTACTCACTAATACCTTTGTGCAAAAATTTCATTTCCATGCTAGGAGATCACCACCTTCGGTGGATTTTTATTTATATGATGAGTATAAGGAAATGTCACTTTATGATTTTTGTGCTGTTTGCAAGTTGCCCTTTCCGGGCAGCATAGAGGAACCACATTGTAGCGATGTGGAGGGGTTTGTTGATGAAATTGCTGTAGGGGAAACTAGGAAGGTTTCCGATGCAAGAATTACTAGCATACATTTTCCTGTCCTACGTTACTTTGAAATATTAGCGAGTAGATGTTTAATCGGTCGCGGAAACCGTGGCAACCTAAGTGCCCCTGACATTGTTATTTTGTGCCATGCCCTGTTTCGTGACGACACATTTAGTATGGGCGCTATTGTTGCAAGACGGTTAAATCTTAACCGTACTAAGGGACCCATCTTGGGAGGCATCTTCGCCTCGCGCCTTGCTGCATATTTTAACATACCTATTAGGCATTATGAGAAAGAAGAAAAATCGTTGCCTACTATTTTTCTAGACTACAAGAGTATGGTTGCACATGATTTCATTGTTAAGAACAGGAAAAAGGAGCTTAACTATAGACTGGTATTTAATAAGAATTATTTTGAGACTATTACCTTGCCTGCTCCTTCCTTGTTTGATTTATCTACAGGCAAGTACCTTGTTCAGCCGAAGGCCATTCATGCCTACCGGGACCAAGCACAAGCTCCAGAGCCAGAGCCGGAACCACAATTTGATCCTTCATGACAGTCTGTTTACCAGTGGGATCCGGAGGAGATTGCCAACCAGTGGCAACCCGAGGCTTCATCTCAATACCACTCCAGTTACAAGTTTAGATATCCGCCAGGCCAGCCGTGGCCATAAACCAACTTAGGGCAAAAGCCTAAGCTTGGGGGAGTACGTACTTCTCACCGACATTACATTCATGTTCACACACTCATTTCTAGTTGTCGGTGTTCATACTTTTTCATTGTATTATCCATGTTAGTTCATTTTCCTTTTTATGCTTTCTTCTTGTATGTTTGATAAACCTTAAGAAAGACCAAAATATTAGTTGTAGCTTCTAGCTAGTTTACTTTCCATGCTTGTAGTATTAATTAAAAGAAAACCCAAAAAGATTTCTCGTTCTTCTTTTACTTGTTGGGAGCTTTCCCGTGTAAATAGTTTTTTTTTTCCTTTGGGGGTCGAGAGGAGAATACCATGACGAAAATGTTTAGTGGCTCTTTTATGCATTATTGTTGAATTAACCTTGAGCCTATATTACCATGTCTTCTCCCTCGAATTGAATGCTTGCAGATTCCAGCTTAGTCTAATGCACGTGCACTCTTATTATTATACACACCGTTCGGTCGTGTGAATTAAAGGCAATAATGACGATATATGATGGACTGACTGAGATAAGAAAAGCTGGTATGAACTCGACCTCTCTTGTTTTTGTAAATATGATGAGTTCATCGTTCCTGATTCAGCTTATTATGAATAAAAATATTTGCAATTACAATTAGAGATTATAGTTGCTTATGCCATGCATGATTAGCTTTGAATTTATAATGGTTTACCTTGCGTTCCAACATGCTATTAAGATGGTTGTGATGTGGTATAGTGGGGTGGTATCCTCCTTTGAACGATTTAAGTGGCTGCACTTGGCACATGTTCACGCATGTAGTTGAAACAAAATCAACATAGCCTTCACGATATTTATGTTCATGGTGAATTATATCCTACTCATGCTTGCATCTAGTGTAAATTATTTTTAATGCATGTTGATGACTGTTGTCGCTCTCTAGTTGGTCGCTTCCCAGTCTTTTCTAGCATTCACCTGTACTAAGCGGGAATACTGCTTGTGCATCCAACTCCCTTAAACCCCAAAGTTATTCCATATGAGTCCACTATACCTTCCTATATGCGGTATCTACCTGCCGTTCCAAGTAAATTTGTATGTGCCAAACTCTAAACCTTCAAATGAAATTCTATTTTGTATGCTCGAATAGCTCATGTATCAACTGGGGCTGCCTGTATCTTCCATGTTAGGCGGGTTATTCTCAAGAGGAGTGGACTCCGCTCCTCATTCACAAGAAAATGGCTGGTCACCGGGATGCCCAGTCCCATGCTCAAAGCAAATCAAATCAAAATAATTAAACAAAACTCCCCCGGGACTGTTGTTAGTTGGAGGCACTCGTTGTTTCGAGCAAGCAATGGATTAATGTTTGTTGGTGGAGGGGGAGTATAAACTTTACCATTCTGCTTGGGAACCGCCTATAATGTGTGTAGCATGGAAGATATCGCCATCTCTTGGTTGTTATGTTGACAATGAAAGTATACCGCTCTGGCACCTCTACAAATCCCTGCTTCCCTCTGCGAAGGGCCTATCCATTTACTTTTATGTTGAGTCATCAGCCTCTCATTATAAGCACCAGTTGGAGAGCACTGCTATCATTTGCATGTATTATTGTTAGTTTATATTGGGTATGACTGGATCTCTTTTACCATGAATTACAATGTCTAGTCAGTCCTTGATCTTTAAAGGTGCTTTGCATTTATGTTTTGCGGTCTCAGAAAGGGCTAGCGAGATACCATCTTGTTATATCATGTTATGATTGTTTTGAGAAAGTGTTGTCATCCGAGATTTATTATTATTGCTTGCTAGCTGATTATGCCATTGACGTGAGTAAACATGAGACCTAAATGTTATTGTGAATGTGGTTAGTTCATAATCTTTGCTGAAAACTTGAATGCTAGCTTTACATATTTACAACAACAAGAGCAAACATAGTATGTAAAAGTTTTTCTTTATCACTTTCAGTTTGTCAACTGAATTGCTTGAGGACAAGCAAAGGTTTAAGCTTGGGGGAGTTGATACGTCTCCATCGTATCTACTTTTCCAAACACTTTTGCCCTTGTTTTGGACTCTAACGTGCATGATTTGAATGGAACTAACCCGGACTGGCGCTGTTTTCAGCAGAATTGCCATGGTGTTATTTATGTGCAGAAACAAAAGTTCTCGGAATGACCTGAAACTTCACGGAGATTTATTTTGGAATATATAAAAAATACTGGCGAAAGAATCAATGCCAGGGGCCCACACCCTGTCCATGAGGGTGGGGGCGCGCCCTACCCCCCTAGGCGCGCCTCCCTACCTCGTGGGCCCCCTGGTGCTCCACCGATCTCAACTCCAACTCCATATATTCGTGTTCGGGGAGAAAAATAAGAGAGAAGGATTCATCGCGTTTTACGATACAGAGCCGCCGCCAAGCCCTAAACTCTCTCGGGAGGGCTGATCTGGAGTCCGTTCAAGGCTCTGGAGAGGGGAATCCGTCGCCGCCATCATCATCAACCTTCCTCCATCAGCAATTTCATGATGCTCACCGACGTGCGTAAGTAATTCCATCGTAGGCTTGCTGGATGGTGATGGGTTGGATGAGATCTATCATGTAATCGAGTTAGTTTTGTTAGGGTTTGATCCCTAGTATCCACTATGTTATGAGATTGATGTTGCTATGACTTTGCTATGCTTAATGCTTGTCACTAGGGCCCGAGTGCCATGATTTCAGATCTGAACCTATTATGTTTTCATGAATATATGTGAGTTCTTGATCCTATCTTGCAAGTCTATAGTCACCTATTATGTGTTATGATCCGTTAACCCCGAAGTGACAATAATCGGGATACTTACCGGTGATGACCGTAGTTTGAGGAGTTCATGTATTCACCAAGTGTTAATGCTTTGGTCCGGTACTCTATTAAAAGGAGGCCTTAATATCCCTTAGTTTCCAATAGGACCCCTCTGCCACGAGAGGGTAGGACAAAAGATGTCATGCAAGTTCTTTCCATAAGCACGTATGACTATATTCGGAATACATGCCTACATTACATTGATGAATTGGAGCTAGTTCTGTGTCACCCTATGTTGTAATTGTTACATGATGAACCACATCCGGCATAATTATCCATCACTGATCCATTGCCTATGAGCTTTTCCTATATTGGTACTTGCTTAGTTACTTTACCGTTGCTACTGTTACAATTACTGCAAACCCCAAAAATATTACTTTTGCTACTGTTACCATTACTATCATACTACTTTGCTACTAAATACTTTGCTGCAGATATTAAGTTATCCAGGTGTGGTTGAATTGACAACTCAACTGCTAATACTTGAAAATATTCTTTGGCTCCCCTTGTGTCGAATCAATAAATTTGGGTTGAATTATCTACCCTCGAAAACTGTTGTGATCCCCTATACTTGTGGGTTATCATTCGTCCAACGCACTACTCCGCAGGCGCTGCACAACTACGGCTGATGCCACACTGTGGCAGAAGGCACCTTATTCCCCCTCCCCACCTCCCAGGCCGTGGCCTTGAGGTGTTGTTGAAGGATGAGCTCATCCTACAAGGTGAGGATCTCCTCTGATTTTTTGCCAAATTTTCATTCTTATCCACTATACGATGAATTGCTATGAGCTGCTTCTGTTGCTGCTATATGATGCATTGTTATGAGCTGCTCCTGCTGCTATATGATGAATTGCTATGAGCTGCTGCTGCTGCTATATGATGAATTGCTATGGGCTGTTGCTGCTATATGATGAGTTGCTATAACCTGCTCCTACTGCTGCTATATGATGAATTACTATGAGCTACTCCTTCTGCTGCTATATGATTAATTGCCATGAGCTGCTCCTGCTGCTGCCATATGATGAATTGCTATGAGCTGCTGCAGGTATATGATGAATTGCACACTGCTGCTGCTGTTGTATGATGAGTTGCTATGAGCTGCTGCTGCTATATGATGCTTTCAGGTGGTGCTGCTATATGATAATAACCAGCCACTTGGACCATCGAATTTCAATAAATAATTGTTCTTCATTTAAATGTGGGTCATGCGTTCTTTGTTTAAATTAGGCAATGGGATCTCTATGGAAAAAATTGACCAAAGTAGATTGTGCCAAGTAGATGGTATCTTTGTATTTGCATTTTGAGCAAATAGTGATGGTCTGTTTTCCTATCATATTAATTACTGCACTGGGTTCAATTTGTGTTGTTTGCAAGTCAAATTAATTTTCATATGGGCAGCAAAATGAAAAAATATAATGCAATCTAGGATTTTCGCTGATCAAACCAAAGATAAGCTGAAAACGCAATGAAAAGAACTGGTTGGCTTATTACATGGAGCTTATATTCACAGGTGCTTATTTTCTTAGGATAACTCGTAATAACTGTCCCTAAGAAACTTGGCCAATAGAACTGGCATACAAATAACATGTCACGATGATTGCAATGGAGGAGTAACGTACCATAGCACACTGTATAGGCTCACCGCTGCCTCTCCTTTTTTTTGCGATGTTCCATGAAATTGCCACATACATCTTGTACTTTTTCATTGGGTAACCCTATCTGCAAGTTGACACGGCTAATTTCAGACATCTCTACATCATAATACATTGCATATCCCTTGCGCATATTTAAACCACCAATTAATGATTGTGTGCGTAGCATAAACTAGCCATGACTCTGTGTGTTGGACTAGCAGGCACTCTAAGGGAGCCTAATGTAGTGCACTGGAATTCCTACATGCCATCTACGATTTTGTGTAGTGTACTGCCTCTGTTCCTAAATATATGTTTTTGTAGAGATTCCTATATGGACCACATACAGATGTATATAGATGCATCTTCGAGTGTAGATTCACTCATTTTGCTCCGTATGTAGCCTATAGTGGAATCTCTAGAAAGACATATATTTAGGAACGGAGGTACGAGGTAGTATCTCTGTTGAACTATTTGCTTTTTAATAAAATTTGGCCGTATGCATCGTTCTGATGCAGAGGCCGGGGAATCCCCCCTTTTCGAGAAAAATATGTATGACATCTACATATCTAATTTAGCAGCCAGTAGTAGAAATCATTGTCTGCACAAAGGGATTACTGGTCGAAAATCCTAGCAAAGCACGCTGGCAGGAATAGAACTATACAAGAGAGAGAGAGGCGCGCTTACAAGATCATAGCAATGCCTCGGTCTAGGATCTTGGTTGGCCAAGCTGTTAGATCCAGAAGAAACATCGTGCTTGTAGTTTTTGCCAGCTGCATAACAGGTAACAGCGACCTGTTAGTATATTTGAAGTACATCGGGCAGGTGATGCTAGACGGGTTTAAAGGTGACAAGTACCTAGGCCGTGGCGGGTGCTTGGCATCTTGCCAGGCGGTGGGAATCAGGTTAGAAACGTCAAGGGTGATGACGCTGCGCTGGCTGTCGGGGTCCGGTAAGGAGATCTAGAACCGTCGAGTAGGGTGTTTGTGGAGCAGCTCCGGTAGGTGTGGGCGAAGCGGATCTATGGTCGTGGACGAGGGCGTAGGTGAAGCTGCTCCGGTGGTTGGGTTAAGGATGGTGTCGACGATGCGGATCTGCGGCCGTGGACAGGGCGTCAAAAGATGCTCCAGTAGGTTGGATGAGGTTGCGAGGAAGCGGATCTGAGGCCGTGGATTTGTGAGTTGGCAAAGCGGCCCCAGTAGGGTTGAGAATGGTATAGGCGAAGCTACTCCGGTGGGGTTGACGATGGTGTCAGCGAAGCGGCTCTGTAGGGTTGAGGAAGGTGTCGGCGAAGAGGATCAGAGGCCATCGACGGGGGCGTCGGTGGGGTGGCTCCGGGGGTGTGTGGACAAAGCATCTCCGATGGGGAGTACGAATGAGCCGTTGCAGATGCGCTGCAGTTGACGAGAGTACCGGCGAAGCAGATCCGGTGTCGTGGACAAGGCCGGCACTGAATGGGCTGTGGTACAGTGGTGGATGAGCAGTCTACTTGTTTCTAGGGGAGGTGGGAGGGGTAGATGCGGCCGCAGAAGCAGATCCGGCGAGTTGGACGCCACTGGCAGTGAATGGGCTCTGGTACGCCGGTGG
Organism: Triticum aestivum; assembly: GCF_018294505.1. NCBI lineage: Eukaryota > Viridiplantae > Streptophyta > Magnoliopsida > Poales > Poaceae > Triticum > Triticum aestivum. Next base: position 53,056,614 of record NC_057802.1, on the reverse strand, counting down.
ATGAGCAGTCTAGGGTTTCGAGAGGGGAGGGGAGAAAGGTCGATGAAGTACGGACGACGTGATGTGAGATGCTCTGGTACTGTGGAGTTAGTCGTTTTTGCGGAGGGGGAGAGGAAATGGGGGTGCCGTGTAGTGGGGGGAACCGGAAGTTACCAAAGCAGACCCGACCTATTATGTAGATGAGGGCGGTATTGTAACTGTTGGTCTCTGTGCACCAAGGACAAAAGGGGAATTTCGCATGCTAAAGACTAAGGTGGCGGAAATTTTAGAAGGAGGCGGGAGATTTTGCCGCCCGCGGGATCGTTCGTATCCAGTTTCAACTAATTTTGGACCGTGCTAGCGGGAAGGTCATGCGAGCCTGTGTAAACGGGGCACGCGTCAGCAGTTAATAAACTGGTGTGAAGTCCACCCCAGAAAAAAAGACAATAACTCGGGATGATGCGTCGATAACTTGGACGTTCACACGGGCGCGGCCAATCGTACGGGTGTAGTGGCGCATTCACAAAAAAGGGATCAAATGCTCAGCTTATGTATTTCTCGTGTAAATAGATAATTTAGTGCAATTGGTTATTTACTTTAAACATAATGCATTGACATGTTAGTGTAGAGGCGCACAAAAAGAAATGGATATTGTAGTCCGCTACTTAAAAGTGTTACCTGATACGTCTCCGTCGTATCTACTTTTCCAAACACTTTTGCCCTTGTTTTGGACTCTAACTTGCATCATTTGAATGGAACTAACCCGGACTGACGCTGTTTTCGGCAAAATTTCCATGGTGTTATTTATGTGCAAAAATAAAAGTTCACGGAATGACCTGAAACTCCACGGAGATTTATTTTGGAATATATTAAAAATACTGGAGAAAGAATCAAGGTCAGGGGGCCCACACCCAGGGCGCGCCCCCTGCCTCGTGGGCCCCCTGACGCTCCACCGACCTCAACTCCAACTCCATATATTCGTGTTCGGGGAGAAAAAAATCAGAGAGAAGGATTCATCGCGTTTTATGATACGGAGCCGCCGCCAAGCCCTAAAACCTCTCGGGAGGGCTAATCTGGAGTCCGTTCGGGGCTCCGAAGAGGGGAGTCCGTCGCCATCGTCATCATCAACCATCCTCCATCACCAGTTTCATGATGCTCACCGCCGTGCGTGAGTAATTCCATCGTAGGCTTGCTGGACGGTGATGGGTTGGATGAGATCTATCATGTAATCGAGTTAGTTTTGTTAGGGTTTGATCCCTAGTATCCACTATGTTCTGAGATTGATGTTGCTATGACTTTGCTATGCTTAATGCTTGTCACTAGGGCCCGAGTGCCATGATTTCAGATCTGAACCTATTATGTTTTCATGAATATATGTGAGTTCTTGATCCTATCTTGCAAGTCTATAGTCACCTACTATGTGTTATGATCCGGCAGCCCCGAAGTGACAATAATCGGGACCACTCCCAGTGATGAACGTAGTTTGAGGAGTTCATGTATTCACTATGTGTTAATGCTTTGTTCTGGTACTCTATTAAAAGGAGGCCTTAATATCCCTTAGTTTCCATTAGGACCCCGCTGCCACGGGAGGGTAGGACAAAAGATGTCATGCAAGTTCTTTTCCATAAGCACGTATGACTATATTCGGAATACATGCCTACATTACATTGATGAATTGGAGCTAGTTCTGTGTCACCCTATGTTATGACTGTTACATGATGAACTGCATCCGACATAATTATCCATCACCAATCCAATGCCTACGAGCTTTTCACATATTGTTCTTCCCTTATTTACTTTTCCGTTGCTACTGTTACAATCACTACAAAACCCAAAAATATTACTTTTGCTTCTGTTACCATTACTATCATATTACTTTGCTACTAAATACTTTACTGCAGATATTAAGTTATCCAGGTGTGGCTGAATTGACAACTCAGTTGCTAATACTTGAGAATATTCTTTGGCTCCCCTTGTGTCGAATCAATAAATTTTGGCTAAATACTCTACCCTCGAAAACTGTTGCGATCCCCTATACTTGTCGGTTATCAAGACTATTTTCTGGCGCCGTTGCTGGGGAGCATAGCTCTATTCTTTGAGTCACTTGGGATTTATATCTGTTGATCACTATGAAGAACTTGAAAGATGGAAAAACCAATATCTATCCCTCAACTACGAGGGGAGGTAAGGAACTGCCATCTAGCTCTGCACTTGATTCACCTTCTGTTTTGAGTTAGCTTGCGACACCTAAACCTGCTTCTGCTATTCGTTCTGATATGTCGCATGTTATTGATGATGCCACTTCTGCTATGCATGATACTCATGATGAAACTACTTCTATGCTTGATACTACTGTGCCACTTAGTGAATTTCTTGATGAACAAATTGCTAGGGCTAGAGAGAAAGAAATTATTGAAACTGATTATATTGATGAAAGTGATGATGAAAACATGCCTGTTATTCCTGAGGGTTATATTTTTGATAAAGAATCTTCTTTAGCTATTTTAGCTTGCGAAGATAGATATGAACTCAAGAGGTAATTAGCTAAATGGAATAAGCAATCTCTTAATGATAGAATGAGACCTGACCCTGCTTTTGCAACTTCACCTATCTGTGTTACCGATAAGGATTATGAATTCTCTGTTGATCCTGATATAATTACTTTGGTTGAATCTGATCCTTTTTATGGCTATGAATCTGAAACTGTTGTGGCACATCTTACTAAATTAAATGATATAGCAACCATGTTCACTAAGGATGAGAGATCTCGCTAGTTTTATATCCTTAAAATATTTTCGTTCTCATTAAAGGGTGATGCTAAGATATGGTTTAATTCTCTTGATGCTGGTTGTGTGCGTAGTCCCCAGGACATGATTTATTACTTCTCTGCTAAATATTTCCCTGCTCATAGGAAACAAGCTTCTTTGAGGGGAATATACAACTTTGTGCAAATTGAAGAAGAGAGTCTCCCACTAGCTTAAGGGAGGCTTCTCAAGTTACTTAATGCTTTGCCTGATCATCCTCTTAAGAAAAATGAAACACTTGATATCTTTTATAATGGACTAACCGATGCTTCCAAGGACCACTTGGATAGTTGTGTTGGTTCTGTTTTCAGGGAAAGAACACTAGATGAAGCTGAAATCTTATTGAATAATATGTTGACTAATGAAAATAATTGGGCACCTCCTGAGCCAATTCCTGAGCCTATTTCTAAACCAACTCCAAAGAAGAGGGGTGTTCTATTTCTCAGTCCTGAAGATATGCAAGAGGCAAAGAAATCTATGAAAGAAAAGGTATTAAAGTTGAAGATGTTAAGAATTTACATCCTATTGAAGAAATACATGGTCTTAATTTACCGCCTGTTGAAGAAACATATACTCTTAACCACCACCTATTGAAGAAACTCATGGTCTAGATAACCCGACACAGGTAGTAAAGGTAAATTCTCTCTATAGATTTGATGACGGTGACATTCCTCACTATAAGTCTGCTAGACAATGCTCAGAAGAGTTTGATAATTTTATTGTCAAACAAGAAAACTTCAATGCTTATTTTGGTAGACAATTGAAATACAATTCCGATACGCTTGAACAGTTGGGTAATTGCATGGCTAATGTTGGAGGTGAACTTAAACTCATTACTAAACATGCTTCTATGGTTACCACTCAAGTAGAACAAGTACTTAAAGCTCAAAATGATTTGCTCTAATTGAATAGTAAGAATAATGACTTTGTTGTTAGAGTGGCTACTAGAACTGGTAGAATGACTCAGGAACCTTTGTATCCTGAAGGCCACCCTAAGAGAATTGAGCAAGATTCTCAGAGAACTAATGTAGATGCACCTAGTCCTTCTAAAAGAAGAAAAATAAAAATGATAGGACTTTGCATGCTTCTAGTGAACCTGACACACCTGAGAATCCCAATGATATTTCTATTTCTGATGCTGAAACACAATCTGGTGATGAACACGAACCTATTAATAATTCTAATAATGATGTTCATGATGATGCTCAACCTAGTAATGATAATGATGTAGAAACTGAACCTGCTGTTGATCTTGATAACCCACAATCAAAGAATCAACATTATGATAAGAGAGATTTTGTTGCTAGGAAGCACGGTAAGGAAAGAGAACCATGGGTTCTGAAACCCATGCCTTTTCCTCCTAAGCCATCCAAGAAAAAGGATGACGAGGATTTTGAGCACTTTGCTGAAATGATTAGACCTATCTTCTTACGTATGCACTTAACTGATGTGCTTAAAACAAATCCTTATGCTAAGTACATGAAAGATATTATTACTAATAAAAGAAAGATACCGGAAGCTAAAATTTCCACCATGCTTGCTAATTATACTTTTAAAGGTGGAATACCTAAGAAACTAGGAGACCCAGGAGTACCCACTATACCATGTTCCATTAAAAGAAATTATATTAAAACTTCTTTATGTGATCTTGGAGCTAGTGTTAGTGTTATGCCTCTCTCTTTATATCGTAGACTTGATTTTAATAAGTTGACACCTACTGAAATATCTTTGCAAATGGCCGATAAATCAACTGCTATACCTGTCGGTATTTGTGAGGATGTGCCTGTTGTGGTTGCAAACGTTACTATTTTAATGGACTTTGTTATTCTTGATATTCTGGAGGATGATAGTATGTCTATTATTCTTGGGAGACCCTTTTTGAATACCGCAGGGGCTGTTATTGATTGCAATAAAGGCAATGTCACTTTTCATGTTAATGGCAATGAGCATACGGTGCACTTTCCGAGGAAACAACCTCAAGTTTATAGCATTAATTCTATTGGAAAAATTCCATCAATTATTTTTGGAGGTTTTGAATTTCCTCTTCCTACTGTCAAAAATAAATATGATATTCTTATTATTGCGGATGTGCATATCCCCGTTGAGGTAACATAGTGTTATTCGAAATTTCTCCGGTTCCATGTTATTCGGAATGAGTTTGTTAACAAGACTTGATCAACCTTGTTAGTGGATTCCTTTTGATGAGCATGAGATGGATGAAACTAGAAGCACAACCTTCTGTACTCTCTCTCTACTTTCTGTTATTTAGTTGAAATAAAGTAAAAATAGTATTTTCCTGTCTGTTTTCTGAATTATCCATGCAATAAAAAATACCCCGAAAATAAAAGTTCTCCAAATGCCTTGAAATAGAAATATGATTTTTTTCTAGAATATTTGAGAATATTTGGCACTGAGAACACAGCAGGGGGAGCTAGCACCTGGCCACAAGGGTCCAGGGCACGGCCACCCCCCTGGGGCGCGCCCCCTGCCTCATGGGCCCACGGTGGCCCCCCTCCACTTATTCCAGCCACCACACACTCCTTCCTCCCAAAGAAATCACCAACCAGCTCAAGCACGAGTTCTAGCTCATCTTGCTGCGATTTTCGATCTCCTTGCTCAAAGCCCCATTCACAAAACTGCTTTGGGAAGATTGTTCTTTGGTATGTGACTCCTCCAATGATCTAATTAGTTTTTGTTCTAGTGCTTTATTTGTTGCAAATCCTTGCTGCTTAGGTGACCCTGTTCTTGAGCTTGCATGTCGAATTTATTTGGTCCTAAGTAGTTTTGATGCATGATATAGTCTCTAGGCACATGTGGGAGTAGTTGCTATCAATCTTATTGAGTTTGGTTCACTTTTAGTTTGAAGTTACTAAAATTTTCAGAAATTTTTCAGAGGAAGAAATATGTTTAGGAAAATGTACCAAGGAGGTTCTTCAAAGAAACAAAAACCCAGGCTCGCAATACGCGATGCTGACGAAGAACCACCAAGGGAAGCCCAAGTGCGGGCTTGTGAATGGCCCTCAGAAGACTTCATGGATCGAGCGAGAATTAAGGAAGAATTTTACGCATATGTGCGTAACGCCGATCTTGAGGACTTCGAGGCAGATAAGTGTCGTCAATACCACTATCTCACTAATTCCTTTGTGAGGAGGTTTGAATTTTCATCATCACGTAATTCTCCAACCGTCCTGTTTGATCTCTATGAAAATTCTTATACCATGGACTCAGAGGATTTTACCACTGCTTGCAAACTCCCACAATGGGGTAGCATTAATGAACCTCGCAAATCTGAATTTAGAGATTTTCTTGCTAGTATAACTGTAGGGGAATCCAGGGATATAACACAAGCTACCATAGGGAGCATTCATTTTCCTGCTATACATTATTTTGCTCTCTTCATTGGTAGGTGCATAAATGGTAAAGATGAAGCATGTCGCATATGTGTCCCTGATCTCAGTGTTCTCAGGAGTGCTATATTAGGAGATAAACATTATAATTTGGGAGCCATTGTTGCACGTAGGTTGCATAATAATAGAATGACTGGAGATTTCTTTGGTGGAATTTATGCAACCCGTTTAGCTAATTTTCTTGATGTACCCATACATACTTATGATATTGAGTTGCCTCCTGTTTATCTAGATTATGAGGCTATGGTCCGTCATCAGTTTGTTGAGAGGAACGATCAGTTCCTCCAGTACCGACTAATCTTTAACAAACGACGCGTCTATCACGTCGCTCTCCCTGCTCCTGCTTTCTTTGATTTTCAGACAAAAGGGAGATATGTTATAACCAAGGAGGAAGCAGACGAGTATGAGAGGGAGGCAGAAACAGCTCGCCTCCAAGCTGCAGCTCATGATGCAATAGCCGCTACGCGTCAGTACGATCCTAGCTACAACTTTGATCCATGGCCATAGACCAACTTAGGCAAAAGCCTAAGCTTGGGGGAGTACGTATTTCTCACCGACATTACATTCATGTTCACACACTCATTGCTAGTCGTCGGTGCTCATACTTTTTCATTGTACTATCCATGCTAGTTTATTTTCTTTTTCATGCTTTCTTCTTGTGTGTTTGTTAAACCTTAAGAAAAACAAAAAAATTAGTTGTAGCTTCTAGCTAGTTTACTTTCCATGCTTGTAGTAATAATTAAAAGAAAACCCAAAAAGATTTCTCGTTCTTCTTTTGCTTGTTGGGAGCTTTCCCGTGTAAATAGTTTTATTTCTTTTCTTTTCTTTGGGGGTCAAGAGGAGAAGACCATGATGAAAATGTTTAGTGGCTCTTATATGCATTATTGTTGAATTAACCTTGATCCTATATTACCTTGTCTTCTCCCTCGAATTGAATGCTTGCAGATTCCAGCTTAGTCCAATGCACGTGCACTATTATTATTATACACACCGTTCGGTCGTGCGAGTGAAAGGCAATAATGACGATATATGATGAATTGATTGAGATGAGAAAAGCTGGTATGAACTCGACCTCTCTTGTTTTTGTAAATATGATGAGTTCATCGTTCCTGATTCAGCTTATTATGAATAAACATGTTTGCAATGACAATTAGAGATCATAGTTACTTATGCAATGTTTGATTAGCTTTGAGTTTATAATGGTTTACCTTGCGTGCCAACATGCTATTAAAATGGTTGTGATGTGGTATAGTGGGGTGGTATCCTCCTTTGAATAATTTAAGTGACTTGACTTGGCACATGTTCATACATGTAGTTGAAAGAAATCAACATAGCCTTCACGATATTTATGTTCATGGTGGATTATATCCTACTCATGCTTGCATCTAGTGTAAATTAATTTTAATGCATGTTGATGACTGTTGTCGCTCTCTAGTTGGTCGCTTCCCAGTCTTTTGCTAGCCTTCACTTGTACTAAGCGGGAATACTGCTTGTGCATCCAATCCCTTAAACCCCAAAGTTATTCCATATGAGTCCACCATACCTTCCTATATGCGGCATCTACCTGCCGTTTCAAGTAAATTTGTATGTGCCAAACTCTAAACCTTCAAATGAAATTATGTTTTGTATACTCGAATAGCTCATGTATCAACTGGGGCTGTCTGTATCTTCCATGTTAGGCGGGTTATTCTCAAGAGGAGTGGACTCCGCTCCTCACTCACAAGAAAAATGGCTGGTCACCGGGATGCCCAGTCCGATGCTTTAAGCAAATCAAATGAAAATTAATTGCAAACAAAACTCCCCCAGGGATTGTTAGTTGGAGGCACTCGTTGTTTTGAGCAAGCCATGGATTGACGCTTGTTGGTGGAGGGGGAGTATTAACTTTACCATTCTGTTTGGGAACCGCCTATAATGTGTGTAGCATGGAAGATATCACCTTCTCTTGGTTGTTATGTTGACAATGAAAGTATATCGCTCAAAATATTTTTTATATCTATTTCAAAACCGATCTCTAGCACCTCTACAAATCCCTGCTTCCCTCTGCGAAGGGCCTATCCATTTACTTTTTTGTTGAGTCATCACCCTCTTATTATAAGCACTAGCTGGAGAGCACCGCTGTCATTTGCATGTATTATTGTTAGTTTATATTGGGTATGACTATGACTGGATCTCTTTTACCATGAATTACAATGTCTAGTCAGTCCTTGATCTTTAAAGGTGCTCCGCATTTATGTTTTGCAGTCTCAGAAAGGGATAGCGAGATACCATCCTGTTATATCATATTATGATTGTTTTGAGAAAGTGTTGTCATCCGAGATTTATTATTATTACTCGCTAGCTGATTATGCCATTGATGTGAGTAAACATGAGACCTACATGTTATTGTGAATATGATTAGTTCATAATCTTTGCTGAAAACTTGATTGTTGGCTTTACATATTTGCAACAACAAGAGCAAACCGAGTTTGTAAAAGTTTTTCTTTATCACTTTCAGTTTGTCAACTGAATTGCTTGAGGACAAGCAAAGGTTTAAGCTTGGGGAAGTTGATACGTCTCCGTCGTATCTACTTTTCCAAACACTTTTGCCCTTGTTTTGGACTCTAACTTGCATGATTTGAATGGAACTAACCCGGACTGACGTTGTTTTTAGCAGAATTGCCATGGTGTTATTTATGTGCAGAAATAAAAGTTCACGGAATGACCTGAAACTCCATGGAGATTTATTTTGGAATATATTAAAAATACTGGAGAAAGAATCAAGGTCAGGGGGCCCACACCCTTTCCACGAGGGTGGGGGCGCGCCCTACCCCCCTGGGCGCGCCCCCCTGCCTCGTGGGCCCCCTGACGCTCCACCGACCTCAACTCCAACTCCATATATTCATGTTCGGGGAGAAAAAAATCAGAGAGAAGGATTCATCGCGTTTTACGATACGGAGCCACCGCCAAGCCCTAAAACTTCTCGGGAGGGCTGGTCTGGAGTTCGTTCGGGGCTCCGGAGAAGGGAATCCGTCGCCATCGTCATCATCAGCCATCCTCCATCACCAATTTCATGATGCTCACCGCCGTGCATGAGTAATTCCATCGTAGGCTTGCTGGACGGTGATGGGTTGGATGAGATCTATCATGTAATCGAGTTAGTTTTGTTAGGGTTTGATCCCTAGTATCCACTATGTTCTGAGATTGATGTTCCTATGACTTTGCTATGCTTAATGCTTGTCACTAGGGCCCGAGTGCCATGATTTCAGATCTGAACCTATTATGTTTTCATGAATATATGTGAGTTCTTGATCCTATCTTGCAAGTCTATAGTCACCTACTATGTGTTATGATCCGGCAACCCCGAAGTGACAATAATCGGGATCACTCCCGGTGATGACCGTTGTTTGAGGACTTCATGTATTCACTATGTGTTAATGCTTTGTTCCGGTACTCTATTAAAAGGAGGCCTTAATATCCCTTAGTTTCCATTAGGACCCCACTGCCACGGGAGGGTAGGACAAAAGATGTCATGCATGTTCTTTTCCATAAGCACGTATGACTATATTCAGAATACATGCCTACATTACATTGATGAATTGGAGCTAGTTCTTTGTCACCCTATGTTATGACTGTTACATGATGAACCGCATCCGACATAATTATCCATCACCGATCCAATGCCTACGAGCTTTTCACATATTGTTCTTCGCTTATTTACTTTTCCGTTGCTACTGTTACAATCACTACAAAACCCAAAAATATTACTTTTGCTTCTGTTACCATTACTATCATATTACTTTGCTACTAAATACTTTACTGCAGATATTAAGTTATCCAGGTGTGGCTGAATTGACAACTCAGTTGCTAATACTTGAGAATATTCTTTGGCTCCCCTTGTGTCGAATCAATAAATTGGGCTGAATACTCTACCCTCGAAAACTGTTGCGATCCCCTATACTTGTGGGTTATCGTTACCTCATATGATTACATAGCCTCCATTTCATAAATTGCGTACCCGTTGAATTCATATATGACTATTACATATATTACTTCATAATAGAACCTTAAATCATCCAAGACTAATGATTTTGAATGCAAGAGTAACAATGGTGCATGTACATGATAGCTACATTGGTTGTTTGGAGAAACATCACTGTAACTTTGGCATGCACAACTGAAAAGGTTTATTTAAATAGAAAAAAATGTGATATGCGAGTGTCCAATCCTTATAGCGTTGAATCGATATTGTACCTTTGGCCACGATACGAAGTAGATATTGATTTATGTTCAAGCGATGCACATCCACGATCGCTAGATAGTGATACATGAATGAATTGTGCAATCTCTCTCACACGCATACATATCTCATTTCCCTGTGGGCATCGGAATCACACACGCGCACTTCGTGTATTTCTCTCCCTCCATCAAGGTTAGAATTCGTCTTTCTACCCCGTCCTATAAGTCTCTCACACAGAAACACGCACGCTCTCTCTGTCGAACACGCCCACCCCTTTAATTCCGCCCACCCACAACCACTAATGTCTCAAAGTATAATAATGTCTCTCACACATATGCCTAAGGTTAACCCGAGTTCCGGAACCATATGAATACATACATTGGTATTCCAGCAGAGCACCTTTTGTTTTGAGATTTCTCTCTCTCACACACACACACGCGCGCGCGCGTGCGCGTGTGCACACATTGTTTCTCGCTTCATTTTTCCGGCACATGCATGCACACCGTTTTGTTTATCTTCGTGATGCTTTAAGTATGCCTCGCACAAATGCTATCTACCTATCCCTTAATATAGCTAGCTATGTGTCACACAAACTCCTTCTCCCTACTAGCAAGATGCCCATGCGTTGCACGGAACATCAAGATGCATTTGTATGAGTAGTTTATCTTGTGGGAGAAAAGGATGAACGAGGGAATGCCTTATTTGCAAATGCGGAGAGGGGTGTGGGTATCTTTTTACAAAATTGCCACAGTTTCCTTCCTATCCTTCAGATATAAATCGGATGGCCTATATTACAGGATGGCAGGAACACCATCATCACCAACTCTGTTTTTGTAAGAGTAGAGATAGGTAAGTGTCACTGCCCCCCCCCCCCTGACACACACACCCACACCCACACAACCACACACACACTTCCCAACATCGAAGGAGTAGGGTGACACCTCGATCTTGATACTAATCTATCGACTGGCTTCTCTCTCAAACACACACACACGCACACACACTACCCGACACCGAAGGAGTAGGGTGGCACCTTGATCTTGATACTAATCTATCTACTCCTCTTTCAAACACACACACACACATACACACACACTCGCTAGTTGTGCCTCTGTGCCTACCGCGCACAC